>NC_059159.1:7277990-7610288 GCF_019923935.1 Bubalus bubalis | reverse complement strand
TAGATAATACTGACATAACCCTTTGAAAGATCCAGGAGGTTTTTGCTGTTTGTAATGGATGAAGTTTGCTACATCCTGAAGTATTTGGATTTCTACTTCGTATCTACTCAGTAGACACTGAGGTGTACTTCAGTGTTGCACATAAGTGACCTCAAAGCACAGTTGGTCCCAAAGCCTTTGCAGGCCTTCCTGTTCTTGTCTTCAGAACATCATACCACTAAGTAGCAGCTTATCTTCAGAACATTCACTTAATTGCAACATTAACCATGTTCACATACTTTCTGAGAACTCACTGGTGGTAATATCAGATAACATACACCTGGAGGCATTTAACCATTTGTAACATTAACATGTTATTAGAACTCAATTATTGGATTTTCTTCAGTGCAAGGCTTTGGTTGCGGAAATATATTGATTCATGATCCTTGAGTTCTTTAGGGAACAAAAATTCCTCTAATGACTGTTGCTCAGAGTCCTACCCCTTTCTGAGTTCTTTCTATCCATCTCAGTAAAAAGAAAACTAGATGCAGATGGCCTATAACACCCACTAACCATTTTGTGTACTGTGCAAGGTATGCCTGGAGTTATAGACTGTCCTCAAGCAGTAGCTGCTGCACCAACTGGAGAGGAACCTTGCCAGGAAACTGATGATTCTACTTGAGGCCAAGAATCTTCTGTTGAGTCTCCTGACTCATAAAGGTTTTCATGGAAAAATGCAGAGATCAGCTAATTGAATATTTATTATTCCATTCCTGGAGGATTAGACCAAGTCACCGTAAATGAATAAAATGTCTTTTCATTTTAAAACACTGGTGGAGTTTTGCTTATAGCTCTCAAACTCAAATTTTCATTATTATTCCTGTGGTCCATGATAGTAAATATAGAAACATAAGGAAATTTTAGAGTTACCAGATGTTAGCCTTTGTAGACTGCAAATTCCTAGGTTTCAGAGAATTTTTTATTTTTATTTTTTCTTAAATATAAGTGAGCCACTGATTATCTCTAGGAAAATCATGGAACATTGGGAGGGATATTAAGAATTCTGAAGCAAAACAGTTTAACCACATTACTGTCAACTGTTTCACAGATTAGGTAACAATGTGAATCACCTGCATAATAATCCAACTGATGACTGCTTGTAAACATTTCCAATTGTTATGAATTCGAGGAAATTACTTTGGCGCATATAATTTGCTACCTTCTTACCCCTTTAACTGTCGTGGTTTGAGTTTGGTTCCTACCTGATGGAGTGTATTTAGCATGTATTGTTCCGCATGCCTGGCAGGACATGTCAGTGAAGGTGGGAGTAGTTGAGGAGGTGCACAGGTCCAAAGACTGAGTCATGGTTGGACAGTGGTGACCCACCAACCTTCGAATAAGCTAAGCCACTAACCCCATCTTCTTTTGTAAAATTGAAGAACCGTTAATAAACTCTATAATCAACACAAGAAGTGTTACTGTCTTTATTAGGTGATGGTGTTGGGTTTCATCCTGGCTTCACAGCTTCTGCGTTCATAATTGAAGGTCACAGCCACTTTCCTAGTCTTTATGGTTTCACTGCCCATCATTTTCCACTCAGCACATTTCTCATGCTCTCCACCTTTCCACCAGTCAGCCCTCAAAAGAATGTTGAAATAACCTTTTTTTTTTTTTTTGGCTGCCCGGTAGAGCATGTTGAATCTTACTTCCTAGACCAGGGATCGAACCCGTGCTCCCTGCAGTGGAAGTGCGGAGTTTTAATACTGGGCCACCAGGGAAGTTCCTGGAAGAACTTTAACTGGTTTGGAGCCTAGGTGGGCTTTCCCTGTGGCTCAGCTGGTAAAGAATCCGCCCGAAATGCGGGAGCTGCTGCTGCCGCTAAGTCGCTTCAGTCGTGTCCGACTCTGTGCGACCCCAGAGACGGCAGCCCACCAGGTTCCCCTGTCCCTGGGATTCTCCAGGCAAGAACACTGGAGTGGGTTGCCATTTCCTTCTCCAATGCATGAAAGTGAAAGTGAAGTCGCTGGGTCGTGTGATTCTTTAGCGACCCCATGGACTGAAGCCCACCAGGCTCCTCCATCCATGGGATTTTCCAGGCAAGAGTACTGGAGTGGGGCGCCATTGCCTTCTCCGGCAATGCGGGAGACCTAGGTTCAATCCCTGGTTTGGGAAGATCCCCGGAGAAGGGAAAGGCTACCCACTCAAGTATTCCGGCTTGGAGAATTCCATGGACTGTATAGTCCATGGGGTCGCAAAGAGTCGGACACGACTGACCGACTTTCACTTCACTTCACTTTGGAGCCCAGGTAGTGGTAGTTCTGCAGAAAACCGGGAGAAAGAAGCTCACCGGCCTCGGAACCCACGTACCGCCGGCTTAGCAAAGGGGCGTTCAGGCAGTTCCTAGCAACGCGCCCAGCGGCTAACGAGGCGGTGAGCCGACTAACGGCCGCGGAGGGGCACCCTAGGAAGTGTGGTTCATTCCAGCGCCCCAGACTCCCTTGGCTCTAGCAGGTGAGCGGGCTTAGGACTACAACCCCCAGGATGCTTCGCGCCTCTCCTTTCTTCCGGAGGCCGGGCGACCGAGAGATTGGCGTCCGTAGCGCTCCGAAGCTGGAGGCCTCTACTGAACCGGGCTGGAGTGGAGCCTGGACCGTCAGCTATGTCTGGGACACGTCCCAGGGGCTGCGTCTCCGAGGGGAATGGCACGTAACCGGGGGGCGGGGGGCAGGGAGCGTGGGGAGGATTTCAGGGGCTGGAAGGATCATAGGCTGCTCTCGGGATCGAGATGGGCTGGGCGCGAGCACCGAGGGGGTGACACCGGGAGGTCCCTAGCTAAGGGATCTTAAAACGCCTGGCACGGAGTTGGCTGTGCACAACGATGCGATGGTCCTTGTGGTCCTGAGGCCTTTGCAGCCTCCCTTAGAAATTCCCACGGTCTGCGAGGCTGGGACAGGATCACTGGGAAATGGGAGACGCTCCTAGATGTGATAGGAGACAAAAACACGTTGGGTCGTGAACACTGCCATTACAGAGAAGGAGAAACTCAAGCATTCAGAGTGGCCCCTGTGTAGTAACCCCACATTAACTTTGCATTCTAATAACAGGACAGGCCGGCACCAGACAACTAGAGCTGCCCACCTCTTACTACTTTCTTCCAAGCTGTGCCAAAGGTCAGTTTGCGTAACTTTTTGAGGAGCGGGCGGGAAAGAATAATTCTGGGGAAAACAGTTCACCACTAATGGAGTGAGTTGGATTTACAGTTAAAGGGGGAAATTTTCCACCAATAGTGAAAATACTATCAAAGAGTAACCAGCTTTCACATCCGTTCTGTGTGCTGATTGCTGCTGGTAAAGTAGTCCTGAGTGTTGCCTGGAAAGGTGTATTGACCACAGAGCCAGACCCCCACCTCTTTTCTAAGATGAAAGTGAAGTCGCTCAGTCGTATCCGACTCTTTGGGACCCCATGGACTGTAGCCTATCAGGCTCCTCCATTCGTGGGATTTTCCAAGCAAGAGTGCTGGAGTGGATTGCCATTTCCTTCTCCAGGGGATCTTCCCGACCCAGGAATCGAACCCAGGTCTCTCACATTGCAGGCAGACGCTTTACCATCTAAGCCACCAGGGAAGCCCATCTTTCTAAGATGGGGACCTGCTATTTTCTGTATCCTCTTTCAGAATAAGGAATGAGGACCACTGCACTTTTTTCAAATAATCTCCAAGCCTCAAAAAGTTACCCAGAACACTTTGCCTCTCATCTGAATCACCCACCATAAGAAATTTTTAACTGATGGAAATAGGTTTTGACCTTTTGAATGAGTAAAGTGAGAGAAGGCTTTATCAATCTTTGACTCAAGCACTGTTAAAGCCAAATTGTTTGTGAGCAGACACTTTAATTTTCTTCATTAGGGAGGATGAGCCTGACAGGCAGAATTCCAGTGAGCTGGACAGCACTGTGAAGGAGCTAGAAGCAGCCCCCAGAGCCTTGAAATGGTAAGCAGAATGCAGAGCAGTTTAGTTCAGTCACTAAGTCGTGTCCGACTCCTTGGGACCCCATGGACTGCAGCACACCAGGCTTCCCTGTCCATCACCAATTCCCAGAGCTTACTCAAACTCAATGTCCATTGAGTCAATGATGCCATCCAACCATCTCATCTTCCCCTTCTCCTCCTGCCTTCAGTTTTTCCCAGCATCAGGGTCTTTTCAAATGAGTCAGCTCTTCACATCAGGTGGCCAAAGTATTGGAGTTTCAGCTTCAGCATCAGTCCTTCCAATGAGTATTCAGGACTGATTTCCTTTAGGATTGACTGGTTGGATCTCCTTGCAGTCCAAGGGACTCTCAAGAGTCTTCTCCAACAGCACAGAATCAGAGCAGGTGTGTGGAAATGGGAGTCTACCCTCCCCCCGGCCTCCACCTCCAAGAGCTTGACTGCATGAAGTACTTTGGGGACTGGGTGGCCCCAAAGAAGAGTGATGATTTTGGATATCAAACTTACTAATGGGACTTCTCTGGCAGGTCCAGTGGTTAAGACTCTGTGCTTCCCAATGCAGGGGGCATGAGTTCGATCCCTGGTCCAGCAAGCTGTGTAGCACGGCATAAAAGAAAAAAAGCAACTTCTTATTAAACAGTAAGCAAGCATCTCTTTTGAGCCTCTGAATATCCATCTGGAAAGCACTTTTACGTGTCTGTCACTGATACTGAACAGTCAGGGACATGGATTAGAGGAAAACATTACATCCTGGGAGGGGTTATATGTGGCGTCTGAAATCTGGGGGAAAGGAGAGACTTCCACCCACCAGATAGCACCCACTGTGGCATCCACTGCTGGTTGGGGGTGGCCCTTTTCATGCTCTGAATGAGTCTATTCTGAGAAACTCTAAGAAAACCATAAAGGCCATCTGTCCCCAAATGTCACTGGTGCTCCTTGTCCCCATCTTTGCAAAAGGCAAAACAATTCATTCTGCATTCTGGGTTTTAGTACACATTCACTGTCTGATCTTGTTCATGGGATTTGTTTTTCCCTTTTTAGGCACCAAAAACCAAGAAAAGATTGAAAGGTAAGTGGGGATGAAACATCACCCATAAGCCAAAAATAATTCCCCCGCCTTGGGTCCACATGACTTAGAAATGTCTGCCTGAATGTTCTCAGTGAATGTCTTTTTTTTTTTTTTTTAATATTTATTTGTGCCAAGTCTTAGTTTTGGCGCTTGGGATCTTTAGTTGTAGGATCTAGCTAGTACCCTGGAAAATTCTATGGACAGAGGAGCCTGGAGGGCAACAAAGTCCATGGGGTTGCAAAATGTCAGATACAACGGAGCATGCAGTCACTAGTTCCCTGACCAGGGACTGAATCCAGGCCCCCTCCCTTGGGAGCAGGAAGTCCCTTGGTGTGAGTCTTGCTGTTTTCCCTGTAATCCCAAAGGTAGCTTGTGCTTTCCTACGGAACTCCCTATGCCGCCTTGCTGGCCCTCAGAGTAATTCAGAAATAAACAACAGATGGGACTCAGGGAAAAATCCTTTTTGTTGGGCTCTGTATCCAGAAGTATCCAGGTGGGGTATCCTGGATGAGGTCTCAAGCTAGGAGGCCCTAAAGGACCCTTCTTTCCTCCTGAAGTCACGGTGGCCCTTTTCCTGTTCCAGACTCCATTGATGATGTCCTTGGTGACCTCCTGGGAGATGAGGGTAAGTGCCCCTTCCCCAGAACCCCCTGATTCAGGCTTGCTCTCTCTCTCTTTTATTAACTGAGATATAATTCACATAAAGTTCAGTCTTGTATAAAGTGTACGGTTCAGCGACATGTAGTATAAAGGGTGCAGTCACCACCACAGCTGAATTTAGAACATTCTCGTCACCCTGTAAAGAAACTCCACACCATTAGCAGTCACTGCTCACTCTCCCCTCCTCCACCCCTAGGCAACCACTTAATTAACTTTCTTTCTCTATGAATTTGCCTTATCTTACATTAAATGGAGTCATACAGTATGAGGCTTTTGCATCCGGCTGCCTTTCCCCGTGTTCGAGGTTCATCTGCACTGTAACATTCCTCTCTCCATTCCCTTGCATGGCTGGACAATATTCCATTGTTCTATGTGCCCCATTTCGTTTGGCCATTCATCAGTTGATGGACGTTTGGGTGGTTTCCACATTTCAGCTAGGCTGTTATGAATAATGCTGTTATGAACAACCATATACAAGTTTTTGTGTGGGCTTATGTGTTCGGTTCTTTCGGGTATAAACGTAGGTGTTGAATTATGGGATTATATGATAACTCTGTGTTTAAGTTTTTGAAGAACCCCCAAACTATTTCCCACAGGAACTGTACCAGTGTACCTTCCCATCAGCAGCGTAAGAGAGTTCCAATTTCCCCACATTCTTGCCAGTAATTGTTATTTTCTTTTTCATTATATCCATCCCGGAGAAGGAAATGGCAAGCCACTCCAGTATTCTTGCCTGGGAAATCCCATGGACAGAGGAGCCTGGCAGGCTCCAGTCCATGAGGTCACAGAAGAGTCGGACACAACTTAGCAACTAAACAAACGACAACAAATAGCAGTCTTAGTGGGTGTAAAGTTAAATCTCATTGTGATTTCGATGGGCATTTCCCTAATGACTAATGATGACTAATGACCTTGAACATCTCTTCATGTGTTTCCTGGCCATTTATATCTTTGAAGAAAGGTCTATTCAGATCTTTACCCAGTTTTCAAACTGAGTTATTTGCCTTTTTATTCCTGAGTTTGTAAGAGTTCTTTCTGTATTCTGGACACAAGTCCCTTGCCCTGTGTGTCCATGTCTGCTGCACTGAGAAACAGGGCTTTGGGGTCAGCAAAGCTCACCAGCCGCAGCGTGGCTGAGATTCCCCCCACCTTGGCCCAGAAGCATGCACAAAGCAAGCCCATGGGTGATGGAAGTGCGTTGTTTCCGCTTTCCTGGTCGGGGGTGGGAACAACCTCTTGATTTGGCACCAGTTGGGTTGACTTCCTGCTTGGAAATATATGATGCCCTCCTCCATTCAGGTTTTTTAAGAGACCTGCCTCAAGGATCAGTTTCCTTTCTCCAAAAAGGCCCCTCTCTCAGTAGGAAGATATGGGAGACAGCTTGGTGGGCAAGGTGCAGTCCTTTCCATCTTGACTCCAGTTCTCTGTGGCCGAATCACATCTTTTATTTTCTTTTTTTCAGTGACACCACCTGAGAAGCCCGTTAAACTTACGTCACGTGCCAGAGACGCCCCAGGTGTAGCCCAGGTGCCCCCTCCCTCCGGGCCTAGACCAAAGTGAGCACATGGGGCCGCCCGGGCATCCAAGCCCCATTTCAGGCTGAATGCTCCTGCCCTTCCCTCCCTCTCCGCTCACGGTGGGTCCTGCTTGTAGGGCCACAACCTTCCTGTCCTCCCTTCAACTCCAGGGCAATGGAGGATCCTGGAGGGGTGGGAAGGGAACTGAACTGGAGGTCAGAGGTTCCGGCTTCCAGTCCTGCTTACTGTGTGACCTTGGGCAATTCCTGAAGCTCTCTGAGCCTCTGTTTTCTTACCCTCGGAATAAGAGGATTGGCCTAGATGCTTGACTCTCAAATTGGTGACTCAGATTGTTCTTCTGAACTTTCCCCACGGTTGTGAGAAAGAGGGAGGCACTTTGTGAGCACTCCACTCTCCACCTTCATTTTAGCCCAGATAGTTCTGTTTTTCTCTCCTACCTGTTGCTTTTAAAGGGACTGTACATTTTTAACAAACTTAAAAATCATCGCATTCGGTGACTTGTGAGATTCCATTCAGCAGTTCTGTCCTTCTGGAGTCTGTCTAGGCTCACTTGGCCCCTCTAAGCTCCTTCTCCTTCCCTGAATCATCTAGTGCCCTGGGGACCATGGAGGTGGGGGTGCTGGTATAGACTCTGCTCCTTTGCAGGTCCCTCCTGGAAGACGATGCCTTCATCACCCAGGCAGGCCTGGCGGGAGCTGATGCCGAGGTGAGCCTGGCCTGTTCTCTCCTCGTCACTGGCTCTGCTCACCCCCAGAGACAGTGAGACGGCTGTTGTGTCTGAGGGACTGCCCACAGAAGGCTTACAAGTCCCCACAAAGCCAGTTTGTTCTTAAAACAGTACCCAAGGGCTGCCAAGTGGACTCAGAGCAAATCCTTTTCATTCCTCCCGGTGAGATGAGCTAGAAAGGAGAGCTCCGAGCAGCTGCTGGAGGCTCGACGGTTGCCCCTTCTTATGGCACTTCCCATAATAAACTCCACGCTGTCCGATCATGTGGAGGGAAAGGAGCTTAATTTGTTTTGTGATGGCTGTAGACTTCCTTTTGGGAGGACCCGAAAGCAGCAGCGCTTTGTGAGTGTCCACAGCTGGTCAGGTTTGACTCCATATGAGCACCGTGAGGGCAGAACCCTCCAAATTATGCTCCTCCCCTCGCCCAGCTCTGCTCCTGCCCTCACAGGAGCCAGGTGATAAGGGTCCTGAGTTTTGTTGGGCCTTGACCAGCATGTCTCTCCTGACCCTTCCATCATGTAGGTTTCAGACATCTCTGATGCAGACCCGCAGTCTCTGCTGCAGGCCATGAAGGTAAGGAAACAGCTTCGAGGAGATGGGCTGGGACACTATTTTACACCAAGCCTTCATTCTCCCTCTTGTTCCTTCATTTATTTATTTATGTATTCATTGGCTGCACTTCACAGCATGTGGGATCTTAGTTCCCTGACCAGGGATCAAACCCACACCCTTCCCTGCAGTGGAAGGCAGATTCTAAACCCCTGGACCACCAGGGAAGTCCACACCTTGGGTAACCTTAAACCCCAGGACCCTGCTGTTTCGTTTCTACTGCAAACAGCTTCGGCATTTGCTAAGTTTTTGTGAGAAGCTGCTGAAAGCAAGTTTGAGGCTCCCTCCCATTCTCCTCTCAAGGTGGCAGCTGCTTATGAGGGCTGGTGGGAGCACCAGCCGGAAACCTTTCGGCTTATCTGAGACCGACTGTGTGGAGCCTTTGGGTTTCGGCCCTGCCTCTGTCTTTGTCCTGTAACCTTGTTGGGATGGGTCCCCCACCCAAGTCCCCATCTGTTCCACATGGAAGTTGGAGGCAGCATCCTTACCAGGCTTCTCAGAGCCTGGGGGTGTTTAGCACCTGCCAGCTGAGCACCTGTGGGGATTCCTTCCTCCTTCCTGCTTTTCCAGGACCTCGATGAAATGGATGCTGACCTCTTAGGGCTGAAGCCAAGTCTAGCCTCAAACAAAAGGCCTGCAAAGGACTCTGGGAAAGAAGAGCCGCCTAGTCCCCTTAAAATCGCCGGTGTGTTAACCGCCAATGAGAAAGGTGAGTAGGACATAGCTCCTCAAATGAGAAGACACTCTGGGGATGTGGGAGATGCTTAGACAGAAGGCCTCATGCCCTGTGGGTTCTCTCTGCCTGGGAGGGGGAAGACCAGGATCTCACTGTGCACCTGTGTGTTGGAGCGTTTATGGTTGGGGAGGGAGATGAGTTGAGCTTCCCACCGCCCCCGCCCCCACTTCCTCGGACTCCTGGAGAATCCATTTGAGTTAAATTGCAGAATTTTATGGTAACTTTTGCTTCGGCCCAACCCATGTTCCTGTTTGGAGCAACTTGTGAATAGAGGGCCGAAGGTCATTTCCAGACCGCATTTCCAGGCCAAAAGCCTGATTGAGATCCAGGGCGATACAGACCTGTCCCACAGCTGTGTCCACGGCCACAAGCCCTCAGCCACCAGATGGAAATACACGGCAGCCCGGGGTCCCCGTCACGGTGTGGCAGCATGTAGGCCAGAAGAGACCCAGGCCTGTGACCTTGGCTCCTCTTTGCTGCCTGTAGGAGATGCCATTCCCACCAAGAAGCTACCTCCGTCTCCCTCCGGCTTTGGGCATCAGTACAGGAAGTTCTCCTTGGAAGGTACCGCAGGCCCTGCAGTCATGCCTCTAGGACGCTCCAGTTTGGATGCTTGTTTGCCCGAGGGCTGACAGACTGTCTGTCAGATGTGGAGCAGACAGTTGGTGCCGTTGATTTTGTTCCTCACGAATTGAGGAAGGGACTAATTGTGCCCCTCTGGCTGGGATATCTGGGCACTTATTTGCCCGGACTTGGAAGCCAGGGGTCAAACTGAAGATTATAAAGCGTGAGGGAAAGTCCCTTGTCCTTCATGCACTCCCTGACATTTTACTTGCCTTCTCAAGCCTCGGGGATGTTCCTAGAAGCCTGGTGCAGACAGCAGAGCCTGGGGCAGTCACGCTGGAATGCGGGCCCTGGGGCCGCTCTCCCTGCTTCCTCTCCCCTGGCCCAGTCTGCCCTGTATCGGCGCCCCGCTACCCCAGGCCCCCAGATGCCGAGCGCCTTGCATAGGTGCCAGAGCAGCTACAGCTCTCCGGTCAGTAACTCCCCCAGGGCAGTACAGCGCTGGTTTTCCTGAACGCGACATACAGTCCGCCCTTTGCTTCCCCTTCTGCCCGTGAGGCTCAGAAGACCCCCTGGCAGGACTTCTCTCTGATGATGAGGATGGAATCCCCAAGAAGCTGCCCTCCACAGAGACGAAAACCTCTTCCAAAAAGAACCCAGCCCCGGTCGGAGATCACGGTAGGGTGGGCTTGCTACGTTCCTGGAGCTGCTGCAGTTGACTCACCGAACTTGCCAGTGCAGATCCAGAGACCCCACCAGGCAGGGACCAGGGGTCTTAGATCCTGGACCAAGAGGTCATCAGTCTCTGGGAAGAGGGAAGGGAGAGGGGATGGGAGCGCCCAGGAGTCAGGCTGGGGGAGTCGGGTGCCAGGGTGGGACCAGACGCTGCTGTGCCTGCTGTTCCACTCAAAGGTAGAGAAACGCCCCCTCAGCCCATTCAAACCGCACAGTTGAGGACCAGAAGGCTGAGGCCACTGTGCCCTGTGTTCTGTTTCTCAGGGCCCTCTATCCCTCTAACTCCTGGGGACACTCCAGTCCGAAAGAAGGAAGAGCTGCTCTTTGACGATGGGGATGACATCATGGCCACCCTGGGGTTTGGAGACAGCCCCAAGGCAGAGAAGAGGCAGGCGGGCGACCAGTAAGGGTCCCTGGGCGTGGAGAGTGCCACCAGGGAAAAGCGAGAGGGAGGGTACAGTGTGGCCCCCCCAGGAACCCCTGGTGCTCACAGGTACCTGCCCCTTGTCCCTTCCTGCAGGGAAGGGCCCCTCCCTGCCCGCTCCAAGCTGGATGAGCTGCTGGGTCGGGGCCCTGCTGCCAAGCTCCTAGCCCAGCCAGGCACCGGCGAGCACAGGGAGTTCAAGCTGGACAAGAAGTACCAGCGGCCACAGGGTGAGGAGGCTTGTGGGGTGGGGGCAGAGGGACAGAACAGGTTTTTACCAGGAGCCATAATAAGAAATAAGCTTTACATCATGACACACACACACACACACACACACACACACACATTGTATTATTCATATTTATGAACTGGGTCAAAAGTGTCAGAAAATAATCGTCACCGTGTTCAAGTCTCTGTTGTTTTTTTTGGTTTATATGCTCTTTGACTCAGAGAAGGCAATGGCAACCCACTCCAGTACTCTTGCCTGGAAAATCCCAAGGACGGAGGAGCCTGGTAGGCTGCAGTCCATGGGGTTGCTAAGAATCAGACACGACTGAGCAACTTTACTTTCACTTTTCACTTTCATGCATTGGAGAAGGAAATGGCAACCCACTCCAGTGTTCTTGCCTGGAGAATCCCAGGGACGGGGGAGCCTGGTGGGCTGCCATCTATGGGGTTGCACAGAGTTGGACACGACTGAAGCGACTTAGCAGCAGCAGCAGGAAATGGCATCCCACTCCAGTATTCTTGCCTGGAAAATCCCACTGACAGAAGAGCCTGGCAGGCTATAGTCCATGGGGTCTCAAAGAGCTGGACACGACTGAGCAACTAAGCACTTTGACAATTAAATATATCGGTTGTAACTTATTAGTTTCTCAACCTGCTAATAGGCAGCAGCTCACGGTTTGAAAGACGCTGCTCTGGCCAGTGTTGCTCTGTTCAGAGCATCGGCCCACGGCCCGTCGGCTCGAAGCCCTTGTTGGGACACACGAGCTCACCCGGCCTCACCCGCAGGGGTCGGGGCCCGGCTTCTCAGGTGCACTTTTCACAGCTCACGGTGATGTTCTGTGTGCTGAGGCTAGAGGTGTAGACTGACGCCCAGCCCCTCACACGGCTTCCTCCGCCTCCGCGTCCCCATCACTCGTCTTACCCGTTAAGCTGCTAGCTCAGCCCTTTTCAAACCCAGCATTCTGCAGCACTCACAGGTCGACTCCACCTGCTCTAGATCACGGGTTCCTTCATTCACAGACAAAGAAGACACCTGGGGTGACAAGGACTTCACCTTTGGGGCCTACCAGCCCACTGTGGGCTCCTCGGAGGGCCGACAGTCCCGCCGGCAGGCTGTCAGGTAAGCCTGAGGCAGAGTTCCCTGCTGAGAAAGTGGGGGGCCCCCTCACCCCATCCCACCACCAGGCTTGTTTGGGAGGCACTAGACTCCGTGGACGCCAAAGGAGGGGAGTGGCCAGTGCCCAGCAGTCCAGGCCAAGGGGTTGGGACGGCCTCCCCAGAAGGAGCGGACCCTGGATTCTGCTCCCAGCCTCCTTGGAAGAGTAAGGAAGAGGTGGACTTGACTCAGCTGGAAGCCCCAGGGAACCAGAAACTGCTGTGATGTCAGCTGGTCCCCTTCTCCGTGAGGAACACCCAGACCCGGGGGAGCAAGAGGGAATCTCGGGCAGCAGCTTCTCAGACTCAGCTCCCGGGAAGCCCGGCCCTGGGCTCTGCCTTGACCATCCTAACAGTGGTCTCGTCCCAGTTGGCAACAAAATGTTAAGCTAGTGCATGGATTTTTCTGAATTTGGAGATTTTTTTTTTCTCCCAATATATATTTTAAACTTTATATTTTTAAATAATTTCAAACTGATGGAAGAGTTGTGAGAACAACTCCCTCCTATCCTTTCTCCAGGCTCCATGGTGTTAACATTATGTCACGTCGGCTTCCTCAGCCTCTCTTTCCATCTCAGTAACCTTGCACACATGTGTATCAACTCTTCCCTTAAACCTTGGAACCTGCTACCGCCTGCCAGTAACTCATAGAGCGAAGTTGCTCAGTTGTATCTGACTCTTTGTGACCCCATGGACTATACAGTCCATGGAATTCTCCAGGCCAAAATACTGGAGTGGGTAGCCTTTTCCTTCTCTGGGGGATCTTCCCAAACCAGGGATCAAGCCCAGGTCTCCCACATTGCAGGCGGATTCTTTACCAGCTGAGTCACAAGAGACAATGGCCAAATGCATAAGTGAGTGACGGAATGACTGTTGACGGAAAGCCTAGAAGTGCTTGACCCAGCTGACTTTTCTCTGGGTGTGTGTGCCCGTGGTTGGTCCTGTTTGCTGCAGATGGATTTGTCCCTGGTTTTCGTGACTGAATCAAGGTGTTTTGCAGACCTCACTTGGCTCGCCGTGGCTCTGGCTGAGCAGGGCCCCAGGCATCCTGACTTCTTACTGTGGGCCCCTTAGTCCCCCCAGGCAGTGAAGGGAAAGGCCCGTCAAGAGTTCTTGGGAAAGGCTGCTTGGCCTGCCTTAGACTCCCCTCTTCTCTGTCTTGAAGTAGGTTCTTAGATGGCGGCACAGACCCCAAGGGAGAAGCTGGCTCCAGGCAGAGCACCCCCGCAGCCTCCAGCCCTACCCCGCCCAGGAGGGGAGGCGCCGACTGGCTGGGTCTCAAGGACGACGGCTCGGACCTGCTCCCCCACTCCCCAGGCAGGGAGGCTCGGAGGGGCCCCCCTCCTGCGAGCCAGCATTCCGCCCCCATCCGCCACCCTGCCCCGGCTGGGCTGCCCTCCTCCTCGGGGGCAAAAGCACCCGCCGAGGGTACCGGCCCTCCTGCCAGAGGCAGCCAGGCTGCAGAGCCAGGAGCATCTGAGGAGGAGGCAGACGAGGACTGGCTGAGCCACGCCCTGTCCCGGAAGAAGGCCCAAGGTCTGGCCAGAGCGGAGCGCGCCGCGGCCTCTGAGGGCCAGCACTTGGCGGGGGCAGCCGGCCGGCCGTGTTCCCGCAGGTAGGGCTCAGGCCGCCGTCTCTCCGGAGGGAGGACTCAGCGCCTCCGTCAGCAGCGCCCCCATTGTGCTGACTGTGGGCAGAGTGCAGTCTCTCAGCCATGCTTCTCCCCATCTCTGGGCATGGGGAGAGCGTCTGGCTCCCCACCTTTGGGAGCTGGGGGGCTGCTGATGCTCACGCCCTGCTGCCGTGGGGCCAGGCGCTGGCCTGGTTGGGCAGGAGACCCAGGGTGCCCTCATGTGGCTCACACAGCCTTCCTGGTGCCTCCGAGCAGGGCTCTGTCCACAGCGCCCTCGGGCTGGCAGGACACCCGGTGTCCAGTGGCTCTGCTGACCAAGCTAAAGCAGGCAACATGTGTGGGGGATCACTTGTGCTCTTGGGGAGTGTTCGAGAAGACAGTGGCTGCCAGGGGGCTCCTGGGGGAGGCTGGAATGTGGGGGAGGACAGGGAGCAGCCCCAGAGTGGGCTGGGACCATCCAGAGGAAGCTCTGCAGCCAGAGCAAAGGGGAGGCGAGGTGGGCAGTTGTGTGACAGGCTGGGCATGTCACCCCACCCTGGGGTTGAGTAAGCAAGGAGGGCAGTCTGGACCTGGACTTGAAACCCAAGGGAAGGGAAAGCTTCCTCACTGGCCCCGAGAGCCAAGAACGGACAGGGAAGAGCGGATGGAGACGAGAGGAACCACAGGGCGCTGGAGCCGGTGGGCGAGTGGGCAGGGCCTCAGTGGACGCTGCGGGCATGGCATGGACCAGAGCAGGGCCATGGTGCCCGTGCAGGGCCACAGCTGCTCCTTAGACGTTACCAGGTGGTTGCCCCCGGGAGGGCTGCAGAAGGCCAGGGGCTCAGACCGTGAGGAGGATTCCCAAGACGGGATGGTGGCAACAGGAGGAAGGTGGAGGGGGTTGGGAAGAGGGGCGGCCTTGCAGCTTCCCTCCTGGGCTTTGTCCCAGCCCGCCCTCGTCCAGCCTAACCCAGACCTTCTCCTGCCTTCATACTGACACTTGCTTTCTCAGTCAGCCTGCTGCCAACACCCAAGGGCTCGAGCCAGCAGCCGCTGGGGAGATCCCAGGAACAGCAGCGCTAGGGCCACGGTCCCCGCCTGCCGCCTCTGGGTACGTCCAGTCCGAGGCGGGGCTGCAGGCGGGTGAGGCGCAGGGGGCCAGCCCAAGCCCCCGTCCCTAGAACAGTGGGCGGTTGTGCTGGGCTCCACGTGGTCAGTGTGGTGTATGGGATCCAAGACCATGCACGAGACCCACTGAGTCAGGGGACCTGAAGCCAGATCCCCGTCCCCTTTTCCAGCTGAGACCCCACTCTTAGTAAGCTACCAGCCTTCAGGCCTTTCCAGCCTATGACTTGACCCTGGCCTTCGCCTTTCCTGCCAGACCAGCCCTCCCCTCCTCCCTGTATCCTTCGCAGCAGGCTGCTCACCTTGCCACCCCCACCCCATGTCCACAGGTCCCCCGTGACTTGGAACAAGGCCACCTTGGCCCTCCATGCAGGTGACCCAAAAAGGGGAAGAGCCCCTGGAGACCACTCTGGCACAGGTGTGTGTTCTGCTTTCTTTGGGAGGTTAACTCTGGGTGGAGAGGCACTGAGAGCTTCCTTCGGGGGTCTCTGCAGGCAGACATGAAGCCAGGCTCTCCCGAGCACACGCCTAGACTGCCGGCCTCCCTGTGCCTCCTCATTTCTGTGCCGTTGATTTTTCAGAGCCTGCAGTTGTTTTCCCGAATTCCCAGGAACCCTCAGGGCCTTCTGTGCCTGTTCAGGTAGGGAGGGTGAACATGAACAAACAGGCGGGCCCATGGGGCAGTTCTCCTGTGCTCAGAGGCAGCACCTGCCAAACTGCCAGGAGGAATGCGTTGTCCTCTCAGCCGGCGCCCCTGTCTCCCTACCAGCAATCGCCTGCCTCTCCTGGACAGGGTTGGGTGCTCACTTGCCGGCACCAGTGGAGAACTGAGGTGGCCCCCAGGCAGAGGCAGCTGCGAATGCTTCACTCAGAGTGCAGGGCTCAGCTGTCCTGCTGCTCCATCTAGAAAACCTCCTCCACTGCCGTCCTCCCACCGCCCACATTGCCCAGGCGCAATAGCACCTGTGCCCGCCAGGCCGGAGGAGGCCTGGCCCCACAGGAGCCCCTGTGGAGCGCTTCCCAGGAACCCGGAAGCGCCTCTGCGATGGTGGGTGGGTGGTGGGCAGCCTGCAGGACCCAGAGCATTGCTCTGCATTGGGACTTCAGGCCTGACAGCAGGGCCGGGGTTACCACCTTCTGTTGTAGCTGGAACTCTGCGGGGACCCGCTGTTTATGTGGAACCCCTGCTGGGAGGATGTTGTTCTGAGGGCATGGGGGAGACTCATTTTCCCCAACCTGACCTGAGAGGGGAGGACAGGGACCACATGACCCTCCAGGTCTCATCCTTGGCCTCTGGGTGTCATGACCCTGTCCCTGTCTCCAGCCACAGGTCAGGCGCAGAGCCTGGCAGGTCAGAGGTGAGCTCAGCTGGGGTCCTGTCCCCTACCTGATGGGGCACATCTCTCCCCCTCTCCTCCAGTCCCTGGCCTGGAGCCTGCTGCCCGGCTCTGAGTACCAGCAGCAGCTCCTGGCGGCACAGGCTCAGCTTCAGAGCGGCACCGCTGAGCTCCAGGCCACCCTCCTGCAGAGTCAGGCCCGGCTGGCGGAGCTCGAGGCCCAGGTGAGGGGCAGAGGGGCAGCGGCTTCCAGGGCAGGGCTAGTGGGAGGGTGTGCCGTGAGGGCTGGACGGCTTCCCCCGGCAGCCTGAGGGACTCTCCACTCCGTCCCCTCCCTCCATGCCATGGCCCAGGTGCGGAAGCTGGAACTAGAGCGGACCCAGCACAAGCTGCTGCTGGAGAGTTTGCAGCAGCGGCACCAGGCAGACCTGGAGCTCATCGAGTGTGCTCACAGGTACCCAGCTCCTCCAGCCCAGGCTGCCCGTGGCTCAGGGCCAGCCCCAGCTCGGGTGCCCTGAGGGCCCTCTGGCCTCCCCTTCTAAGCCTCACGGTTGGGTGTTCTGTTGGCAGGAGCCGAGTCAAGGTGCTAGAAGCATCGTACCAGCAACGGGAAGAGCGGCTGCAGAGAGAGAACGAGGAGCTGTCTGCCCAGTATCTGTCGCACTGCCAGGAGGCCGAGCAGGCCCGCGCTGAACTCACGGCCCAGCACCAGCGGCGCTTGGCGGCCGCCACACAGGAGAAAGACCAGGAGATGGAGCGGCTCCGGGAGCTGCAGCGGTGAGGAGGGGCCGGGGGCCGGCTTCAGGGCTGGCCAGAGGAAGCCAATTGCCCTGAGACCCCAAGCCGTGGGCTCAGCAGCCTCTGTACCAAGGCTTGACCCCTTGCTTCCAGATGAGGACTGAGAACTGAGGCCCACCTCACTGACCCATCTCACGTACCCTCCCACCCCTGGTGGGGATCCCCCCACTCCTTCAGAGTAGCGAGGGCATCCTGGCAGGGCCCAAGGTCACTGGCTATTCAAGCAGGGCCTGGCAGCAGCAAGTAACCCAAGCGCTAATTAAGCACAGGTGAACCAACCCATCAGCCGGACCACTCGAAGCTAGTAACTGCATCAGCCCTGGAAAAGGTTGTGCCTGGCCTGTGGATCTGATTGCCTTTCCAGAGGAAAGCAGAACTAAAGAAAAGGCACATGAGGGGGTCGGCCAAGGTGGGCTGAGTCGGCCTTTCCCCACGGCTCAGATTGGCTAGACACGAAAGGCTTGTCAGGCCCCCGTCAGGTGTCCTTGGCTGAATAACAAGGAATCTTCCCCCAGAGAGAGGATGTGGCAATAAGGCAGCAAGAAAGATAAGAAGACGTAGGAGCCAGGGAAATGGAGGCAGTGCCTGGTGCCGGGGAGGAGAGGCCACAGAGCACGGACCGTCCAGAGCAGCCCCCTCCCAGACGGAGCTGCCCAGGGTGTTCACTGCGCCACCCTCCCCCCGACCCCATCCCCTAGGGCCTCCATCCTGGAGATGCGCAAGGACCACGAGGAGCAGCTGCAGCGGCTGAAGCTGCTGAAGGACCGGGAGATCGACGCCGTGACCAGTGCCACCTCCCACACACGGTAGGCTCGCCATCAGGCTCTGCTCCCCCAGCAGGGCGGGGCCGGGGGACCATACCTTCATGACCCGAGCCCCGCCCCCTGCACCCCAGGTCCCTGAACGGCATCATCGAGCAGATGGAGAAGTTCTCCAGCAGCCTGCACGAGCTGTCCTCCCGTGTGGAGGCCTCACACCTCAGCACCTCCCAGGAGCGGGAGCTGGGGATCCGGCAGCAGGACAAGCAGCTCCAAGGTACTGGGGCCCCGGGCTCCTCCGTCCTGTCCCTGCCGATGGGAAGGCAGGTGGGTGGGCAGTGAGCACCCTGTGGGCCTCCTCCAGCGCTGCAGGAGAGGCTGAGCCGGCAGCAGCGGGACATGGAGGAAGAGCGGAGTCGGCTCCAGGAGGTCATCGGGAAAATGGAGGCACGCCTGGGCGAGCAGAGCCGGCTGCTGGAGCAGGTGGGGCCCGTCCTCCTGCCCCTGTTGCAGGGCCTGTCTACCCGGCACTGGGCAGCTGTCCTCTGCCCTGGCCTCCTCGGTGCTTTTCTTTGTCTCTCTTGCCCCTTCCTGCCTTTGCAGGGACTCCCACCTCCCCAGCCTCCAGAAGTGCCCCCAGCCCACCCCGTCTAGCCCCTACCCGCTCATCACTGATGCCATCACTGATGTGACTTTGGGAGAAATGCTCTTGTCTCCTGAGCTGTCTTTAAACTCCCTTCATCTCTTGCATCTATAAGAGCAGGCTTTGTGTTTTAAAAAATCATGCCCTTTCGTGCTTGTTTCAGCAGCACATGTGCTAAAATTGGAATGACATAGACAAGATTAGCATGACCCAGTGCAAGGACAGGCAAATTGGTTATAATCTAATAAGTGGTGAAAATAATTGGCTGCACTTGTGGGAAAAAACAACTCACATTGACCCCTACCAAACAAAAAAGCAATTCCTGAGAGAATTGATACAGTAAATATTTGATGAATTCAGAAATAGTAATAACCTTTTCTTTCTTTGTACAAAGTTCTAAGATGATACATGTCATTGAAAAAATTAGAATAACTGGCAACAGTAAAGAAAAATTATCCAGTAGCCCGAGGTAGCCACTGATGACATCACAGATACCCTATAGACCTGTCAGTATGTGGACACAGATGTTTTTATATCCTGAACCATGTTTATTCAGCCCTATCAAGCGCTTGACTCAGTGCCTGCCTCAAACCAGTCCCCAGGCTCCTTCCCATTTTTACTGCTCAGGAAAGTTGGTGTTTGTGGCATAGCGTGGGAAAAGCCAGATGAGGGTGGTTTGCTCAGCTCCCTGGGGAGCATTCAGGCCTGTCTTGGGAGCAGGTGGAGCCTCCAGGGGCTGGAGCGCTCAGCCCTGACCCTGCCGGGCCCGCAGGAACGCTGGCGGGTGCATGCCGAGCAGTCCAAGGCCGAGGCGGCACAGCGCGCTCTGGAGGAGCAGAGGAAGGTCATGGTCCAGCAGATAGCCATGGAGCGGGAGGAGCTGGAGAGGGCCAAGGTGAGTCCAGACGCACCACGATTGGCTGCATCCCTGCCATCAGGCCCAGGGATGCTCACCGGGGCCCTTGCCCCCTCGCCCCAGAGCGCCTTGCTGGAGGAGCAGAAGTCCGTCATGCACAAATGCGGGGAGGAGCGGCGGCGCCTGGCGGCCGAGTGGGCCGAGTTCTTCACCCAACAGAAGCTGAGTAAGGAGCGGGCCGAGCGCGAGGCGGAGCGGGCGCTGCAGGTGGACACCCAGCGGGAGGGCACCCTCGTCAGCCTGGCCAAGGTAGGACCCAGAGCCTCCCGGATGGTGGGAACCCCGCACAGCCCTGCCTCTCTCCCTACCCTGGCCCTCACGGTCTGATCCTCCCCAGGATGGTCAGCTTCAGAAAGCACGCAGCGGTAATAAGAGTCACCACTGCGGAATTGAAACAACCACAATCATCATAGTAACAACTTGCTTTTACTGCTTCTTTATACTCATTTGCTCTTTTAATCCTCATCACCTTCCCATGACTTAGATATTCTAGAAATGAAGAAATGGATTCAGAGAAATTGAGCCTGGGGTTTGGCGCCAGGTCTCCCGCCACCTCCTCCCAGAGTCAGGGTGGAGTTCAGCCCCAGCAATGAGGCAGGGTGACCTGCGGGTCCCCAGAGCCCAGTTCAACTCCAGGAAGGAGAATGCAGCCAGGCTTTAACATCTCCAGGAGCAGGCAGAGCTGAAGATCAGGGCCAGTGAGCTCCGGGCCAAAGAGGACCAGCTGGCAGCCGAGAGGGAGGCCCTCGAGCGGGAGCGGCAGGAGCTGCGTCTGGAGAAGGAGAGGGTCAGCGCCGCTGCCCAGCGCATCAGGCTGCGTGCGGAGGAGGTGGAGAGCATGAGCCAGGTGCCACGGCGCAGCCGGGGGGTGGGGGGCGGCACGCTGACCTCTGCCAGCCCAGCTGACCCAGCCGGGCTCCCCGCAGGTGGCCTCGAAGAAGTACGAGGAAGGGGAGCGGGCCCTGCGTGACGCCCGGCAGCTGCAGTCGGAGCAGCAGGCCCGGCTGCAGCTGGTGCAGGAGCAGCAAGAGCGGCTGCGGCAGCAGGAGCACCACATGCACCAGGCAAGGTGTCTCCCAGAGGCTCTGCCCCCGGCACCCCTCCCCAGGACCCCTCCCCCACCTTCTGCCCTCACTGCAGTGTCCTCCTCTCTGGGGCCCGGGACAGGAGCATCTGAGTCTGGCCCAGCAGCGGCTGCAGCTGGATCGTGTCCGACAGGACCTGCCCTCCGGCCCAGTGGGGCTGCTCTCCAGGGCCCAGGACCCCGCAGCCTCCAGCCTGAGTGGTAAGTAACTCCGGGAGGAGGGGACATCGGCTCAGCCCGCCCACTGGGCAAAACATGCCAGCCACATCCTGCCCAGCCTCCTGTGTGCTCAATATAGGAGGCAGCTGAGTTTGTTTTTTTAAAACCTAAGTTAGTTATTTTTATTTCATTTATTTTTTTTTAAATTTTGGCTCTGGTGGATCTTTGTGACAATACACAGGCTTAGTTGACCCGTGGTATGTGGGATCGTCCTGGACCAGGGATGGAGCCCATGTCCCCTGAATTGGAAGGCAGATTCTTGACCACTGGACCACCAGGGAAGTCTGCAGCTTAAAGTCATCTTGTTATTTCTTTTTTTATGCTAGTAATGCATGTTATAGAAAAATAGGTCAAAAATAGAAGAAGGGAAACTAGTTTTTAAAATATTTCCCTCCGGACTTCCCTGGCAGCCCAGTGTCCAAGACTCCAAGCTCCCAGTGCAGGGGCCAGGGTTGAAACCATGGTCGGGAGCTAGATCCCGTGTTCTGCAAATAAGACTCAGCACAGCCAGATAAGCTTTAAAGTGGACCATGCTTATATTAAAAAAAATAACCTTCAACCCACTCTCTAGAACCACTTTATAAACATTTTGGTGCATAATATTCTAGACTGTTGTGTGTATGTTTTTAAAAACAAAATTGAGTTCTTGAGGTGCTAGCCCATACCCCCTTTGCCTGGTAAAGAAATAAAGCTACTCTTTCTCCTCCATTAAAAAAA
Organism: Bubalus bubalis; assembly: GCF_019923935.1. NCBI lineage: Eukaryota > Metazoa > Chordata > Mammalia > Artiodactyla > Bovidae > Bubalus > Bubalus bubalis. The sequence continues at coordinate 7,588,671 of NC_059159.1, read as the reverse complement.
AAAATGAGATTGCATCATAGATTGTTTTGTACCTTTATTTTTTCCATTCAGAAATATTCAGATGGAACATATTTTCATGTCAGTAATTACACATTTAACTCTTAATCCACATAATTTTCATTATGAGTTGTCCTATATTTTTACTAATTTCCTACTGATTTTTTTTTGTTGTTGTTGATAAGGTAACTAGCACTTCAGTGGAAATCTTTGTTAAATACATACATCTCTCCCTGATTATTTCCCTTGAATAAATTTTCAGAATTGGACTTAGCAGCTGAGATCTCATGAGCATTTTCTGAGGCTTTTGAAAGCTGGATGTGCCCGGAAGGTCGGTTGGGTCGCACCCACCCGCAGCGGTGAGAAGGCCCCAGAATCCAGCTGTGGCTGTCCTGGTCTCCTGCCACACTGCCCCCTGACCCCGCCCTCCTCTGCCTTTCAGCCACGGTGGCACCTGCCCCCGCCGTTCCTCGGTGCAGCCAACCGCCGGTCGGCCTGGGTCCCTCACATCTCTACGCCAAGCTGGTGCTGCTGAAACACACAGCTGAGCAGGTAAGCGTCCTGGAGCAGTGGCCACCCAGGCCCACCCGCTGCCCCTGGACTCAGGGCTCCTCGTGTTCACAGTGGGGACAAGAAGCTCAGGCAGAGGAGGGAGAAAGCACAGCCTGGCCCCGGGGAGGGCCGAGCCCACCCCACTCCTGGCAGAGAGCAGCACGGCAGGTAAAGGCCAGGCCTCACAGACGCTCGTGGTGTCACTGAGGGAGCATTTCCTACCCGCCAGGCTCTGCGCTGAGCCTTGTGAGCCTCCCCTCGCACAGCCCTCCCTGGCAGGTACTGTAATTTTCTCCAGTTTGCAGACAGGCCGAGCGGGCCCATGTCATGTGCTGACACATGGCCTCCCCTGGAGGGAGAGCTGGTACGTTCCCTGCCCCACCCCCTCGGATCCAGAGCCAGGCAGAGCCAGGACGTCAGTCGGGAGAGGACTGATCGATCCGCTGACCCCCAGGGTCCCCTCACGCCCAGTCCAGCGATCTGCATCCCTGTCCACAGAAGCGGGTGCAGGAAGGAGCCAGAGGGCGATTGCTCACCTAGCTCTGCCTTTCAGGACCACGACTTTCTGGAGAATGAACAGTTCTTCCTGGAGACCCTTAAGAAAGCCTCCTACAACATGGCATCCCACTCAGCCTGAAGGCCCAGCTGCTTCCTCACCAGAGGCCTCAGACCCTGCAACAGACCCTCTGGCTGCCAGCTCATAGCAGGGGCACCCGGGAGAGCCCCTCGATGCCCAGGGCCTAATTTCAGCTCTTCCTGTGGACAGGGTGCCAGTGGGTTCTTTGTGAGCCCCCAGCCCATGGCTGAGGCAGGTGGGTGCGCCCAGGCCTCTCAGACACCCCAGGAGGCAGCGGCCTCTGGGGAGATGCCGTCCTGAGGGCAGGCAGCCCCACGACACTGTCAGTGGCAGCTGTGGGTCTGCTCCCACAGACTCCTACCTCAGGACCCAGGGTCTGACTGGGCTCTGTGGGCCCCTCAGCCTGTGGATGGTTTTAGAATCTTTTCATCTGGGCCTCTCCTGAGGCCGGGGGCTTCTCTACCCCCTTGCCACAAGGAATGGCCGACAGAGAGCATGGGATCTCCCCGCTTTGGGGATGTAGAGTCGGGCCACACATGTTACAGGGCCTTCTGGCCTCCTGGCTGATGAGGTGGGGGTGCTGCAGGGACAAGGAGGGCGCTGTGCCTGGCGCTTTTACCTCGAGTTCTGACGTGCTCTTGGGGCTCAGCCAGTCCGTCCTGCTCTCAGGCTGGCACACAAAACCTGCGCCTTGTTCCCAGCTGCCAGGGCAACCGACTCACTGGCACAGACCCTGGGCTCATCGGCTTCTTCTGATACACTCCCCAGAGGGTGACGGGGTGCGGGGAAGGATGGAAGGCTTTTCTCTGTGCTGTTCACTGGCTGCAGAAGCCCAGCAGTGGAAACGAAGATGACAGAGCACACCCCTGTCTGGGAGTATACAGAGCACTGGGGAATGGAAGGGGCCACACCCTGGCTGCTGCCCGAGGTGGGGGGCTTTGCCCTTCTCCATGTACAGGCAGTGGGCCAAGGCCTTCCAGAGGGGCACCAGGAGAGGGCTGAGGGGGTTGGTAGTTGTCTGCTGCAGACCCAAGGACTCAACTAATAAAATCGCAGTTATCAGAACTTCCCTGACAGTCTAGTGGTTAAGACTTGGCACTTCCACCGCAAGATGCGCAGGTTTGATACCTGGTTGGGGAAAAAGAAAAATCAGCAGTTACCTCGAGAGCGGCTTCTCTCACCTCCCATCAGAGAGAACTGTCCGAGGAGCAGGAAGGTGGAGGAGGGCAGTGCCGAGGGGGTCGTGAGGGCCCAGGGGCGTCTCTGCTCTTTGAGAACAGCCTCCAGCAGGATCTCGTGTTATTTACAACCTTCTTCCTGGACCCACTGAACTGCTATATCCTTCATGACTGGGTTCATAGAATTTGCCACGGCTCATCAGAGTTGGAACCTATTTATCAGAAATGTTTGTTCTGTAGGGCTGTTATTTGCTCTAAAACTGACTGGCTGGGACCCTCCAGCCGCCCCCGCTCTCCTGGCTGGACCACAGGCCAGAGGAGGGTGTGATTACCACCCTTACTTCACAGATGAAGGGACTGAGACTCAGAGGTTAAATAACCCGCCCAGGGCGGCAGCAAACAGCCAGACCTGGGTTTGAGCTGTCCTTGGGCAGTTTCCAAAGCCCAGGACGTTCAGCCATATCACAGCTGCCTCCTAGAAAAGTGTGCTGTACCCAGAGCTTCTGTGAAGTAGAAGATCCCCTACTGCTGCTGGGGGTGGTGCCCACACCCAGGAGGGAAGCATCCATGTGCTATTAAAAGCCTTGTTGAAGCTTGGGAATTCAGTCCTCTCAACACTCTTAATGAGTTCCCACCTGTGTGGTGAGCTGGGGGCGTGGCCTAAGGTTGGGCGTGGTCTAGGAGAAGCTGGCATTTAAGCAAGCACTTGACAGATACATGGGTGATCACAGGAGGGGATCACAAGTGATGACACGTTGGAGGCTGTGCAGAAGGCCACAGTGAATGAGCTTAGAATTAGGGGGCAGGTTGATGAGGCTCTGAATACCTTGTTAAAGTTTGAGCTTTTACCTCCAGGGCAATGGGTATGCAATGAAGGATTTAAAACAGCATGGAACCATACTTGTGGGTTTTTTTTAATTAATTTTTTGACTGTGCCGCTGAGTCTTCATTGCTGTGTGCAGGTTTTTCTCTGCTGTGGTTTGTGGGCTTCTCCCTGCGGTGGCTCCTCTTGTTGCGGAGCCTGGGCTCTAGGGCGCAGGCTTAGTGGTTGTGGTACACAGGCTTAGTTGCCCCACGGCATGTGGCATCCTCCCAGCTCAGAGATCGAACCCGTGTCCCCTGCACTGGCAGGCGGATTCCCAACCACTGGACCACCAGGGAAATCCAACCATATTCGCATTCACGTTTTAGAAAACCTGCTGTGGGTGGAGCCCAGACTGACCAGAGCGGGCAAGAGTGGGGACCAGAGTGGGGACAAGAAGGCACTGCGCTGGACATGGCACGGGGACCCGGGGTCTGACATGGAGGATCAGGAAGGAGAATATGCCAAGGAAGACCCCAGCTTCCTGGCCTGGGCAACTGGGTGCCCATGAAACAGCCACGTAGAGATGTTCCAGGGGCACTGAGTCATGCTGACTCACCCAGTGCCTGGAACTGCTCTGAATCACCGTCCCCAGCATTAAGGTGTGGCAGGTGGCTTGCTCATCCCCTTTTCATTAACGTTCTCCTAGGCCACAGGTGCAGAGAAGGCAATGGCACCTCACTCCAGTACTCTTGCCTGGAAAATCCCATGGATGGAGGAGCCTGGTGGGCTGCAGTCCATGGGGTCACTAAGAGTCGGACACGATTGAGCAACTTCACTTTCACTTTTCACTTTCATGCATTGGAGAAGGAAATGGCAACCCACTCCAGTGTTCTTGCCTGGAGAATCCCAGGGATGGGGCAGCCTGGTGGGCTGCCGTCTATGGGGTCGCACAGGGTCGGACATGACCGAAGCGACTTAGCAGCAGTAGGCCACAGGCGGGAGAAGGCTGCTCACAGGAGTGTTATGTATGTATGTGCTGATCTTTTTCCCTTCATAATGATAAACAGCTCCTCAAGGTCATAACCTAGATGTTCCCTGTAGAGAGAGAAATATTGGTAGGGAGTAACAGTGATAAAAGACACCGGTGGGGCTAATACTTCCAGTTTCAAGAGTTATTCATGTTTATTATTTGTTTCAAGTTGACGCAATTGGGAATCCCTGCTTGGGCTTTTGAATTAGAACCCAGTTAACCCCCCTCTTAGACGGTTCTAGGACAGTGAGAGAACAGAATGTTTTTCAAAAGTAAGGAATAATTGGAACTACCCTGTTGGTCCAGTAGTTAAGACTCCCAGCTTCCACTGCAGGGGCATGAGTTTGATCCCTGGTCAGGGAACTAAGATCCCCCATGCTGTGAGGTGTGGCCAAAAAAAAAAAAAAAAAAAAGGCAGAAATAAATCATCTTTTAAAAGAAAGTAAGGCATAATGGAGAAATAGGAGCTATCTGATTGACCAGCAAGCTCTGTGCCTCTGCCCCTGGAGGTCCCATGAGTCTTCAATTCTAGAGGGCGGGCTGGGGGTGGGGGGTGGGGGGGTTAGAGGCCAGTAGAAGAGGATTCAGAGCAAAAGTAAAAGATAAAATAGCAAAGGAGCCAGGTGTAAACACACAGGACGCTAAGAAGGTAGGAACCCCTGTGCTCCTGGCCTGAGGCATGGTCCTGCTCTGTTTACAGAACCTTTGGCTATACTGTTGATCAGCTGCTGCTGCTGCTAAGTCGCTTCAGTCGTGTCCGACTCTGTGCGACCCCGTAGACAGCAACCCACCAGGCTCCCCCATCCCTGGGATTCTCCAGGCAAGAATACTGGAGTGGGTTGCCATTTCCTCCTGTTGATGAGCAGGATTTCACAAATTAATAAGCAATGACTCCTTCAGGGCAGAACTGGTCTTACTGGCCTTAACATACAGCAGCTGTGCACTGACGGTGAGCTCAGCTGTTCAGCTGCTGTTGATGAAAACCAAATGCAAGGTGTGGCCACTTCCTGCTGGATGAAGAGATCCCTCACACCATTTCTGTGTGAATGTGGGGGTCAAGCTTCTGCTAGTACCAGAGCAACTGAATGGGTCACCAACCCTGGTTGGGACATCAGGGAAGCCTTCCTGGAGGGACAACTTCACTGGATCTAGGAGGTAACTTAGCAACAGGGGGGAAAGGTAAGGAGGGAAAGGCAGAAGGATCAGCACATGCAAAGGTCCTGTGCAGGGGAGAAAAGTGCTAAGTAATTGAAAAATGTGAAACCAAGTCCCCGTAAAAACGTGTTCCCTTATAAAGTTTATAATTAATCTCTCAGTCCAAAACTATTCCCTTTCCTTTACCTTCTGACCTCAATCCTGTGGTAACTGGACACTAATCAGGTCAGATGACTAAAACTGCTGCTGTTGATAACATCGTTAATATACTAAGATTGCTACTAGAGATATCACTGTTAATGTGCAAAGTTTGACTGTTTCTCAAGGACAAGATTAGGCAAAAGACCCCCTCAAGCCATGGACCACCTGGCTAGAGAGTCGTAAACCAGAAACATCCAGATACCCAAAACTTCAACTAAGAAATGTCATGGGGGGTGGGGTGGGGAAAAAGTCACAAAATGATGACCCCAGCTTCGTTCTAGCCTTAAAAACAAACAAAAAAACAAAAAAACCCTCCAAACTCAAAGACCAAGTTGGGGTAGATCTGAGGCTTGTCTCCCACTCCCCTCCTTGGTGTCTGGCAATAAGTCTTTACTTTGCCACAAACCAAACCCACTGTCAGAGTCTGGCTCTGCATCATGGGCACACGAGCCCTTTGCTGGGTTACCAAAGGGTTGGTGTCATGGAAGCCTGAATTCCAGGACAGAGGAGCCAGAGCAGAAGCCACTCCAGGTCACCTTGGTTATCAAGTTTTATCTTGTTAGAACCGGATCCCAAGAACAACACAACTCTGAAAAGGTTTCAGTTCAGTTGCTCAGTCGTGTCTGACCCTTTACAACCCCATGGCCTGCAGCACGCCAGGCTTCCCAGTCCATCACCAACTCTCGGAGCTTGCTCAAACTCATGTCCACCAAGTCGGTGATACCATCCAACCATCTCATAGGGCAGAGGCAAAAAACTGGAGGTAATCAAAAGCTAACACATATACCACAGTTTTGGAGGAGGAAATGACAACCTATTCCATTATTCTTGCCTGGAAAATCACATGGACAGAGGAGCCTAGTGGGCTACAGTCTACCAGGTCGGAAAGAGTCAGACACGACTAAGCAGCTGAGCATACATACCACAGTTTAGTCTTCCCTGGGGGCTCAGACAGTAAAGAATTCACCTGCAATGCAGGAGACCCAGGTCCCACCCCTGGGTGGGGAAGATTGCCTGAAGGAGGAAATGGGAACCCACTCCGGTATTCTTTCCTGGGAAATCCCATGAAGAGAGGACACTGGCGGGCTACAGTCGGTAGGGTCACAAAGTGTAGGGCAGGACTGAGCGACTAACACTTTCATACCACGGGAAATGCTTTATGTTAATTCATTTAATCCTTAACACCCTCTATGAGATAAGCACTACTACTACCAACTTTCTTTCCAAATGAGGAAAACTGCAAAGGCGAAGGGAAAGTCACATCCTAGAATATGAACCCAAGCAGGGGGACTCCTGAGTCCCTGCTCACAACCCCTACTGCTGCTCGTGCTGCTACACCACCGCAGGGGCTGAGGACGCCACCTTCAGGAGTTAGATGACCCTTGAGAACAACACGTGTCCGACTTTGCGACGCCATGGACTATCCAGTCCATGGAATTCTCCAGGCCAAAATACTGGAGTGGGTGGCCTTTCCCTTCCCCAGGGGATCTTCCCAACCCATGGATTGAGCCCAGTTCTCCCACACTGCAGGCGGATTCTTTACCAGCTGAGCCACCAGGGAAGCCCGAGAACACCACCCAGAGCCCTGCAACGGGCGGACCTTCTCCAGCAAAGGCGGCTACAAGCCCGCCCGACCGCCCCCAGTCTGTGTCGCCCCCTGGTGGCCGACGGCAGGCATAGCGCGGGACCGCTCGCAGGTCCGCCCCGCCTCCCACTGGGTACTTCCGAAGCCGGGGAGCCGGATGCCCGCAGCCACCTCCAGCCCGGAAGAGGAGGACTTCGGGCCCAGGACGCGGGGGGCGGGGCTCCCAGGACGCGGGGGGCGGGACCTGCGCTGTGCGCTCAGGCGCCGCTCCGGCCTCCTATGCGGGGTCCACAGAGCGGCGGCGCGCAGGCCTGAGGGAAGATGGCGGCGCCCTGGTGGCGGTTCGTGCTGAACGGGAGTTGGAGTTGGCGGGGCTTCAGCACCTCAGGTGAGGGCTCTGGGGGGTGAGGGGCTCTTGGAGGTCCCAGTCCAGCCGAACCCTGAGGCTCGAGCCGGCTCCCGCTCCGGGTCTCCTCGGGAGCCGGGCCGGGGCCAGCCTGATGTCCTGCTCTCCGCCCGCAGCCGCCCTGAGCCGCCGGGCCGCTCCTTTGGGGCCGATGCCCAACGAGGACATCGACGTGAGCAACCTGGAGCGGCTGAAGAAGTACCGCAGCTTCGACCGCTACCGGCGCCGTGCGGAGCGGGAGGCGCGGGACCCGCACTGGTGGCGAACGTACCGGGAGCATTTCGGAGAGGAGTCAGGTGGGGGTGTCCGGAGCTGGGCGGTGACCCCACCGCCTTGGGACTCGGAGGTTGCGGCGGGGGTGGGTTCCGCCGGCTTGGATTCCCCGAGTTTGACGGAGACGGCCTGCTCACGTTCCTGTGTGCACTGGGGCGGCTTAGTCCCGCCAGCATTTTTCATATCTTTTGGTCCCCCTCCTTGGAAAATTCTCTTCCTTTATCATTACATTTCCACCTTTGATGTTTCTACACCGAAAGTCTTTTCCTGACCAACTGCCCCCGTCCCAATTCTGGGTTGGAACGCCCTTCTGTGTTTCTAGAACACTGTTGATGTCACCTTGGCCACCACACTGCATCCTGACTCTTCGCTGCTTCCCTCCCAGACTGTGAGCTCTCTAATAACGGGGATCCTGCCTGCCTTGACCACCACTAGATCTCTACACCTGCCACAGATGACCAGTACTTTGCTGAGTTAAATTGAAAACCCTGGGGATGGTGACCGAGGGACCCTGCACGGCCAGCTGTGAACAGGCTTGAAGGTGATCCCAGCCATAATTAGGTCACCATCCGCCTGGGTTTCCCATGACCTAGACAAATAATGCTCTGGAGGAGGACATGGCAACCCACTCCAGTATCCTTGCCTGGAGAATCCCAGGAACAGAGGAGCCTGCCCGGTTACATACAATCCATGGGGTCGCACAGTCAGATCCTACTGAGGTGACCTAGCATGCATGCAGGCAGACAGATGTAACCTTGTTTCGGGATTAGAAAACAGAATCTCACGTTGTATCCAGTTTACTTAGTGACTGGAACAAGTCCACATCTGTGAAGCTGACAACACAGTATGTTTTAGTTTTGTGAATTAAAGGCTAAGCTTTAGTAGCAGAGTTTGCCCTGTGAAGGGAAAAGTATGGACAGGGAGCTTAGTGAAGCCCTGATTCCACTTTCTCCAACACATCTTCCCTCCGCAGATCCCAAAGACACGGTTGACATTGGCTTGCCTTCACCTAAGGTCTGCCGGACCCAACAGTTGCTGGAACGGAAACGGGTCCTGCGGGAGCTGCGGGCCAGTGTGGAGGAAGAGCGGGCCACTCGCCTCCGCACAGGTAAGCCTTCCCGAGGGACGGGGTCCTGGGTGTGTCCCTGCCCCCACCCCGCCTCCCCACTGGCATCATTCCTTTCCAGCGAGCATCCCCTTGGAGGCCGTGCGAGCCGAGTGGGAGAGAACCTGTGGCCCCTACCACAAGCAGCGTCTGGCCGAATACTATGGCCTCTATCGGGACCTCTTCCATGGGGCCACCTTCGTGCCCCGAGTCCCCCTGCATGTGGCCTATGCCATAGGCGAGGACGACTTGGTACCTGTGTACTATGGCAATGAAGTCACTCCAACTGAGGTAACTGTTGGCCTGTGCCCCTCCCTGCCCTGTGTGCATAGACACATCCCACCATGGGGCCAGAGACAGCTCCTTTTTGAAAGCAGTTACAGAGGCAGTTTTTATGGTGGTCAAGGGCACAAGCACAGTGTCTGTGTAGGCTCACCTGGGGTTTTCTTGTTCTCTGTCTCTTTTTGATTTCCCAGTAAACAACACCATGATAAAGTAATCACAAAGAAGGGAATGTAAAATAAAAAGCTCCATCAGAGTGCCCTCCCGGCCCCTAGCCATTGGCCTTCTTGGGATTCACATCTCTGGACAGGCAGCTCTGTAGGGCTCTTTTGATAAGTCTTTGCTCACTTGCCTCTCAAGGGGCTGTCCAGGGCACTTGGTCCAGAATGGGCTCTCCTTTCTCCAAGGCTCCCTCAGGCTCCTGCCCTCCAGAATGAAGGTCTATTTAGAACAGCTTGTTCGTCCCTGATGGGGTGACAGCGCCCTCGTTCTTTCCCCACCAGGCTGCCCAGCCCCCGGAGGTGACCTATGAGGCAGATGAGGGCTCCATGTGGACGCTGCTGCTCACCAACTTGGGTAAGGGTCTGGGGGTTCACGGGGATGTCTGCCTCCCTCACCTCCCTGGGGAGGCCCTGGGGAGCTGGGGGAAGGGCTAGGTGGAAGCTCCAGACCCAGCTCCTTCCAGGGGAGGAGGAGGGAGGGGGCGGCAGTGCCCGCAGTCAGTGGGGTGTGTTTGTGTGTAGATGGACACCTGCTGGAACCGGACGCCGAGTACGTGCACTGGCTGGTGTAAGTACTTGGGATCGTTGTGTGGCTCAGCGTTGGAGGGGGTTCCGGCATCCTCGAAAGAGCTGCACTTGAACTTGAGTCTTGGCTCCACCATGGATTAACCACCACCTCCCAACCCTAGAGGTGGTCCCTCACCTCTGCTTCCTGAGGGTGTCAGGGACCCTGAAGGATGATCAGGGGCTGACCCACGGTACAGAAGCAAAGCAGGCGGTGGGTTCCGGCCCCTCCTGCAGGCCCCTCTATCTCCCTGAACTCATTTCCTCACCTGTGAGACTAGGGTCGTGCCGCCACGTGCCTCAGCCACTCAGGGGCTCAGTGACAAGCAAATGGGAAAGGAGACCATGAGAGGCCTCTGGCACCTGTGGGCTGCCTTTTGTTTGCTCAGCGGCCCTTGGTTCTGAGCGCCAGGCCTAGAGGCAGAGGTCATGCACTTTATTCGACTGCAGTTACCACCCTGTGCAGCAGGCCCTCTGGCGAGTTGTACCTGGGGCAGGTACAGTGGCCATCCCAGTGCCAGGCTGGGCAGACACTCCCTGACAAACCCAGAGCCTTCGGGACATCAGGAGAGAAGCGGTCCCAGGTGGCGTGGCTCTCCCGCCTGAGCGGCCCTGCCGCCCCACCAGCCCCCTGGCGCCAGGAACCAGCTGCTCGAGCTTGCTCTCATCCTGACAGTTCCTGGGGCTCTTGTTGGCCTCTGAGCCCCTACTTTCCCTGCCCCCCACACGTCTGCTCTCCATTTGAGGGTGTACAAAGCTCTTCTTCCTATCTGACTGTGTAGTGGAGATCATCTTAGGGTCCTCCTGGAGAGTTGTAGCAGTCTCTAGGGAGCATTGTGTGGGGATGTTCCTGCTGCCGCCTGCGGTGAGTGGCAATTAACAGATGCTTTTTCTCCCTCCAGCACCAACATCCCGGGCAGCAGAGTGGCTGAAGGAGAGGAGACGTGTCCCTACCTGCCCCCCTTCCCTGCCCGAGGCTCTGGCTTCCACCGCTTTGCCTTCCTTCTCTTCAAGCAGGACAAGCCAATCGACTTCTCTGGGGACACCCGGCCCTCACCCTGGTAATTTGTGCCTCCCCACCTCTGGGCTCAGGCCAGCTCCCCCCTGGGCTCAGGCCAGCTTCCCAGTAATGGGCAGTCTTCCTCAGGTCTCCTCTCTCATCATTTGGGCCTTGAGGCGAGCAGAAGGGTAGTTGTGCTGTGCTAGGCAGACCCTAAGGGGCTTCTCAGCATTGCCTGTGGGACCAGAGGTGGGGTGTGGGGCTCTGGTCCCCCCACAACTCTCAAATGCTCCCCTCCTCCTACAGCTACCAGCTTGCCCAGCGGACCTTCCACACTTTTGATTTCTACAAGAAACACCAAGATGCCATGACCCCAGCTGGCCTGGCCTTCTTCCAGTGCCGCTGGGATGACTCAGTCACCCACATCTTCCACCAGCTCCTGGGTAAGGGCAGAGTGGGCAAGGGGGAGGGGGCAGCTAGTCTGAGTGCACAGACCTCCCCTGACATGCCAGGAGAAGCACCTGCAGGAGAGGGCCAGCAGCAGGCATGCTATTCCTGGGGTGGGCTGGCTGGGCAGTCCCCTGGAGCAGACAGACGGATGGGCTCAGGCCAACAGCAGTCCACACCTGTGTCTCTCCTTCACTCTTCTGCAGACATGCGAGAGCCTGTGTTTGAGTTTGTGCGGCCACCCCCTTACCACCCTAAGCAGAAGTGCTTCCCCCACCGGCAGCCCCTGCGCTACCTGGACCGATACAGGGACAGTCACGAACCCACCTATGGCTTCTACTGAGTGACTGGAGTGCCCCCCACCTCAGAGAGTGAACGGGGCTTCTCAGGCCACCCTGCCAGGCTCTGCAGGTGGGGGCAATAGAGGGGCCAAGCATGAGGGTTCTCCTGCCTAAGGCTGCCCTTCTGCCACCCTCCCAGCAGGCTCAGGGCTTGGGAGGGAAGAAGGCTAGGGGGTAGGGTTTCCAATAAAGATTTTTGCTGTAGCTGGTCTGGGTTTGTGTTCTGAGCGCCCCCTGGTGGAAATCTGTTGCTTTATTGGCTGGCAGAGGGCTGCCTCCCACCCTGGGAGGTGCCCCCTCCGCTGTCAGAGGCCCTGTGGTCCAGTGGCTGAAGACGGGTACAGAAGAAATGCAGGTAGTGGCCCTCGCTGCTCCCACAGGCCTCTTGAAAGAAATTTGGCAGCCCTGGGCATTGTCTCCTCGCTGGCTTTCCTCATGCTCCCAGCCTCCAGGTGCTTTGAAGGTTTGTCAGGTGGGGCACAGGCAGGTCTCAGGTCTCTGGGCACACCGCCCTGCTCAGGGCCCTGGAAGCTCCTGGATGCTTGCTGGGTGGTTAGGGTATCTCTCTTCTCTAAAGGAGAAGACTGCCTAGGAGCCAGTCAAGAGATCAGGAAGAAAAACTATACACATATTACAAAACAAGACAATACGAGGTTTGCTGCATCGAAGTGAGAGGATGTCCTGCCTCAAAATTAAACCAGCTGGGTTAGAAAGAAAGGAGAACGTTAACCCTGCCTCTCGCACTGGCCCAGCACACTGCCCCAGGGATGGTGGGCTAGTGGTCAAGACCCCCTCTTGCTTGGCTGCAGGGAAACCAACTCTCTTAAGAAGTGGGGTTCCAGAACAGTTTGGACCTGCAAACCAAGGACTCTCACCAGCACAGTATTCTGATGCAGTTGAAGACTGCTTTGAGTTTCCATTAAAGGGGGTAAGAAGGAACCACTATTTTCTGGTCTCTGTCTCTTGGTAACCAGACATTTCCACCTCACTGTTTACTTTAAAAGAACCAAAATTAGGCATAGCCCAGAGAAGGGAGACACCCTAGTCAGGCAAGTGCTGAAACTCAGCTCAAGGAAAAAAGCGCAGCAGAGCCCCATGGTTCAGAGGGCATTTAATGAGCACCAGCTGTGTGCCCCTTGTTCCTTGCCAGACACTCCCACGTGCTGTCCTGATTCATTTAATGGCCAAACCCCCTGGGAGGTAGATAACTTGTCAGTGTTACTTGTATTAGATTTTCAGATGAGGGCTTCAGAAGAGGTTCTGGTGGAGGCCCTTGGCCAGGAGGAGGCTTGGAAGCCCAACGGCTTTCCCAAGGCTCTAGTCTCCAGAACCTGGGGCCAGATCCCCTGCACGTGAACTGTTGGACTGAGGCTCTCGGGAAGCAGGATGAGGTCCCAGGGTGGGACCAGAGAGAGCTGGACCCCATCTCCCAGGCTGGGCAGTAGAAGGCAGGCAGGGGTGCCTCGGAGCAGGAGCCATCGGCCCTGGGCGGAACGGGCGTCCTGCAGCGGGCAGGCGCTGGGAGTGGCGGCTGGTCTGGTCGGAGGGGAAGAAAGGTTGTCACCCCAGCGGGTCCTCGCTCCGCCCGCTCCACCCACACCCCGGCGCCCGCGGTCCCTTTAAGAGGCCCCGGCCTTCCTTCCGCGCGCCCGGGGCCGCCCGCCGCAGCCATGGCCGCGCAGCAGCTGGAGGACAAGCTGACCTGCTCCATCTGCCTGGAGCTCTACAAGGAGCCGGTGACGCTGCTCTGCGGCCACAACTTCTGTGGGGCCTGCATCCGGGACTGGTGGGGTCTCTGCGAGAAGGTGTGCCCCGAGTGCCGGGAGCCCTTCCCGGACGGAGCCGAGCTGCGCCGCAACGTAGCTCTGAGCGGCGTGGTGGAGGAGCTGCGCGCCACGCCCGGCCCCGGCCCCGGCCCCGGCCCCGGCCCCGGCCCCGATCTCAGCCCTGGCGCGCGCTGCCCCCGGCACGGCCGGCCGCTCGAGCTCTTCTGCCGCACCGAGGGCCTCGGCGTGTGTTGCGTGTGTACCGTGCGGGAGTGTCGCCTCCACGAGCGGGTGCTGCTGGACGCCGAACGCCGGGCGCGCGAGGTGACTCGCCGGGGACCCGCACAGCTCTCTGCGCCCGGGCGGGGGCGGGCGGCTTCAGCCGCGGGTTTGGCCCTGTTTTGATTCCGGGTTGAGAGGAGGTGGCAGTCAGGACAGGAATGCTTGGAATAGAGATGGCAGGGCCGGTGCCAGGTCCAGGGTGAGGATACGGGAGTGAGTAGCCGGGATGGAGTGAGGAGGTCAAGGAGCCCAGAGCCGAGGCTGGAGCACAGACAATCCCCGCAGCTGCTGAGGACGCAGAGTCAGAACAAGAGGTTACTGCCTTGGGGGCTGAATACAGTGCAGGGGGTGTGGAAGTTTGCCGGGAGGACTAGGTGGTGCAGCTGGACGGCAGAAGCACTGAAGGAGCTAGAACTTGGCTAGCGAGAGGGGCAGTGATGCTGTAGTGTGAGGGTAGGACTGTGCGCCCTTGGGGGAGAGTCGGTGAACCAGGAAACTCTGCCCTGCCCCTTCCTACCTCCAGCACGCTGTACTGTGCTGGAGGCTCTGTGCCTCGGACCCAGACGCAAGCAAGCATTGCACTTGGGAAAATCCAGTGACCTGGCCAAGTTATGAACTTCCCTGACCTGCTTCCTCTTCTGTGAAGTGGGGATAACATGGGTCCCTCACTTCAGGGTGTTGCCGGGGGGAGCAGAAGCAAGACAGGCTCTTGACCGGGTGCAGGGCCCCAAGTCCTAGCGGGGGTGCCGTCCTGCAGTCCTGAGGGTATAGCAGCCGTGTTGCTCGTGTTCAGCCCGAGGTTTCTGTACCACCTGGGCACCACTCTGCTCCCCACAGGGCAGGGGCTTTGTCCAGGCCTCCCTGGGACCCTGACCCAGTTCCCCCAGGGCTCAGAACCAAGACTGATGCCCTGTGTGCGGGCCTCACCCGGGTGGCACAAGGGGAGGCTGAGCATCTGCAGGTGCTTGCTGACTGGCTAAGGGGGGACTTCACAGCCAGTCCTGGCTCCCTCTTGTCACTCGTCCCCCGGTGGGCCCACAGGCCCAGCTGAGAGCCACGCTGGAGGTCACCCAGCAGCAGGCCGCCCAGGCCCAGAGGCAGCTACAGGAGCTGCAGCAGCGAAGCAGCCAGATCCAGGTACCAGGCCCCTGCCACCCCCAACATGTTCTTGTGCTGTGTCCTTCAGGCGGCCACCAGCGGCCCCTGGGACACTGGGCAGTAGGTGTGAGCTACCTTGAAAATGCCTCCCGGCAGCAGGAAATGAAGGGCCGGGGGGCGGGGGGCAGAGAGACCTTGGCTCCCCACCCCTCAGCCCAGTGGGCAGCCCAGGGCCCTAGCTGTCCTCAGCTCCTCCCGTGCCCACCCAGAACTCAGCCTGCACCCTGACCTCCGTGATCTCTGGCAAGTTCAGCCGCCTGCTGCAGGCCCTGGAGATGCAGCGGGTCAGGGCTCTGAGGGACATCAATGTGGCCAAGACCCAGGCCCTGGAGCAGGCCCAGCAGGAGAAACAGCGCCTGCAGGGCCACCTGGAGGCCGTGTCCCTCTGTGATCGCAGGATTCGCCACCTCCTGGAGCATCTGGATGACTGGACCTTCCTCCAGGTACCGGACCTCAGGGAGGCGGGCCGGGGGGCCAGTGCACCTGCCCCTTGTGCCCAGGCTTACTGCAGCTGTCCCCTGCACTCAGGAATCACAGCAACTGGTGCCCCCAGGCCCTCTCGGGCCACTGACTCTCCCACAGTGGGAAGAAGATCAGCAGCTGGGCGGCCTGAAGGAGTCACTGAGCCAGCTGTGTGCCCTCCTCCTGGAAGAGGGGGCTCACTCCGGAGTACCAGCCGAAGCTGCTGACTTGGGCTCTGTGGGTAAGGCTGATCCCAGACCTCTGCCTGCCCCTCTGGGTCCAGCTGTCCCTCCCACTGGGAGTGGGAAAGGAGTCAGTGGCCTGGCCCCCCATGAGCGCTCCTCCTGATGACTCCCCTAAAACCCTGCTTTGCTCCGTAGAGTCCCCAGGTCCCCTGGCACCAGTCCTGAGCCCAGTGTGTCCACTGAGGAGGAGACTCTGGCAGAGTAAGAAGGCCTAGAGCACACGTGTGTCTGCACCTGTGTGAGCATATGTGTGTGAGTGCATTGTATGCACACGTGGGTATGTGTGTGTTCATGGGTGCACTGTGAGCACATGTGTGTGTCCCTCTGCATGTGTCGGGGGGCACCTACTGTTTCCTGACTATTCTGTCCAGGAAACCTGTTTCACGCCCCTCCCTAGGGCCGGCCTGACCCCCCCTCCCCCTGTACCTGTTGCAGGGTGCACACCTCTTACACATGCTGCGAGTGTAGTGTTTAAGGAGATTCTGGGTGCACGAACCTGGGATCGACCACGATTCTTCCACTCACTATGACATTAGCTTTCTGAACCTCAGTTTTCTCATCTGTGAAATGAGGCCGATGGAAGGTTCCACCTCAGGGGTCGCGTGGAGGATCAGATGCTGAGAGGATGTCCGCGTTGGCTCAGCTTCCAGCAACCCCCGCAGATGTCTGGGGGTCCGTCGATGGAAGTTCAGTTGCTGTCTGTCCCCTCTGACAACAGAGTGACGGCTAGGCACAGGCACCCTTGCTCACTCACCTTCCATCTGCCTCTGCCCAACAGATTATCGCAACCTGACCTTCGACCCTGTCAGTGCCAACCGCCACCTCTACCTGTCCCAGCAGGACCAGCGGGTAAAGCACCTTCTAAAGCCCCGGGGCCCAGACGGGCCCGGCAGCTTCGAGCTCTGGCAGGTGCAGTGTGCCCAGAGCTTCCAGGCCGGGCAGCACTACTGGGAGGTGCGTGCGTCCAGCCACTCGGTGACGCTGGGCGTGGCCTACTCGGAACTGACGAGGCGCAGGCAGGGGCCCCACACGGACAACATCGGCCGCGGGCCCAACTCCTGGGGGCTCTGCATTCAGGAGGACTGCACCCAGGCCTGGCACAACGGGAAGGCCCAGCGCCTCCCAGTCGTGTCAGGGCGGCTCCTGGGCGTGGATTTGAACCTGGCCTCTGGCTGCCTCACCTTCTACAGCCTGGAACCCAAGACCCAACCCCTGCACACCTTCCATGCCGTCTTCACCCGGCCCCTCTACCCCATTTTCTGGCTCCTCGAGGGTCGGACCCTGACCTTGTGCCATCAGCCCGAGGCCACCCTTCCTCCAGGGCTCCAGAAAGAGGCCTCGGGGCTCAGCGGAGAAAGGCAGGGGACGAGTGCCACCCCGGTGGCCAGGTGCCACCATTCCCATGGGCCCCAGAACCGCCCCAGCTGCTCCCCTGGGGACCTGAGGCCACAGCTCTAGTGGGACCAGTTGTTGGCTGGAAGACCAACTCAGGAGCTGGCTGGGCCACTTGGAAAGAGGCGGGAGGAAGCCTCCAAACTGGAGTTCACCTTCCCCTCCTCTCTGAAGGGGGCGAGGCTCAAGGGAGGAAGATGGGAGCTCAGTTCTAGGGCTGCCTGGACCTCAGAGACCAGCACGGTGCCCAGGTCCTGCAGGAGCGCACATGCAGGGCAGGACACACCACGGCAGGACAGAGTCACTCACAGGGCAACACCAGTTTACCTCCTACCAAGACAGTGTAGACCTCGGAACAGAGGATTCCTAGAGGCAGTCTTGAGAAGGTTGATTTTTACCTTCTCCGTCCTCATTTCTTTTCTATTTTCCTTCACATTTTGGTATATTTTCATCTTCTCTTTTACTTTGTACATCTTGTGCTCATATTCTATAAACAATTGTGTTTTTCTGCATCTTTTATTTAACATAAGCATTTTCCACATTGTTCAAATTTTCTCCCTGAATGACCACAACATAAATGGTCATCCTAATGACAAAGCCAAATTCTAATCAGAATTTGTTTACCCGTTATTGGACTTCAAAATGTTTTATGTGGGGGCTATAAAAATATGGCCGTGATGACTTTTTGGGAGGAGGCCACACCCTGCAGCATGTGGAATCTTAGTTTCCCCAACCAGGGATCAAACCCTTGCCCCCTACAGTGGAGAGTCGGAGTCTTAACCACTTGGCCAGGGAAGTCTTGAGATGACGACTTTTGAGCCGGAAGTTTTGGCCATATTTATCGCCCTGTACGTGGGCTACATTCCCTAAAGAGGAATCACTCAACAAAGACACAATGGAGACTTGAAGATTTTATTCTTATACAAGGGACCGAAATGAAGAAACCTTGCATCAGGCCAGCTGACTCCTGCCCCCCGGGCTGCCAGCCAGTCGTCACGGCACAGCCTCAGCTGCCATCATTCTCCGCTCATCCCTACCCGGGTTGTGGGCATCAAGCGTAGGTGCCAGCACAGCTCCCGCTCCTTTGATTTTGGATTTTGCCATTCAGAACATGTTTCCCTGCAGGTCCTTGTACATGTTTTATCTTGTGTTTCTGGAGATGAGGGTGCTGGGTCATTGGGGAGCAATAATTTTGTACAAGACAGTACTTCTGGATCAGGGGAGTGGTCCCAAGGGTGTCTGCTTTCTAATTTTTTACACTGTACATGCATGTTTTATAGACTCGTGTGTATTTGACAATAAAAGCTTTTTTAGAAAAGGATAACATGCAAAAACACTCCAAAAATTAGAAAATATTTTTATATTTCTATAAGATAGATTTCCCTCCCCACATTGTCACTGGTCCCTGGTGGTGCCGCGGCTGCAGACTCCACCTTGTGGCCTCACTTGTCAGGTCTCGGTTTAAGGGTGGGGCCAGGCCTGTGATCGGTGCAACCTGGGCAAGGAGCTTCCAGAAAGATTCCTAAGGTGGGGAGATCCCCAAACAGGGTAAGATGGTTGTAACCCTGGACAGTCTGTGGCAGTCTGACAGCTGGGTTAACAGCAGGAGCTGAAAGCCCCAGGAGGGTAGATACAGGATTGCGCTGGCCAGGTAGCCATTCTCACTGGCTACCCCAGCGGACAGATTCTAACCATCCCTCCTGATCCCAGAGCCCCTACACAAATGTCCAGCTAGCCAAGCCCACAGAAAAAGGGACAGAGAGAGGAAGACCAGCCCCTTCCTGCTTCCATAGTGCAAAGTGTCTTGGGTCATTTAATCTATGGATGTACTTTTTTATTAGGTGGTTGGTCCTTTCCACACTGTCCTGTGGGAATGTTCTATACTGTGACCACTAACTTTTGTTTACATGACACTACTGCCTTTTTTTGCAGGGGAGGGCGAGTGCCATGCCATGTGGCATGAGGGACCCTAGTTCCCTGACCAGGGGTTGAACCCACTTCCCTGCATTGTGAGCTCAGAGTCTAAACCAGTGGACCACCAGAAAAGTTCATATTTATATGAACTCCATAGAGTGCTGTGGAGCAGTGCTTCCCATGTCAGTGTGAGGGCGAGAATTAACTCTCCTGGACAGTTACTTCAGATTAAATTCTCTCAGCCCTGCTGATTCTAACAACTCTCCCCCTCCTCACCAGGAAAAATGCCCTGGTGCAGAGGGAGAAAGAAACATGGACTCTGGGGCATAACATTTGTAAAGGGGACACATCTGATGAGCCTAGGAGTGTTTCCAGCATCTCTGCTCCAGTCCTCACAGTTTCTGGGCATCTGTGAGGCAGAATCAGGAGGGTGGGTGCTGGGGTCCAGCCCTGGTGGATCCAGGGAATTCGAAGGGGGGATGGTGTTGGCAATCAGGAAACAATAGCTTACTTAAATGTTAATTAAAGATATAAAGAGTGGTTAAATAGGGATAGCTCAGTGAAGAAATTCAGTGGAGAAAAGAGGCTGAATAACTTGGTTTATGTGGAAAACCAATAAAATTCCAAGACAAGGAATTTGCGCCACCTATGTAGGCCGCAGGCGTCCTCCCGTTCTCCTGAAGGAGAGGAGACACTAAGGCCTCCCCGGTCAGATCTTAGAAGCCCAGGCAAAATTAGTAGGCTTGACGAGCCTCCACGCTCCAGATGGGAATTCAGCCAGAAGGTGAGAGAAAGAACGACATGGGGAGACCAAGCTTCGGTGAGCAAGGCCCATAGCTTTATTTTCAACAGGGGCTTTTATACCCTAAGTTGCACATAGAGGATAATAGAGGGTGTGAAATCATGCAAAGTCAGCAGTCTTTGATCCTTATCGAAACCAGGGTTTCTTTTCTGCAAACTTATCGTATACAAATGGTTTAGGTGATTTACATCATCTTTTGGCCAGAAGGCCTGTTAACATTTTATGACTCTGATAAAGGTTTGTCAACCATAAGACTTATTTTCTCTAAGAGTAATTACTTTAAAGTTTGGCGCCATCCTCCGAAGGTGTTAGATAAAGTTGCATTCCTATAAGGCAGAGGTGCAGTGGGTTTACAACAAAGGAAAGAATTTATTACCTTAAGGGTCTAAAGTTGTTAACATCAAGGCCACTACTTATTTTTTCCACATACCAACTATATTAATTAATACACTTCCAAGGATACAATACAGGGGATGTGGAAACTTGGCAGCAAGCATTGGCTCAACAATGAAATCTTCTACTAGTTCTATTCTGACAATTTCTAACTCTCCGAGAGGCTCTATACTATTTGAATATCTTAAGCTTCCCGTGCCTTTCACAGTTGGGAGACTGTAAACAATCGTATGCATAGCTGTAGGAGCCCGGGTAAGCCTGTCAGGCAAGTTAGAGAGCCATCTGAGGGGTTTGGATTGAAACACTCCTATTATGCCCAGGAGGCTAATTAGCTAGAGCTCTAAGTTGATTTCCATCAGAGAAAAGGTGGTCGGAGATAGCCACCCCCCCCTCCCCGCCCCCTGTGACTGTCAGAGGAGTTGGTGAAAGTCATGAAGCAGTAAAACAGACAGACTCTGGTTTTGGGGTAGACGCTCAGGCAGGCCCAGAGGGGCACCCCTCGAGTTCTGGCTCGCCTTGCCCACCAGAACTCTCCCACATAACCTTTTTATGGGTGGGGACTCCCGTGCTGGCTCCTGGCAGGTGGGCATAGGAACAGAACAAGAGAAGGGAAGGGCGGGAGAGATTTTAAAAGACAGGGACCTCTGGGGCTGGTGGATTGGAGGCCAGAGAGGGGAGGGGTAAAGAGAATCAGAGGCTATCCTGCCTGTGGAGGGAGGAACGGAAAGGAGCAGCATGGTGACTAGGAAACGTGTCTTGAAGTAACGCAGGGCTGGAAACTAGAAGACAATGGAGCCAGGTCTTTGGGACTCTGAGGGAGGAAAGGATTTCTATTCAGAATTCCATACCCAGCCAAACTGTCAATCATGGGGAAGCCTGAACAAAGACATTTGCAGACACTTCCGCATCCATTACCAGGAAACTCCCAGAGGATGTAATTTTCAAAAATAAAGAAATAAATCAATGAAGGGAAGGGAAGCCCCGGGATCCAAGCAATGGGGAATTTAACATAAAGGAGAAATGATAAGGAATCAATATCTTGCTTCCTGACGGTGACAACCTTGCCATGAGAACATGCCTCTTGCAAAGGATCTCCTTTGTCCCTCTCAAGAAGAGGAGAGGAAACCCCATCAGAAGTGCCTCGTGCAGAGCCCCAATTCCTATTTCATGGATGTGAGATGCCCAGGATGCTATAAAATCACCAACAGCTTTAGCCACGCACAAAGAGTAGTTTTGTGTGCTGGTTGCTCAACTGTCCTCTGACCACCTACAGGAGGAAAAGCAGGGCTTCCAGGAGGATGCTCCTTCAGACAGAAGCAACACTGAAAGTACCCTGTATCAGAACGCATGGGAAAGCATCCCAATAAACACATTTTGGATATCAAAAAAAAAAAAAATAAAAATCTCCAGAAATACAAGCACAAACATCCAGATGTTCAAGCTCACACCCGTGTGCTTTAGGCATATGGAGGTAAGTGCTAGAAGAGACAGAAGGGTTGAACCTAGTTGTCCATGGAAGCCAGAATCTGAAAAAGGTGGGATACAGGACTGCAGCTTTTATTATACACCTCACTAAATTGTTTATTTTTCAGATACTCTAGATATATTATTTTGAAATAAATGTGTATGTTTTAAAGTACACCAGTAGCATAAAGAAGAAGTGCTGTTGTGGGATATGGCTTGGTTCCCATTTCCTTTTTCCAGAGAGTCAAGCAAAGCTAAGCTTGGCTTGCTGAGTACTATTGTTTGTTCCACTGCCTTTGCAGTTTGTTTTTGTTCCTGCTTGACTTTTTTTTTCTTTTTTTTTTAAGCAATACTGCAGCCAGACACGGAGAAGGCAATGGCAACCCCACTCCAGTACTCTTGCCTGGAAAATCCCATGGATGGAGGAGCCTGGTAGGCTGTAGGCCATGGGGTCGCTAAGAGTCGGACACGACTAAGCGACTTCCCTTTCACTTTTCACTTTCATGCACTGGGGAAGGAAATGGCAACCCACTCCAGTGTTCTTGCCTGGAGAATCCCAGGGACAGGGGAGCCTGGTGGGCTGCCGTCTATGGGGTCGCACAGAGTCAGACACGACTGAAGCAACTTAGCAGCAGCAGCAGCAGCAGCCAGTCAGGGTCATTTATGAGGTTTAGGATTATTTTCAGGGTGCACGTTCTGGGTTTAAGTTCTGCCTCCTCTGGAAGACTAGGTGTGAGGCCTCTGGCAAGATATGTAACCTGTTGGAATTCCATTACCCCTCCTTCATGAGAGTCCTGGAGAGGACAGAGTGAGATGCAGCCGTGAGCAGAATGTCAGTTACTTAAGAGCCAATTCATTTCACGAATAATGAATATAGGGCTCCTTGGTGGCTCAGTGGTAAAGAATCCAGCTGCCAATGCAGAAGACACGAGTTTGATTCCTGATCCGGGAAGATCCCACATACCGCAGGGCAATTAAGCCCGAGTGCCGCAACTACTGAAGCCCAGGAACTCTAGAGCTCATGCTCCACAGCAAGAGAGTAGCCCCCGCTTGTGCAACTAGAGAAAAGCCTGCACAGCAGCCAGCACAGCCACAAAAAGAATAATTAATATATTGGGCAACTTTGAAAGCTTCCATAATGGAGATGAGATATCAAAATGCCACCACCCTGACAAATCACATCTCCTGGCATTCCTGGAGGAGTACACCTTCCTGAACAGGCTGTGAGGTGGGGAGCGGAGGGCGGAACTTGTCCCCTGCATGTACCCGCAAACCTGAGTGGTGCCTCCTCTCCCTTCCAAAGCCAAGCGGGTCTGTGGTCTCAGCAAGCCCAGGCAGCCTGACTGCCAAGCCTCTGATGTCTGAGCCTCTGAACCATCTCTCGTCTTGGCAAACAAGAGACAATCAAGATCAAGTGCTCCTTGTGGAACTCATTAGACGCCTCTCTGCCAAACCAGGCACGCCCAGGCTGGTCCACCCACTGCTCTGCCCAGAAGGTCTTTTCCCACCCTAGTTTCTGCACGCCTCCGAGCCCTAGCAGACTGTGAAAGCCCAACTCAAATGACACTTCCTCCATGAAGGCCTCCATGACTTCACCCCCACCCACGTCCCACAAATTCCTCAGGAGTGGATTCCACCCCTCTTTTAATATTTAATAGATCTTAGTTTTCTTCTCTCCTTCCAGGAGGCTCTGCACAGCATGTTTTTACATCAGATTTTATATTTTTATTGGAGTGTAGCTGTTTTCCAACGTGTTAAGTTTCTGCTGTGTAGCAAAATGCATCAGTTATACGTACACATATATCCCCTCTCTTTTGGACTTCCTTCCCATTTACTGAGTAGAGTTCCCTGTGCCGTATAGTAGGTTCTCATTTTATGCATAGCAGTGTATACCCTTTACATTGTATACGGTGAATCCCAATCTCCCAATTTGTCCCACCTCCTTCCCCCCGGTAAGTTTGTTCTCTATATCTGTGACTCTTTCCCTGCTTTAGATTTTTTGGTTTTTTTTTTTGACTGAGCCTCATGGCTTGCGGGGTCTTAGTTTGCCAACCAGGGACTGAATCCGAGCTACGGCAGTAACAGCACCAAGTCTTAACCCCTGGACCACCAGGGAATTCCCCCTGAATTAGACATGTTTAACCCAGGGTTTTGAGGAGGTGGGAATTTTCTTTATTTTCAATGTCCTCTAATGGTAATCTAGTGTTTCTTTCTATTACAAATGGAGAAAACACACCACAGTGATATTAGCCATAGCTGTGACTTGTCACCAATAAAAATGACAGATTTTTCATTGCGTATTACAGAAATGACAGAGAACTTGAAATATGTTTACATTCATCACTGTCTCAGAAACGCAGGAATTCTTAGGCCTCCATCAGATCTTGTTACTTGTTCTTGTGTTAAAGAAACACAGATATAACTTTATCACAAATTTGTTTTCTTTATATTTTGCACCTGTATTTCAATGTAATTGATTGCCACGGAACCCTGTGCATTTTATTTTGTGCATTTAAAAGCATTACTCTGGGGACTTCCCTAGTGGTCCAGTGGTTAAGACTCCACACTTTCCCTGCAGGGGGCATGGGTTCGATCCCTGGTCAGGAACTACGATCCCACAGGCAGCACAGTGTGGCCAACACTAGAAAAATAAATATATAAAAATAAAAACATCACTCTGGAAAGACGTCTGAGACTACACTAGCCTTTGAGAAGGGCCCTAGAGGAATAAGAAAGGCTAATCCCCACCTCTATGTGGATCAACCCTCTCCATCTGTGTATTCCTTCCACTTTGGCCTCTCATCAGCAGGAGGTCTGCAGGCCTGGGTGTAGGAAGCATTGCCTCAGCTACTTTATTTTTTTTTAATGAATTTTTTAAAAATAATTTTATTTATGTATTTTTGGCTGTGCTGAGTCCTCACTGCTGCTTGGGCTACTCTCTAGTTGCGGTGTGCAGGCGCCTCTCATTGCAGAGCACAGGCTCTAGGGGGCTCGGGCTTCAGGAGTTGTGGCACGTGGGCTCAGACGTCGCAGCTCCTGAGCTCTGGAGCACAGGCTCAATAGTTGTGGCGCAGGAGCTTAGTTGCTCCGTGGTATGTGGGATCTTCCAGGATCAGGGATCGAACCTGTGTCTCCTATACTAGCAGCGGATTCTTTACCACTGAGCCACAAGGGGAACCTGTTTTATGAACTTTTAAAATAGTTACACGTTTACAGAAAAGTTGCAAAGATCACTCAGAATTCCCCTACACCTCCCTCCCAATTTGTCCTTTTGCTCATATCATGACTATGGTACATTTGTCACAATGAAAGAGCCAATATCAATACATTCTTATGAACTATATTCCATAACTTATTTGAATTTCCTGTTTCCCCCTAACATCCTTTTTCTCTCTCAGGAACATGTCCAGAATACACAGGACATTTATTTATCACGTCACACGTCTTGGCTGTGACGATTTTTCAGACTTTCCCTGCTTCTGTCTCAGAGAAGGCAATGGCACCCCACTCTAGTACTCTTGCCTGGAAAATCCCATGGATGGAGGAGCCTGGAAGGCTGCAGTCCATGGGGTTGGGAAGAATAGCACACGACTGAGCGACTTCACTTTCACTTTTCACTTTCATGCATTGAAGAAAGAAATGGCAACCCACTCCAGTGTTCTTGCCTGGAGAATCCCAGGGACGGGGAAGCCTGGTGGGCTGCAATCTATGGGGTCGTACAGAGTCGGACACGACTGAAGTGACTTAGCAGCTGCTTCTGTTTGACGACTTGGAGAGTTTCAAGGGGTTCTGATCAGGCGCTGTGTAGACTGTGTCTCCATTGGGATCTGTCTAAAGTTTTAATAATAATTACAGTGGGGCTGTCGGAGAAGGTAATGGCACCCCACTCCAGTACTCTTGCCTGGAAAATCCCATGGATGGAGGAGCCTGGTAGGCTGTAGTCCATGGGGTCGCTAAGAGTTGGACACGACTGAGCAACTTCACTTTCACTTTTCATTTTCATGCATTGGAGAAGGAAATGGCAACCCGCTCCAGTGTTCTTGCCTGGAGAATCCCAGGGACGGTGGAGCCTGATGGACTGCCATCTATGGGGGTCACACAAAGTCGGACATGACTGAAGCAACTTAGCAGCAGCAGCAGCAGAGTGGGACTGTGGGTAGGAAGACCACATCATATCAACGGTACTTACTGCCGAACATGACATCACTGTTGATGTTGACCTTGATCACCTGGCTGGGCTGGTTTTCATCACTGTACCCTGTCAAGTTACTCTTCTGCTCCCTTTGGAAGGAAGTCACTCTGCACCCTCCACACGTGCAGAGTGGGAAGCCACTCTCCATCTTGGAGAATGTGCCAAAACTGCTCAGACTTCCTCTGAGTGGGAAATTTGTCTATTCTCCCTCATTTATTTATTTATCCAGAGATTTATTTAGAACAGCATGAACTCATGGAAGTTTGTTTTATACTTAGGGTTACAAACCAGTGCTCCTTTAGTCATTTTGTTGCCATTCTATTTTTTTTAATTTAACATTACGGAGGTGTAGTTTACATATACTAAAATGCACCATTTTAAGTGTGTGGTTAGACTAGTCTCAGCGAACACCTCCACTTGGGAAACCCGCAGCCTGAGCCCCTGGCGCATGGCGTGAGTGTCCATGGGCTGGAACTGAATTCCTAGGGCAGTGGACTTGGAGGACGACATCAACTTCCCATTTTAAGTTTAGAGAAGCCCAAGTTCCCCACCAGAGGTAAATAGAGTCACTAAGAGGCAAAAACATATACCCATCAGCAGTTATTTTTCCCTGCAGCTCAGCAACTTTGTCTTTTTTCTTTTTGTATTTATTTGGCTGAGCCAGGTCTTAGTTGTGGCATGCAGGATCTTTGATCTTCGTTGTGGGCATGTGGAATATTCAGCTGCTTAGTTGCAGCATGTGGGATCTAACTCCCTGACCAGGGATGGAACCCAGTTCCCCAACACTGGGAGCACGGGGAGTCCTAGCTATTGGACCACCAGGAAGTCTCAGCAGCTCAGCAACTTGGCTAAAGGTGCTGCGGAGGGGTCTGGAGCGCAAAGGTGCCTGCCTGACACCGTGCGGTTGCCCAGCCCCTCTGGAGGCCCTGGCTGGCCATGGGGTGGACCCCCATCGTGGGTCATGGAGGGGTGAATTCCTCTCCTGCTTTCAGTGTGGCCCCTCCAGTCGCCTTCTCTGCTCTCTGCCCTCTCTCTCTCTGCCCTTTCCTCCAGGAGCCCCTAGGGGTCAGACTGGGGCCCAGAGGCCACCCCACGCTGTCCGGGACGGGGCCGGGTACAGGCCGGCCTTTTGCGCTGGGGGGCGGTCCGAGCCGGGGGCGGGCGGGGGCCGGACCCTTGGCCTCTGTCCCAGGGGGCGGCGCCGCGTCGCCAACGGTCCGGGTCCCTCCCAGGCGAGATTGGCGGAGGCGGTGCGCCGCGGCCGCGGAGCCATGGACGGGAGTGGACCCTTCAGCTGCCCCATCTGCCTGGAGCCGCTCCGGGAGCCGGTGACACTGCCCTGCGGCCACAACTTCTGCCTCGCCTGCCTGGGCGCGCTCTGGCCGCACCGCGGAGCGGGTGGCGCCGGAGGCCCCGGAGGCACGGCACGCTGCCCGCTGTGCCAGGAACCCTTCCCCGACGGCCTCCAGCTCCGCAAGAACCACACGCTGTCCGAGCTGCTGCAGCTCCGCCAGGGCTCGGGCCCGGGGCCCGGCCCCGGCCCGGCACCGGCCCCCGAGCCAGCAACACCCAGCGCGCCGCCCAGCGCCCCGGAGCCGTCGGCTCCCTGCGCGCCCGAGTCATGGCCGCCCGGCGAGGAGCCGGTGCGATGCGATGCGTGCCCCGAAGGCGCCGCCCTGCCCGCCGCGCTCTCCTGCCTCTCCTGCCTCGCGTCCTTCTGTCCCGCGCACCTGGGCCCGCACGAGCGCAGCCCCGCGCTGCGCGGACACCGCCTGGTGCCGCCGCTGCGCCGGCTGGAGGAGAGCCTGTGTCCGCGCCACCTGCGGCCGCTCGAGCGCTACTGCCGCGCCGAGCGCGTGTGCCTGTGCGAGGCCTGCGCCGCCCAGGAGCACCGGGGCCACGAGCTCGTGCCACTGGAGCAGGAGCGCGCGCTCCAGGAGGTAGGGCGCGGGCGCGGCGGGCGGGCTGGGGCGGGTGATGGGGCTCGCGCGCCGGCCGAGGACCCCTCATTGCTTTGCCATCCTTAATTCCCCTCTCTAACCTGAAGATCTCTGCGGTGCCTTCCAGCCCTGACCGTCACCTGCTCGCTGTGGGACATTCTTTTTGGAATGAAAATGGGGGTTGGAGGGACCCAGTGAGAACTCGAAAAGGATGCAAAAATCGGGCTGGAAGACTGAGGCTGGGGCGGAGCCCATGGTGAGGGGGTGGTTAAAGGAGCCTGGTGGGGTCCGCAGGGTACCCGGCGGGCGGCCGGTGCCTTGGCCGGGCTACCGCCGGTCCCGCTCAGATCTGCCTGGGCTGAGGGTCTGGATGGGTGTGGCAGACGACAGGAGTGCGGCGGAGGGTGGACTGAGCACACAGACCGCTCTGTCCGGCTGTTCCGGGGGCTGGTGGTGGGCGCATGTACTGGCTGTCCAGCCCTGTTACCTCCGCCCCCAGTTTCCTTTGGCCCCAGGCCTGGTCTTGGCGCCTCTGGCCTTGGGATTTTCCGTCTCTCCTGCCTGAAGTGCTGACTCATAAGACCCAGGGGATTTGCCCGGAATCCCCATTTTTCAGGCTTGGATTGGGGACACAGATTCTTGAGGGACGGTGATTCTCAGACCTTGCGCAGGACCCCTCCTCACTTTCTGCTTCTTTCCCGCGGAGGGAAGTTCTCAAATCACAGTGAGCAACATGGAGAACCCGGAGGGCCCTGGACTTGCTCACCAAAGAGGGGAGGCAGGCAGCCCATGGCCCACCAGCCTGCCCTCTCCCGGGCATTCCGAAAGGGCACCAGCCTGGGCTTGAGGCCCCTTTGGTATATCATCACCACTCCCAGTCCACCTGGACCCCTGGTCACCCCCACCTCCCCCTTGGTGAGGCCCGGGACCCTACTTCCAGACCCCTTTCTCCTCGAGGGTGTCGTCCACAGGCCGAGCAGCCCAAAGTCCTGAGCGCCGTGGAGGACCGCATGGACGAGCTGGGCGCGGGCATCGCTCAGTCCCGGCGCACGGTGGCCCTCATCAAGGTCAGATCTCGTCCAACCCCGCCCCCGTCCACCCCTGCCGCAGGCTCCCGGCACTGTGAGCTTTCAGCATGGCACCCTCCACCCCAGAGAAACCCGTGCCCAGGGCGTGGCCCAGCTCCACTGAGCACGCCTGTCTCCCCCCTGACCTGGCACAGACCCAGGGCAGTTCGGGCTTGTGCCTCTGTCCACCCCCCCCAAACAAGACATAGTGGGAAGGCGGGGGTCTGAGAAGGTGGCCAAAACGTCTTCGGGGTGTTCTCTGTCCTCAATGCCTGCCCCCCCACTGTCCTGTGCAGAGTGCAGCCGTGGCAGAGCGGGAGAGGGTGAGCCGGCTGTTTGCCGAGGCTGCGGCCGTCCTGCAGGGGTTTCAGACCCAGGTGCTGGGCTTCATCGACGAGGGGGAGGCGGCCATGCTGGGCCGCTCCCAGGGTGACCTGCGGCGGCAGGAGGAGCAGCGGAGCCGACTCAGCAGGGCCCGCCACAACCTCAGTCAGGTCCCCGAAGCCGACTCAGTCAGCTTCCTGCAGGTGAGGGCGGCTCCGTGGGTGCGGCGGGCACCGAAGCTGCAGGAGGAGGCTGCGGGGGGCTGCCTTCGTGGCTGTGCCGGCCTCCTGGCGGAGCTGTCTGTCTCCTGCCCGGAGGAGCTGCTGCGGCCGGCTCAGCCTTAATGGGCATCTGTTTGGCACAGGAGCTCCTGGCACTCAGGCTGGCCCTGGAGGAGGGGTGTGGCCCTGGGCCCGGACCCCCGAAGGAGCTCAGCTTCACCAAGTCCTCCCAGGCTGTGCGCGCGGTGCGAGCCGTCCTGGCTGCAGCCTGTTCCAGCCAGTGGGAGCAGCTGCAGGGGCTGGGCGGTGACGAAGATGGGCTGCAGAAGCCGGGCACGGAAGGTGGGCGCCCCCCGCAAGTGACTCACCCTTCCCCAGGCTACCCGCACAGGGCCCCAGGCCCAGTGCCCGCTCAGGAGTGGAGGATGGAAACTGTGCCTAGCACAGGGTGGGACCCCAAACCCTGCCAGGGACTCGAGCCACCACCCTGTAATCACGAGTCAGCCCCTTTGGCCGCAGCGCGGGGGGCAGAGAGGGCCTGTCCTGGCACACCCTCTGGCTTCAGAGGGGATGAAGCCCAGGGAGGACATGGGGCGGGGCGGGGATGGGGAGGGGACGTAGAACGAGGACCAGCATGCGTGTGGACACAGGGTACCGTATTTGGGCATGTGTCTGTCCCCAGGTGGCCTGGGGTGCTGGGAGGATGGAGGAGGAGGAGAAGGATTTCAATCACAGGTTCAGAGCTGGGTCATCTTGTGCAGCCCAGCCACAGGCAGCTAAGGACACCCTCACCGTCTGTCTCCTCTTTGGCAGCAGACGCTGAGTCCCAGGACCCTGACAGCACCAACAACCTGGAGAGTGAGGCTCCTAGGGATTACTTCCTCAAGTGTAAGTTGATACCTGGGCTCACCAGGATGCTCACCTGGGCTCTCCCAAGGCTGCTGGGCTGGGCCCTAAGTGCCCATGGGCCGGGATTCCTGTCCCCGGTTCAGAGAGTGAACTAGGTCAGCTCACGGGGGTCTCCCCGTGATGGCTGAATTGTGCCCGTTGCAAAGGACGGGAGAGGTGTTTGGGGGAGGTGGGCCCCTCGGGGAAAGGCTGCCCTGCCTGACCTTGGACCTGAGCCCCGTATTTCTCTCCGGTCCGTGGGGGCAGTTGCCTACATCGTGGACTTGGACAGTGACACGGCCGACAAGTTCCTGCAGCTGTTTGGAACCAAGGGCGTGAAGAGGGTGCTGTGTCCTATTAACTACCCCGAGTCACCCACCCGCTTCACCCACTGCGAGCAGGTGCTGGGCGAGGGCGCCCTGGACCGGGGCACCTATTACTGGGAGGTGGAGATCATCGAGGGCTGGGTCAGCGTGGGGGTCATGGCTGAAGACTTCTCCCCACAAGAGCCCTACGACCGGGGCCGGCTGGGCCGCAATGCCTACTCCTGCTGCCTGCAGTGGAACGGACGCAGCTTCTCCGTCTGGTTCCACGGGCAGGAGGCGCCCCTGCCGCACCCCTTCTCGCCCACCGTGGGGATCTGCCTGGAATACGCTGACCGAGCCCTGGCCTTCTACGCCGTGCGGGATGGCAAGATGAGCCTCCTACGGAGGCTGAGGGCCTCCCGGCGCCGGAGTGGCACGCCGGCTTCCCCCGTCGACCCCTTTCAGAGCCGCCTGGACAGTTACTTTGCGGGGCTCTTCACGCGCAGGCTCAAGCCCGCCTTCTTCCTGGAGAGTGTTGATGCCCATTTGCAGATCGGGCCCCTCAAGAAGTCCTGCATATCCGTGCTCAAGAGGAGGTGATGACCCAGCTCCTGGGAAGCTTGCTTCTCTGCACCCCTGGTTTGAACCAGAGAAGGCACCAGCCTCGGACCCCCACACATTCCCCAGCCTTCTCATTCCTAGAGGCCTCCACCTTCTGTACCCAAGGCCTTCTACCTCTCAGGGAGGAGGCCCCCCCAGACCCTGTTCCCCTGCAGGCCTTGTTTCTGGGAGAAGGAACTGCAGCTTGGACAGTTCCAGGCTACCCTGACCCCTCCTCTCCCAGGTTCCTGGGACAGTGCCTGGCACATAGTAGGTGTTCAATAAACGTTTGGTCTCTGAACGACTCCCTTTTCTACTCTTCTCTCGTGAGTGCGTGCTCAGTTGTGCCCCTTTGTGACATCAAGGACTGCAGCCCTCTAGGCTCCTCTGTCCATGAGATTTTCCAGGCAAGAATACTGGAGCGGGTTACCATTTCCTCCTCCAGGGGATCTTCCTGACCCCAGGGATCGAACTCGCGTCTCCTGTATTGGCAGGCAGATTCTTTACCACTGAGCCGCCTGGGAAGCAACCTTCTCTGCATCCACCAAGAATTCCCCGTACTTCTCATCTTTCCTGAGCTGGTCTTGAAAGGCAGGAGAAGGGAGCAAAGCCCTGGTCCCAGGATTCCTACTGGGTGGGAGAGCCCTGACCCAGGAAAAGGAGGCTGAAACGGGGTGCCTACCCTTTGCACACCCCCTACTCCCAGGTTCTGAGCAGGGAGAGCCAGAGGTGGCTTCTCCCAGAGGGGTCCACCCCCACAGTCATTCTGGCTGCCCGCGTGTCTGCTATGGATGGTCTGGTGCCCACCAGCTATTTTCATCCTTGTTGCTATAGCCTAGTTCTGGAACCTGCCGGAGAGTGCCCAAGATTCAGCGCAGACCTCACACTCCGCAAGAGCAGGGCAGGACGCTTGGGCGTGGGCAACAAAGTCTGAGACGAGAGCTGTTTTCATACGCACACCTTCTCAGCTCATGAGGGCTGCGGCTGAACCGACCCCAGGGTGTGGCTGGAGCTGGGAATGTCTTCCCTAAAAGGACCTGTCTCTTCCTTCAGAGGCTGCCTGACATCTCTGCACCAGCTGGGTGGCTGGAACCAGGCTCAGCCTCCACGCTGGGGAGACCCTGGGCTCTGTGCCCCAGTAGAGCCTCTGCCTCTCTCCTAGGAAGGTCCAGGGCCCCCTGCGGCCCTAGGACCACCCCCCACCCCACCCCATCCCAGCTTGGGACGCCTGCATACTGATTTCAAGGCAGAGAACTTGCTCCCGAGGCTACAAGGTGTGTTCTCAGGCCAGCCTCCGCCGCCCGGGGGGTTCTCAGTGGCTCAGGTGCACCCCAGGGAGGGCCGAGCCTGGAGAGCAAGGGCAGACAGAGGCCTCTGAGCCCCGGGCCTAAGGTCAAGCTGGACAATGGCTGAGTTATACAGCCAGACAGCAAAGCCATACAAGTCCTGCTCTGGCTGCCTCACCAGCTAAAAATAGCCCCTCCCACAGAGCCTGCTGGTGCCCCACAGCCAGGATGTTGTTTTTCCGGGCGGGGCCTGCTGGCTCCTGGGGCTCTGTGTTCTCGGCACCGTTTCCTTGACAGCCAAGGGCCCCAGCTCACCGGGGCCGGGGGGCTGATGGGGGAGGCTGCGCCTCCACGTTGCTGTGGCAACGTAGACCAATGGGGAGTCCCCTCACCTCCGGAACCCTCCCACCTTTCACAGAGCCCCGCCCACCCCTGCCCTGGAATGCCCCATCCCACTCTTAGCGAGAACACTCAGGTCCCAGATTCTGCAGGGTCCCGGCATGCCACCGAAAGTG
The DNA here is from genome assembly GCF_019923935.1 of Bubalus bubalis. Taxonomy (NCBI): domain Eukaryota; kingdom Metazoa; phylum Chordata; class Mammalia; order Artiodactyla; family Bovidae; genus Bubalus; species Bubalus bubalis. Next base: position 7,555,736 of record NC_059159.1, on the reverse strand, counting down.
AGTTAGATGCACGAGGCGCCTGCACAGGACTGGTGCTTCCTTCCTGCAATTCAGGCCTGACTAGTCAAGTCTGCAGCCACAGTGTCCCTGCCACTTGCAGAGCGACTTTGTTGATGTTCAGTCTTTGCGACCACGTGGACTGTAGCCCCCCAGGCTCCTCTGTCCCTAGGATTTCCAAGGCAAGAATACTGGAGTGGGTTACCATTTCCTCCTCCAGGGGATCTTCCCGACCTAGGGATCGAACACGCATCTCCTGAATTGGCAGCCGGATTCTTTACCACTGAGCCGCCTGGAAAGTTACCAGAGTGACTGCCAGCTTCGAGACTCACAGAACCTTGTACACCTTAATCTCAGATCCCAGGGTTAACATTTACAGCTCAGAGCAGGGGACCGGCTCACCCAGGGCCACATAGCTCACAAGGTTTTGGCTGAGGCTGACCCCAAGTTTCATTGTCATCCCCAGTCTGGAGTATTAGCTGCAACCCTGCACTTCCTCTCTGATTGTAGGATCATACTAGAGCTGGAGAGATGTGGTGTATGTGAGCGTCTGTGTGTTTCTGGGTGTATCTCTTTGCCTATGTGTGTGTTTAGGTGTCTGTGTGTGCCTCTGTGTGTGTCTGTGCTTGTACGTTGTTTGTGCATTAGTGTATAGGTCTGCATGTCTGTCTGGGTGTAGTTGTGTGTGTGGATCCAGCCTAATGACTTTTCAAACATACTCTGAGGACATCTGGAATTCTGAGGAGGGACACTGAGGCAGGGCAGGCTGGCGGGGTGGGAAGGGATACCAGGGGGCCAGCCCCTCATTGGCCCTGCCAACGCTTTATAATCAGAACAGATTTTATGCAAGATGACTTGCAAAAAAGAGAAGCTGTTAAAAAGACAAAGGTTAGAAAACCATCGATCTAGTCCAAACCTGCTTTTTAGCGCCACCATTTGCAGATGAAGAAACTGAGGGATGTGCTTAGAAATGTCTACACACACACACACACACACACACACATGCTGCTCCCCAGTGCTGTTGCCTGTGGAAGAGCTGCTCCCAGCCCAGACCCCAGTTTCCACAGCCACCAGAGTCCTTTCTTCCAGAGCGGCCTGAGGCCCTGTGGTTGCCGAAGCTCCCGTGGGAGTCGGGCCAATAACAGACATTGGCAGTGTGGGAAGAGTGTGAAGGGTCTTCGGAGGCTGCGTTGCTATTAGCCGAGTCTGGCTCCTTTGGGCCAGGCGGGAAGCCAACCGCCACTTGAGCTTTGTTTCTGTGGGAAAATGAGCCCCAGAATTCCAAACAACAGGCTGGTCAACGGACTCAAGCATCTCTCCCCTCTTGGCAGCTAGGTCCTCCACCCCTCCCTGCTCCCACCATCCCCCCACCCCCGATTCCAGGAGGGAAGGAGTAGACACATCCTCCTCCCTCCACCTCCCCCGCCCTCCTCCTTCTCCTCCTCCTCCAGCCCACTCAAGGAACTCACAGAAGTGCCTTTCTTCACTTCCCAGGCACAGGGTGAGGCTGGACTGAGACTGTGGCTAAAAGTGAGGGCCTGGCCAGGAAGATGGGGCTGAACTGGGAGGGGCAGAGGCTTGCAGTTGTCTCTGCTGTTGCTGGGTTTTCTCCCCTGGGAAGAAGACAGCATTTAGCTGCAGGGTCTGTGTCCCATTCAGCCCCATACCTGTCCCCCAGATCTGCGCTCCCTGTCCACCGATGCCAAATAGAAACATGGAGACAGAATTTGGAGGAAATAGAAAGATGGCTTACAGGCTTCCCTGGTGGCTCAGTGGTAAAGAAGCTGCCTGCAAGGCAGGAGACGTGGGTTTGATCCCTGATCCGGGAATATCCCACATGCTGTGGAGCAACTAAGCCTGAGCACCACAGCTATTGGCTGTGCTCTAAAGCCCAGGAGCTGCAGCTACTGAGCCCGTGTGCCACTTCTGAAGCCTGAATGCCCTAGAGCTTGTACTCCTCAACAAGACAAGCCACGGCAATGAGAAGCCCGCGCACCGCAACTAGAGAGGAGCCCCTGCTGTCTGCAACTCGAGAAAAGCCCGCGCAGCAACGAAGACTCTGCTCAGCCAATAAATAAATTAATCAATAATAGCAACAATAAAAGGAAGATGGCTTAATTTCACTGCCATGCATGGGGGAAAGACACAGCAGGATACCATCTCAAGGACTGTACCCCCTTCCTAGGAGAATTGAGAGACATTATGTAGCCTGGATTTCATGGTTTTAGGGTAAATAATAAACTCAAAGTAATGAAGGTCTTGTGTTTTTCTTCTTCTTGTGTTATTTCAAAACAGTCCGGTAACTGGGTTTATTTGTCTCTGGGTCATCTGCATTTGACCTTCTTTCTGAAAAGCAAACAGCGATAAGGGGTGATTTGCCTCAAGAGAGTGAGGAGAGAGCTAACGCCAGGTGCAGGATGCAATAAACATATCATCAGGGGGTGATAGGTTAGCTTTGTGAAGGACGAATCTAACAGACGCTACAGATTAGTGACAGGTGAAATAAAACCAGGAGTGATTAAGTCTTTCAGGCCCCTTTACATTTCTTCTCTAGCCTGTTCACCATTCTCTTTACTTTTCTTGTTCTCAGGAGAGGAAACACTTCATTTCCATTTTTGCTGCCACACACTCAACATTTGATGCCAATGTTCAAAATCTAGAACACAAGGTCACTCCTTTTCTGCACCATCATGTCTTCCAGGAGATGCCTAAGAACTGCAGGAGGTCCTGAGTGGCCCTTACGGGCCCCACCTGGGTGCAAGCCTCCATCTGCTTCCCAGCATCCTCAGTGAATTGGCCGGGGAGGCGCTCACAGCCCGAGCACGGAGACAGGTAGGAGGTAGTCCTTGAGGTCCTGGGTACTTTGTCTGTAAATGACACTCAGTTTTTAATTTTACTCTGTAATATCTCTGATTGGCTATAACATAAAGAGTAGCACTTCTCTGCTCCAGCAGTGGAGAAGAATGGTTTTGTGTGTGAGTTCTGGAATCAGAAAGTCTGGGCTAAAAATTCCACTTTGGCCATTTCCTAGCCATATGCCCTTAGGCAGGGTACTTAGCCCCATCTCGGAGAAGGCGATGGCACCCCACTCCAGTACTCTTGCCTGGAAAATCCCATGGACGGAGGAGGTGAGGATGTGGTCTGTGTCAACCATGCTGCTTAGTCATACATGTACATGTCCTGATTCTAAAATATGAATATATTCTTAAAAATAAATTAAAACATGTATACTTATATTTCAAAAATAAATAAAACTGATACTCTTGGAAATTTTGTCAGTCCTTGGGAAACTCCATGAATTTGTTCTTTGGGAGCTAAGATTAGCCCAGACTATATGTGCCACGACGCTCCGGACTGCTCCACCCACCAAGATGGGGCACTTCCCTCACTCACTCAACTATGCATTCAGTGCGATGTGCTGTACTCAGGGCTGGGGATACCGTGGTGAGTAATCCCAACAGAGATGCCTGAGCCACACCACCGGCCCCATGATAGTCGTAGCCCTAATAAGTACTGCACAAGAAAAGGGCAGGGACTCCACCCCTGGGACACATCCAAAAGAACTAAAAGCAGGGACTCAGATGCTTGTAAACCCAAGTTCATAGCAACATAATTCACAACAGCCTAAGGGTGGGAACAACCCAAGTGTTCATCAATGGACAAATGGATAAACACAGCGTGGTCTGAATACACAACAGCCTTAAAAAAGACTGAGATTCTGACACATGCTATTACATGAATAAACTTTGAAGACATTATGCTAAGTGAAATCAGCCAAATGTGAAAGGACAAATCTTGTGTGTTTCCACTTATACAAGGCGCTGAGAATAGGCAAATTAATAGAAACAGAAAGTAGTGGGGGGGGGGGGGCGGGGGGGGGGGGGGGATTGAGGAGCTAGTGTTTACTGGAGTCAGAATTCCCACTTGAGGTGTTGCATAAGTTCTGGAGAAGGATCGTGGCATAGTCTCACAATAATGGGATCATGCTTAATGCCACCGAATTGCACACTTTAATGGTGGTAAATTTTATGTGATGTAGCCAGTGTATTTTTACGCTGAAGAAAAGTTTTGCCTCTGCGATATTACAAAACAAAACGAAACACAAATTTTCCAGGGACAGAAATTTTTTTAAAAAAGGATATTAGATAGCGGTCTTGAGAAGGGGCCCTAGTGGGGCTGGCGGACAGGCATTTTCAGGAAAGACCTCCCTGAAGGGACAGCTGAGGCCTGGAGGGCAAGGAGTGAGCAAGACGGAGAGGATGGGTGTGGGCTCGGGACTGGGCCAAGCACCCAGGGACCAAAGTGTTTTAAGGAAGACAAGTGGTGTGAAGTGGTAGCCAGGCCTGGTAGGGCAGAGCCTGGTAAGGATTCTGGATTTTAATCAGGAGGAATGGGCAGCCCATGGCAGGGTTTCACATGGGTAAACAACGCAATCAGATTTGAAAGTTTAAAATCACTCTATAGGGAATTCCCTGGTTATCCAGTGGTTAGAGCTCCATGCTTCCACTATAGGCAGCTTGGGTTAGATGCCTGGTTGGGGAGTTAAGATCCCCCGTGCCTTGCGGGAGGGCCAAAAAAAACCCCAACCCAACTCTATTATTTAAGTGAAAAATGGTTTTAAAGAAGGAAAAAAAAAAAGGGATGAGAGAGATCATGCATCTTTCCAGGGAGATGGAGCGGAGCCTCCCTGCCCCCCACCCTCTTGGAAGGAAGACCCAGAAATAGCAGAAAGGGGCCCAGAGCCACAGGAGCCCCTCCAGACACCTCCCTGAGCTTCCTCCTATACAAGGGTCCCTCCAGGCACAACTCCTCGGTGCTGGGGTGGAGACAACGTCAGAGGTGATGCCTGGGTCTTCCTGGCTTTCTGGGATGTGGGAGGCACAGAGGGGAACTTGAGAGCAGGGGCGTTGTGTAAACACTCCCACAGCAGGAATCGCTCAGAATCGGCCTTGCAGCTGTGCCTGGGATACTGAACTCCACAGAGCAGGGAGGTCTGGATGGGGAACCGCCGGGTGGAGCTCATCTCCATAGTAACCAGAAACAGCCCCAGACAAGCCCTGGCTGGGCTTCCTGATGGAGGAGCAAGGAACCTGTGTTACTGAAATACCCGCGGCCAAAATGACATGCCCTGACACAGCTCACTTCCCATCACTGCCGCCCCACGTGGCATCTACCGCTCCAGCTTCGAAGCCCAACCAACCAACAGCAGATGGCGGAAAGTTGAGGCTTACCAAGAGTTTTCCTTCTCAAGAAGATGACTGGCTGACTGAAGGAAAAAAATGCAGATTATCAAGTATGAAAAGGTTCCATAATGCTCAGGTACAAGAAATGTCAATTTTGATTTTTTTCCTAAATCATAAAATTTGATTATGAGCTGCCCTTCACCAAGAGGGTAAGAAATTCAATCTCGGGAATTTTTTTTTTTTTTTTTGCGGATTTGGGGGGTCTTCCCCTCAGTAGAATGATAGTCTGCGTTTATACAGTGCCATTGGAGAAGGAAATGGCAACCCACTCCAGAATCCTTGCCTGGAAAATCTTATGGACAGAGGAGCCCGGTGGGCTGCAGTCCATGGGGTCTCAAAGAGTCGGGCACGACTGAGTGACTAACACTTACTTACACTATACAGTGCCATGGGGTAGAAGGGGACTTCCTGGATGGCTCAGCGAGAAAAGAATCCATCTGCAATGCGGGAGATGCAGGTTCGGACCCTTAACCCCTGGAGGAGGAAATGGCAACCCACTCCAGTATTCTTGCCTGGGAAATCTCATGGACAGAGGAGCCTGATGGGCTACAGTCCAAAGGGTTGCAAAGAGTCAGACACGACTCAGTCACTAAGAAAAGAGCATACACATGGGATAGGAAAACGTCTCCAATGGGGCAGTAGCTGAGATGCCCGTGGTCTGGGCCCCAGGGGTCCTCGTGTGGTGAGCCTCCTCTCACCCAAGGATTTGGAGATTGTGACCTACTGTTGTCTTTCTGCCCCAGCCCCACTGTGTGAGTCTGCTTGGGTTGAGCAGACTAACGAAGTAACACAAACTAGGTGGCCTGAACAACAGAAATGCATTGTCCCCCAGCTCTGGGGAGGCCGGAGTCTGAGATCAAGGTGTTGGCAGGATCAGCCCCTTCTCAGGCGAATGTGTTCCAGCCTTTCCCATAGCTTCTGGGGGTTTACTGACGATGTTTGGCAGTCCTTGTGGCACTCTGCCTTTGTCTTCACATGACAGTCTCCCTGTGTGCATAGCTGTGCCCAAATTTCCCCTTTTTATAAGGACACTAGTTATGTTGGACTAGGGCCCACTCTAATGACCTCATCTGAACTAATTATATCTACCACAGCCCTCCTTCCAAATAAGGTCACGAATTAAGGCACTAGGGGTTAGGATTTTGACACATGCATTTGAGGGGGCACACAGTTCAACTCACAACATCCACCCTGTAAACGGGTCTCTGTGGGACAGGGGCTTGTTGTTGTTCAGTCGCTCTGTCGTGTCTGACTCTGCAACCCTGTGGACTGCAGCACGCCAGGCTTCCCTGTCCTTCACCATCTCCCAGAGTTTACTCAAACTCATGTGCATCGAGTCGGTGATGCCATCCAACCATCTCATCCTCTGTCGTCCCCTTCTCCTCTTGCCTTCAGTCTTTCCCAGCATCAGCGTCTCTTCTAATGAGTTGGCTCCTCGAATCAGGTGGCCAAAGTATTGGAGCTTCAGCTTCAGCATCAGTCCTTCCAATGAACATTCAGGATTGATTTCTTTAAGATTGACTGGTTTGATCTCCTTGCAGTCCAAGGGACTCTCAAGAGTCTTCTCCAACACCACAGTTCAAAAGCATCAATTCTTCTTTATGGTCCAACTCTCACATCCACACATGACTACTGGAAAAACCACAGCTTTGACTAGACGAATCTTTGTTGGCATAGTTATGTCTCTGCTTTTTAATATGCTGTCTGGGTTGGTCATAGCTTTTCTTCCAAGGAGCAAGCATCTTTTAATTTCATGGCTGCAGTTGCCATCTGCAGTGATTTTGGAGCTCAAGAAAATAAAGTCTGTCACTGTTTCCATTATTTCCCCATCTATTTACCATGAAGTGATGGGACCGGATGCCATGATCTTCATTTTCTGAATGTTGATACAGGGGCTGCTACTGCTACTGCTAAGTTGCTTTAATCGTGTCCGACTCTGTGCGACCGCATAGACAGCAGCCCACCAGGCTCCCCTGTCCCTGGGATTCTCCAGGCAAGAACACTGGAGTGGATTACCATTTCCTTCTCCAATGCATGAAAGTGAAAAGTGAAAGTGAAGTTGCTCAGTCGTGTCCGACTCCTAGCGACCCCATGGACTGCAGCCTACCAGGCTCCTCCGTCCATGGGATTTTCCAGGCAAGAGTACTGGAGTGGGGTGCCATTGCCTTTTCTGGATACAGGGTCTAAGACGCTGCAATTCTCCAGTACCTGAGGCTCCTTGTCGGGTTCTGCCAACAGGGGGCGCTAGAGGGCCTGCAGGGCGGGGAGAAGCGGGCCGACTGCTTCCCAGCTGCTGGCTGTTTCCTCATCTCTGGAAGGCTTCCTCACCCCGGAAGCTGCAGTTCCTTTGTTTAGTCGTTTAGTCGTGTCAGACTCTTTTGCCACCCCATGGATTGCAGCCCCCCAGGCTCCTCTGTGCATGGGATTTCCTGGGCAAGAATACTGGAGGGGGTTGCCATTCCCTTCTCCAGGGGATCTTCTGGACCCAGGGATGAAACCCATGTCCCCTGCATTGGCAGGCAGATTTTCACCACTGAGCCACCAGGGAACTGCAGCTAAACGCAGTTTGCCAGTTTCTCCATCCCTTGCAGAACTAGCTACCCTGAGCCCTGTTCAGAGACACCGCCACCAGCGAGCATGTACCCCACTCAAAGCATTAGGTTTTAGTCCCCAGGGGCATTTCCTTCACAGTCCTATGTTTTATTATAATTATTCCGACTTTGCCCTTTGGCTCCTCCAGTCCTAGGTTCAGGTCCCTTTGGAACACCTTAGAATTATTTATTTTCACCTTTTCTGTTACCTAGCGACCTACCTTTAAAGCAACATTCCTAGCTTTATACCTATGTTAATTCTTTATACTGAATTCTCTGTTCAGATAGCTGGACAATTTCACACAACCCCCCAAAGCACACTTCAGGACCCCCATTGACCACAACCCACCTCTTCGGATTGCTATGTGGGAGCAGGACAGATGAGAGGGCAGGTTGGAGGGGGTACCACTGGAGAATTCCCCAAACTCCGCTCCAGTTCAGGGCTCTGGAAAACACCCCTTACCTCTCTATGCTATGCTATGCTAAGTCACTTCAGTCGTGTCCGACTCTGTGTGACCCCCATAGACGGCAGCCCACCAGGCTCTGCCGTCCCTGGGATTCTCCAGGCAAGAATACTGGAGTGGGTTGCCATTTCCTTCTCCAATGCATGAAAGAGAAAAATGAAAGTGAAGTCGCTCAGTCGTGTCCGACTCTTAGCGACCCCATGGACTGCAGCCCACCAGGCTCCTCTGTCCATGGGTTTTCCAGGCAAGAGTACTGGAGTGGTCCAGTCATTCTGTCATCTGCAATCTCCAGCCCCTACAGCCCCAGTCACAGATAGTAGGCTCCAGGCAAGAGCCTGGGGCTGTGTACCTTCAGGCTATGTGACAATTTCTGTGTTCAGCCAGAGCTGGGAACTATTATTAAGGAACAGGAAGGCTTGCCTGCCCTCTTGGTTGAGAAAGGGAAAAAAGCCCCTCAGTCTTTTGAGTCTCCTAGACACGACAGAGCAACTTCACTTTCACCTTTCACTTTCACACACTGGAGAAGGAAATGGCAACCCACTCCAGTGTTCTTGCCTGGAGAATCCCATGGACGGAGAAGCCTGGTAGGCTGCAGTCCATGGGGTTGCACAGAGTCGGACACGACTGAAGCGACTTAGCAGCAGCAGCAGCAGCAGCAGGCCTTGAAGGGTGAAACAAAGATGTGACATCTAAAGAAAAACTCTCAGACATGCTCGGTGGTACAGGGAATAAGAATCCATCTGCTGATGCAGGGGACACAGGTTCAATCCCTAGTCCAGGAAGAGTCTGCACTAAAGCCTGCTGCCACAACTACTGAGTCTACACTCTATAGTCCGAGAGCCACAAATAATGAGCCCGTGTGCCACAGCTGGCCTGTGCACCTAGAACTTGAGCTCAGAAACAAGAGAAGCCCACAACAAGCCTGTGCACCACAGCAGAGTAGCCCCCACTCATGGCAACTAGAGAAAGCCCAAGTGCAGAAAGGAAGACCCAGTGCAACCATACATAAATAAATAATTTTAAAAAGTACTAAGAGAAACAAAACTCTCCTCCTCACCAAGAGGATGAGAATGACCTAAATCTCTCTGACACACCCTTTAGTAAACTAATCCGGGAACCGTAAATATGGGACAGTTTCAGCTCCAGGAGTTGGGCGGATGCAGGTCCCATCTCTGGCGGGCTGGCGTGGGGAACGTAGTGGGGTATTACTCACATCAACTCCAGCACTCTCCTGTCCTCTCCTCCGCTTCCCCCACCCACACTACCCTCATCCTTTCTTTTGGAATAGGAGTTTTCAAAGTGAGGATTACGAAATCAATTTAGGGCACAAGGATTAGCAGATTTTAAAAGACAACATATTACAGAAAACCTCAGAGGACATCACAATATAAAATTAAAATTGTCTCAATCCTGATCTGTGACTCTTTCTTTTTTCCTTTTTAGGTGATACACTTCACAGTCTCCTTCTGGGGAAAAATAGCATTCATGACAAAATGCTTAAGCAGTTTTTGTTTTATTTACTTTATTCTTGAGGTATAGTTAATTTATAATGTGTTAGTTTCAAGTGCACAACACAATGATTCAGTTACACACACACCCATATATTCCTTTTCAGGTTCTTTTCCATTACAGGTATTACAATATATTGAGTGTAGCTCCCTGTGCTATACAGTAGGTCCCTTCTGTTTGCTGCTGTTTGCTGTTTAGTCGCTAAGTGGTGTCTGACTCTTTGCGACCCCATGGACTGTCGCCCCCGAGGCTACTCTGTTCATCAGATTTCCCAGGCAAGAATACTAGAGTGTGCTGCCATTTCCTACTCCAGGGGATCTTCCTGACCCAGGGATCGAACTTGTGTCTCCTGCTTGGCAGGCGGATTCTTTACCACTGAGCCATCTGGGAAGCCATACAGTAGTATATGTAGTATACGTTAATCCCAAACTTCTAATTTATCTCCACCTCCACCCCTGACATGGTTCAACAATGAACTGCCCTTGAGTCCCTCAGTGTGGTCCTGGAAAGGACCTGCCCTGTCCACCGCCTGGGAGCAGCCCTAACAATGCGTTCACATGGTCACGTGTTTTACAAAACTTGCAAAAGTTGGACACTTAAGCCAGAATGGGTTAAGCCTGCTATCTTGCTCCACTCAGACTTCCTCTTCATCACATTTCCCCTCCTGTCCTGAGGCCTCAGTGTGGCCACAGCATGATGTGTTTATAATCCTGTGTTTTAGTTCTTACACAGGGCCTCCAAACCGGGGAAGGCTTCGGGCTCCACAAAACAAGACTCTCCCTCTTATGGTACTTACAGCAGCTGTTCTTGCACACCCATTATTGGGTGAGTTTTCTTTTTCCTCTCTTTCTTTTTGAAATGTATTATTAACATTTAAAATGCACACAGTAGGGACCTCCCTTGTGGTTCAGTGGTTAAGACACCGCGCTTCTACTGCAGGGGACACGGGTTAGATCCCTGGTGGGGGAACTGACAGCCCGCATGCCGCATAGACAAAAAATAAATAAAATGTGCACAGTAAACAAACAGGAGAAAAGAGCATGAGAGTGACGCCGCTCAGTCGTGTCTGACTCTTTGCGACCCCATGGACTGTAGCCTACCACACTTCTCCATCCATGGGATTTTCCAGGCAAGAGTACTGGAGTGGGTTGCCATTTCCTTCTCCAGAGGATCTTCCCAACCCAGGGATCAAACCCATGTCTCCTGCATTGTAGGCAGACGCTTTACCATCTGAGCCACCATGGAAGTCCTATAAAAGAGCATACAACGCACAAAAAGTAGCCTGCCCACCCCAATTCCCAGAGCTGAGCTTCAAAGCAGTAATGCCAAAAACTATGCCTGGTGGATCTTTCAAGAGACTTAATACCTAGATCTTATGTTTTAGACAAATGTAAGTATATTTATACACCATTTGTTCAGACGAACCTTAGCAGTCTTTTCACTTCAGCACACAGAATTTGACTTCATTCTTTTCAACGACTGCATAGATTGCATGTGTGGATTTTTTTTTGGCTGTGCCAGGGATATAGGCTGTGCCCTGCCTTTACCACCTGGTGGCTCAAATGGTAAAGAACCTGCCTGCAATGCAGGAGGACCCGGGTTTGATCCCTAGGTCCAGAAGATCCCAGTATTCTTGCCTGGAAAATTCCACGGACAGAGGAACCTGGCAGGTTATACAGTCCATGGAGTTGCAAAGAGTCAGACACGACTAGGAGACTTTCATTAACTCCCTGACCAGGGATGGAAACTGTCCCCTGCAGTGCAAGCAGGGAGTCTTAACCACTGGACCCCCAGGAAAGTCCCATATGTATGGAATTTAACCTAACCTTCAAGGGCAGATTTCATCATGTCCCCTGATGTACTACTTCATCGCACTTGTCCTGCAATGTCCAACCTGGTTTTACACAAGACCTTATAGAAAACTGTTACCTGCTTCATAATATTTTCTAGTTTTTTACCCTTAACCTAAGAAATCTCACTCAAAACGAAAGTCAAGCAGGTGGATCACAAAGTTGGCCACCACTTGTCAGGAAATTAGCAGTGTGCTTCAAATCAAACTCTGATCCCTTAAAATCAATGACGCACCAGCACCGCCCCGCGGGGAGTGAGACACCACCACCACCCCCCTTGCCCCGCCCGAACTCCCACTCCGACAATTCCCGGTAAAGACCCGCCTCGGAGGTGGGGGAAGTTTACAAAACTACAGCGGCCGAGCGGGGACCGCACAGTGCCGGATCACAGTGAGTCAACCCTAAGCATTCGGTCCCGCACTGTGCCCAGTTGCATTCAGTTCCTCCTACTCTGGTTTAAAATCTTCGAGCCTGGAAAATGCAGGGAGGGCCGGGCGGCAAAGCCAAAACGTTCTAGAGGGAGCAGCGCCACCGCGAGGCCAGCTGCGGTGGACGAGGCGATGAGATGCAGGCGTTGGGCTCGGGTTCTCCCCGCACCGAGATTCCCACCGCCCACTTCGGAGGGTTTGAGTTTGATTTCATGGGAGCGATCGCAGTTTTTCCTGACGATTCTCTGTCAAACAGAGACTGGTCTTGCACTCATCTGTCTGGCTCAGTGATTACTCAAGTGTGTATGTGTGTGTGTGTTGGCGTGAGGGGTGGGGGGCAAAGTCATATAAGAAGTTCTCCCCAAACGTTTGTAGACGGAATGAAGCTGCCCCACTTAGTGATCAGCGCTCCTACAGCTGGGGTAGGTTACAACCCCCGTCCTGTGGGTATGAGCTTTTGCCTCCAGCGCCTTTACGATTAATTCCTCTGTGGCGAACCGAACTATTCATTCGGCTCCCTGGGAGGACGGAGTGGAGGTGGGTGGGGATTAGTTATGCAACTCATGGAGTCAATCGGGGCCTGTGGTCTCGGAGACTACAAGTTCCAGAATGCATCCTTCCGCTAGCGTGTAGGGAGAGGTCGGGGTTGAGGGAGCGTTGCCTTCTGGGAGTTGTAGTCTTGAGCTTGTTTGTGATGCAGGCGCTACCCGGGGAGGGGGGAGGGGGCGAGGCCGTAAACTATTAGCACGTGACGCCAGTGATCAGGCTGTAGGGCCAGCTTCCGCACGGGAGCTGTGATTGGCTGGCACTTATATGAACGACGCCACCAGGGGCGGGCAGAAGAAGGGCGCAAGCGCACTGCGTCGCCAGGTTCGGGACCCTGTTCCGAGGGACTATGGCGCTCAACAAGAACCACTCGGAGGGCGGCGGAGTGATCGTCAACAACACCGAGAGGTGAAGACAGTGCGGAAGAACCCTAGAGGCCCGCAGGGGCGGGCGTCGAGGGTGTGGGCGGTGGGCGGCGGGGCGTGAACCCGTGGAGAGGGGAAACTGATGGGTGTTGTGGGGGGGGGGGAGGGTAACGGCTGGGGGCGGGGCTGCGGGAAGCTGAGTGGGTGTTGAGGGAGGGGCCGGGATGTTGCGATCAGCTGTGGGATGGGGTCGGGGCGGCCGGATGGGACCCGGGGCTTGCAGAGACAAGTGGAGCCCGCGGGTCGTCCTCGAACCCCTTGCCCAGAGTAGGAGACGTTAGGATACACGGAAAGCTTTAGACAAAAATAATTGCCATTTATTTAGGCGTTTACTGTGTGTTGGGGAGGGGCTACATCTGTTCTGCCTTTTTTCAGTGTGTGAATCCTGTGCGGCTGATGCTGTTACTCTACACATTTTACATGTAAGGAAACTGAGGCACAGGAAAGTTAAGAAACTTGCTTGAGCTCACAGAGCTGTAACAGCAAAGGAGTCTTGATTCCAAAGTCAGTAGCCTTAACTACCAGTATGTAGCCTTCCAGTATATTCCAGAACTGCTCAGTTTCCAGGTGAGAAACTGAGGCCCAGAGGTGAAATCACATAGTTAACGATCGTCAGATGCCTGACATATTTCCTATAAAGGTCCATCTTTGCCTGTTTCCCTTGAATTCCTATTGGCTCGGGTCACTCCCCAGAGCAGTCTCCCACCGTCCTGCCCACTGCCCACTCAGTTCTGTCTCTCCTCCTACCTTCCACTCCTTGAATGGCTTCTCTCCTCTTGCTCCTTGGGCGTTGAGAATCAGACCAGCCATCCCTGGTGGAGTGACCCAAAAGCACCTCTTGAAGGAGCAAAGAAAGAATCCCCAGAAGAGACTTGGTGGGATCAAAGCCTAGATACTGGTTAAGGTCAGCACTCAGCCCAGGGCTATAACCCGGCATGCTTGTTGAGTCAGAGGAAAGCACTCAGGGAGCTCAGAATACTGACTCTTTCTCCATGTTACCGGCTCAGGGCCTGCCAGGCCCAGCCTGTTCCTGATCATGACCTCTTTTCTCTGAGCTTTCCTTGTCTTTTCTGGTACTGGTCCTCTTTCCACTTAGCCCTCCCCAGTGAAGGAAGTTGTGATATCTGGGAGGGGAAAAAAGACAAACAGAACCACGTGAACTTGGACTGCGTTGTCTTGTAATCAGAGAAACCTCACATTGCCCTGGGTGTGTAGCCTCTCTGTGTGCGAGCCAGTCCCAGGGTGGACAAACCCCGCTGATGCCATTTGGTACCATCTCCTGGGACTGTTCTTTCTCTCTCAGTGGGGCTTTTCCAGGACAAGAATGTTATCTTGAAAACAAAAAAGAATGTTATCTGTCCTCCTGGGCCTCCTACCTGGTTTAGGACTCAGTGCTGCTGCATAATGGTGTGCCTTGTTTTTAGCAAATGCTTGAGCCCATTTCTGAAGAAGTTGTGTAAACAGTAACTGAAGTCTCCATTCAGCATATAAAGCTTAAATAGTGAACCTCACTCTTCAAATCAAGAATCCTTGTGAGAGCGATGAGAGCTGTGGACTGTCACAGGAAAAAGCACGTGTGTGATCATCTCAAGGACTCATGGACTGGTACCCCTGCAGACTCAGCTTAGGCACCCCAGGTTTAGAGGAACCCTGAAGTGAGCCCTTTGGTAAGGTGGAGAGTCATGTCTTAAAAAGTTAGGCATCAGGCTTAAAAAGGCAAACCAACAGAAACAGAGCACCTGCCATAAGGACCTGGAAGAAAAACAGAAGAGTTAACCCAGATGGTCTAACCTGATTGGAGGGATTATGGTGTCTGCAAAGCCCTGCGGCTCTTCTACTGCACTGGTCACTTTTTTTTCCTGGCTGTGCCCTGCGGCTTGTGGGATTTTAGTTCCCCGACCAGGGGTTGAACCTGGGCCTTCCGCAGCGAGAATGGGGAGTCCTAACCACTGGACCGCCAGGGAAGTCCCTACACTGGTCACTTCAGGGCTGTGTGGGTGGGGTTCGGGGAACCCAGCTTGCTCATTTTTTCCATGGCTATGTTGTTATGCTCCTCACAGCAGTGTTGAAACAACCACATGCTGGCCGCTACTCATAAGCAGCTGCTCCCCAGGAGGGTTCAGTCCTTGGGGGTGACAGATGGTGACTCCAGCAGTCTCATCAGGGCCTGTTCTCTTTTCTCACAGCATCCTGATGTCCTATGACCATGTCGAGCTTACGTTCAGTGACATGAGGAATGTGCCAGAGGCCTTCAAAGGGACCAAGAAAGGCACCGTCTACCTTACCCCATACCGGGTAAGTTGTACAGTGAGACAGCTGGTTTGGAGACTCGTGGCTCCAGGAGGCTGATGTGAGAGCCTTAGGTCAGCCTCAGCCTCGTGAGTTTAGTGGCCTCTGAACCCTGGTGAATGTCAGCATGTTTCTGTCACATCTCTCTGGTTCTCGAACCACCAGGCTCTTTGTGCAGCAAAACTGACGGCTGGACAGTGAATCCATGCAAATTCCCCAGCGGCTGCTGCAAGCAGTCTGGAGTTCAGTGCAGCTGCTGGAATGACCTGGGCCTGGGGGGAGAGGCCGTGGTTACTTTGAGTTCTGTAGGAGTAGCCCATGAGGCCCTTGTGAACGTCCAGAGTGATAAGTGTGGTCCATAGGATTCAGTAGCACAGCCGCAGCCTCTGGGCTGGGCAGAGAGCCCGGCCAAACCCAGCAGAGCAAGAAATGCCAGCCTGCAGAATGGGCCTCACCTAAGAGTACCCCGGGCACACTCAGAGACACTTCCAGAGAAACACAAATGATGTTCTTGGAAGAAGATGGCTGCCTGGGGCCACCCGAGAACTGACTTAGAGGTGGAGAGGGGAGAAGCACACAGGCCTTAGAGGAGACCCAGGATGGGTGTCTCAAAACGCTGTCTCTGGGGGTTCAAGTTGGCATCTCCAGTCACAGGTTAAAGTCATGGGTATAAAACAGCAGGTTCTCTGCCCGCAGGGTGAGAGCCTTGCTGATTGGGCAGAGTCCACGGGCAGGTTAGTGCCGTCCCTTTTCCCGGAGTCCGCCACCTGCTGCCGTTGCCCCCTTTCAGTTCTGTGGAGCTCAGGCTGGACCCCTGCTTCGGGAGCCCTTCCCCCACCTCTGCCCTCGCCTCGCAGCCTCTTCACTGAGGCTCCGCGTCCGCCGCCTCCTCACCACCCGTGAGTGACAAGAGCAGGCCATCCTGTTCACACATGTGGCCTGAGTCACGCGTTTTTCTTGTGAATTCACACATCTGGCCTCCCCAGTCCGGCTGCACATGGGGCCTTTTACTCCAAAAGGCACCCTCCAGGGGTGGCTGTTGCAGAGAGTGCCCTGGGGCTGCTGGGTGCTGGCTGCGGCCACCCACCCCAGCCCTGGGAGTGGCGGCCTCACACAGAGGAAGCGGTAGCCAGGCTGGCTGTGGTCCGAGCGGTGATGGCCCTGGTCTCTCCTTGCAGGTCATCTTTCTGTCCAAGGCGAGGGATGCCATGCAGTCCTTCATGATGCCCTTCTATCTGATGAAGGACTGTGAGATCAAGCAGCCTGTGTTTGGGGCAAACTACATCAAAGGGACAGTGAAGGCCGAAGCAGGAGGTGGGTGACGATGGGGCTCTGGGCTCCGGAGTAGCTTCCAAGACCAGCCCTTGGGCTGCCAGCTGTTCAGTGGGGGGTGAAGTTGCCAAGAGCTGGGAAATGCTGGCATTCAGGATGACAGCTCAGATCAGAGAGAGAGAGAACGAAGGCGGCTCAACGACTGCAGACCCAGTGAAAACGCTCATTGTGACCTGGGGCACGTGACAGACGTTAGGTGTGGGAGGGAGCTGTGTCAGGTGTGCGGGAGGCAGGGGCCTTTTCCCTCAAGCCCGTCTCTCACGCCCAGCCTGCTTGCCAGCAGGCTCTTGGCAGACCCCAGAGACCCCAGCACCATTCTCACTTTCCCCCACACTCAGCCCTGCCTGAGCCTTGCTGCTGAGCTCACAGTTCCCCTTTGGACAGAAGCCAGGCTGGAGGTGCAGGGGTTTGTTCTCAGCACCACGACCCCCTCCCCTGGGAGTGAGAGATCTGCTCTGAACTTGAATCAGCTGTTGCTGCTTCACTGGGGGCGGGAGGCCGTGCAGCTGTGCTTACAGGGCTGCGCAGGAAGTGGACGGGGCCGGCCTGGGCGCAGCGCTGGCGTGCGATGTGCGTGGCAGGCCATTGGATGGGGCCTGGAGAGGACGTATAGCCATCTCTTCAGGCGGAACGCTCTTGTCCTGAGCTGTTGATGCGCTGCTCTCTTCTCAGGTGGCTGGGAAGGCTCTGCATGCTACAAGCTGACCTTTATGTCCGGAGGCGCCATCGAATTTGGACAGCGGATGTTACAGGCCGCGTCTCAAGGTATCGGGGCTCTCAGAATCCGGGGCTGAGGACACGTGGCATGCGCGTGCTGTTTTGTTCATTTGGGCTTGTTTCCTTTTAGTTCTGCTTTTTAAGCAGTCAGGAGGTGAATTCCTGGGCCCCAGGCTGCCCAGGACTGGGAGTTGGGAAGGGGAAAATGAAAGTGGTAGCCACTCAGTCCTTTCTGACTCTTTGCAACTCCTTGGACTGTAGCCCGCCAGGCTCCTCTGTCTATGGAATTTTCCAGACAAGAGGACTAGAGTGGGTGACCGTTGCCTTCTCCAGCAGATCTTCCCGACCAGGCATCGTAGGCAGATTCTTTCCTGTCTCAGCCACCAAGGCGATGGGAAGGAAACCTGTAATTAACATCACCGCCCTGTACCCCAAAGGCTGAGGTTCCTTTGCCTGGAGCAGGTATAGGACAATTTGCCAGAGCCATTCGGCCTCGAGGACATTTGGCCTCACAGAAACAAACCCAGCCTTTGTGCTCCTATGAGGCAACCTGTGAAGTCCCCAAGGGCTGTGTTCCGCAGACCTCCTCACCTTGGCCCCAGGCTCCCCCAGCTCTGTTCTTGCCCCTCCCTGAGCCTCCTTCCTCCCATCCCTCCCTCCACCCCATGCCCTCCGCCCCATCTCCTCTGCCCCAGCTCTGACCTCTGTCCCCACCCAGACCCCTCGCCCTGTCCCTGCCCGAGGCAGCCTCGAGCGGGGAGGGCTGAGGTGCATGGGACCCTGCAGCTCCCCGCGCCCGCCCGAGGCCGGAGACACTCACTTCTCTCTCCCCTTGTACTGTAGCCTCCCGAGGCGAAGCCCCCAGCGGAGCCTATGGTTACTCTTACATGCCCAGTGGGGCCTATGTCTTCCCCCCGCCAGTCGCCAATGGAATGTACCCCTGCCCTCCTGGCTACCCCTACCCACCGCCCCCACCTGGTGAGTGTGTCCTTTGCTGCCCACCCCGCACCCCCACCTCCCGCCCCCACCCAAGCCAAGGGGTTGCATAGGGGAGACTTGTTCTTGGACCTGCTTCAGGACGGATGGAGCAGCTGGAGGGGCCTGGGGGGCACCAGCCGAGGGGCCAGGGCGGAGCCGCTCACTGGGTCCCGTCCCTCTCGCCGAGCAGAGTTCTATCCGGGACCCCCCATGATGGATGGGGCCATGGGGTACGTGCAGCCCCCACCGCCGCCCTACCCTGGGCCCATGGAGCCTCCGGTCAGTGGCCCTGATGTCCCCTCCACTTCTGCAGGTGAGCTCAGCCCCTGGGCTGCTCCCCACAGGTGCGCAGAAGCCCCAGATAACACATGACCACTCGCCTAGGGACAGTCCCAGGGGACCAGCCGCATGGTGGCCGGTGGTGAAGAAAGATCAGTAGATGGCAGCCCGCTCTCTTGTCTTTAGCTGGCCGTGCTCCCTGGGAAAGGTTTCCCTCTGTATCTCAAGTCTTCTCATCCGCAAAATGTGCCAACAGAACCACCTGGGGGTGTCGTGGTGAAGATTGGATGGGGAGGTGTACAGGGGGTGTCTCGATAGTGCCGGAAGCACTCAGGGAAGGTTAACCACTGCTTGATTCATGGAACTGGGTCCTTGGCACCAGCCACCCGAGCACTGGGGGGCCGGGGTTGCAGGGCGGCTGGAGGCAGCGGGGAGGCCTGTCTCTGGGGCTCGTCCCGAGTGTGCGTGTTCTCACAGCTGAAGCCAAGGCCGCGGAAGCAGCTGCCAGCGCCTATTACAACCCGGGCAACCCACACAACGTCTACATGCCCACGGTGAGTGGGGTGGGCACACGCTGGAAGGGGACCCGCAGCCCTAGCTGCTGGTGTTCAGAGGCGGGAGAGACCTCTCCTTGTTCGGACGGTCCTAACGTGATCTTTCCTTTCTTCCTCAGAACCAGCCTCCACCACCTCCCTACTACCCCCCCGAAGATAAGAAGACCCAGTAGACCCCGCCACCCCGTCCTCCTGCCTCCCCTCGCTCTCTCCTCCCCTCCCCTTGGGGCTGAGTCGGGGTTGTGGGGCACAATGGGAGGGCCTTGTCCTTCCTCCAGCTCTGATATAAAACGGTTATCAGGAACTCGCCTCGAGGGAAGGGGGGGCCCCTTGACTTGGGGCGGTGCCTCCCAGTTTCCCACGCAAGCCCAGAGCCCGCCGGCTTCCTGCGTCATCCCATTGGGGGGCGGGGGGCGCCCCGTCCCCATCCTGCTCTCGTAGCTTCTGCCCATGGAGGGACTCTCTGGCCACCTCCTCGGCTCTCTGATTTTGTAGCTGCTTTACCCCCAGCCTCATGAGCCCTGCCCGCGTCCCTGCCCCCGCCCCAGCACCCTGCCAAGCACCACTCTTCTTTCCGTCTGCCCTCGTCTGTGCCTGGCTGAGGAGAGCCTCCTGCCTGCCAGACTGTCCACCTGCATTCCATCCCCAGCCGGCCGCCCACCTTCACACTCACCTTCCCGTCCCTGCCTCGTCCTGGGTCTTCCTGTCGCCTCCGCTTTCGACGTTTGGGGTTTCCTACCAGCCGCCAGGGTGGGTGGTCTGGGGGCAGCCATGGCTGGGGGCAGAGCCCTCTGCTGCCTCGCTGTTTTTTCTGGAATTTGTTTCCGTTCACCTCTCCTTTCCCTCTAGAGGGGGCCTCTCGGACTGGAACTGGAGAATGCATATCCACTTGGGGGCCGCCGGGTGGGCTGGGAACCAGAGCCCTGGGGCCCGGCCTGGGCGTTGACCATGAGCTCTTGCCAGCCCCTCAGCCCGCCTTCTTCCCTTTAAGCTTCGTACCTGGTTGGCACTGTGTCCCTAGACGCACTAACATTTTGCTCTCACTTGCTCCTGGACTGGCTGTGAAGAGAGGAGATGGTTATTTAGAGGATTCCCTATTTATTTGACCAAAAAAAAAGTTCAGTTAATATATTAATGTGAAATAAATCCTGTTTGCACCTTGATTTGTTTGCTGAAAATGTGAACTAGTAAAAATGAAGTGACTGGACCCCTGTCTGGCTCTGTGTGGCGAGGGAGGCGCTCTTGGGGACGAGAGCTGTCTGGCCTGCGGCCGGGCCAGGAGGGCGGGGAAGGCTCCGGGACGATGGTGTTCCGTCCCGTGTGAGAGTCCCTTGTTCGCTTGGCCCATTTGGGCCCAGGATACCGAGGCCTCTCCTGTGTCCATCTCACGGGGGTTGCTCAGCAACAGTGTCCACCCACGGAGTGCCCCGGGCCCAGCAGCTGCCTGGAGTGGGAGGCCTGGGATACAGGAGCCGGTCTGGATGGGTGTTTGTTCCACGCCACTGGCTGGCATGGTCACTGCCCTGCCCTGAGGTGCCGGGTGGGTCTAAAGGGCGAGGCGGCCCTGGGGCCCTCCTTGAGAAGAGCCTCTGAGCCTGAGGCGGGAAGGGTGGGAATCGGCCACAGCCCAGGTCCAGGCCTGCACCCCCAGGACCCTGACCTGGAGGGAGGTCCTGGATGTGCTGAAGCCCAGTCTAGCCTGAAGCATCGATTTTCCTGTGCCTTCTGGACCAAGTCACCTCCCCAGCCTCTTCCTTCTGGCCAGCCCTGCCCAGCAGCCCCTGGGCCTGGCAAAACCCTCTGCAAGGTCATTTGAAGAGGACGCCCTCCCTGTGGGGGCAGGGCCATGGGTCCGTCCCGGCCTGGCACAGCCTGGCCTCGTCAGCTCGGTGGAATGTCACCTGTGGGGCAGAGCAGGTTGAGCAGTTGGCTGGCCCCAGGGGGAGATGCCTCTCCGGGTCCCCACCCTGTGCCCTGCCGACTCCCCACCCCAACTCCAGGTCTGCGGCCCATTCTGGGGAAGCTGTGGGTGAGAACTGGCCAGGTGAGCCTCCCTCAGTCACCTGGGGGGCTGCTGTTCCCCTGCCCTCACACCCCTTGCTGGATGGTGCTGGACAATCCCTGGGCCCCCTGTGTGGGAGGCTGCGGCTGGGCAGTCTGCCTCTGCCTGCAGTCCGCCCAGGTTCCTCCCAGCATCCCAGCCAGCCCCAGGGAGGAAGGTGCAGGGGCCAGGGGCCAGGGAGCCAGGGGCCCCCACCCCGAGGTGGTGAAACCCTGACCTGACCCTCCCCCGGGCCTGCCCTTCCTTCCCCCTCCCCTGGAACCGGGTGGCAGCCTTGGGCTCTTTGCATAACCCTGCGGCTTCGCTATCTTCCCCCAGGCAAAGGGGAAGGGCTGGGCTGTACACCATGGCTACGCTCTTCTCCCGGCCCCAGCGGCGCCCTCCCCTCTTGCGCCAGGCCATCAAGATAAGGCGCCGCGGGGTCAGAGATCTGCAGGATCCCCGGCCCCCACGAGCTCAGGAGGTAGGAGGGACCTCAGTGGGCAGCCCAGCAGGCCTGGGTGGGGCTCTGCCGGCTCTGGGTGCTGGGCCCCACCTCTTGCGGCTCTACTCCCCTCCCTGGCCCTACCCCAGCCCCGGGCAGAGCCTTTGGGTCAGCAGAACAGTTGTTCTCTGGGCTCCCCAGAGCCTCAGGCCCAGGGTCTGAGCCTCCCTGAGACCCCTCCCTCTGGTGGGCCCCCGCCCACGGCACCTGCCCCTACCCCTGCTGGCCGTCCTGAGCTCCTCCAGTTCCACGGGCTCCATTAGGCAACGAGGATCGCTGCTGTGGGCTGGGCTTTGGGGGACCCGCTGAGCAGCCCCCAGGCCCGCTGGGCATGACCCCCAGTCTCCTACCTCGCTGCTGGGCCTCACTTCCGCCGCTGGGGTGCGGAGCGGAGCCGCCGATAAGCAGCCCTGTTTCCTCTGGGGAAGGAAGGAAGGTTGGGGCCACGGGCCGTGCTGAGCTCACGCTGCCGAAGGGCAGCTGAGAACTGATGGACCCGAGCCATGGCAGGCCAGGGGACAAGGAAGGTGGCCCAGGGGCCGGGCCCCCAGGAGGCCTGCCGCAGGAACAGGTGCGCAGCACCGCTGGGCTGGACGCCGGATGCTGGGGCCCCCGAGCCCTCGGGCTGGGCCTGCCCTGGGGGGAGCCGTACGGGCATCCAAAGCCCGGTCCTGGCCTCTGGGACACCCTGTCTTTTTGCCTCACTCCCCAGATCGAGCCTTCATCCCACCACTTGTCGCCTGAGGAGGTAAGAATCTTGGTGTTTCGGGGGTACAGAGGGGAGCTAGGAAGTGGGCCAGCATCCTCCCAAACAGCCCCCTGCCCCCTGCCAAGGCTGGGTCTCAACCCTCTCCCTTCCCTTTGCATGCAGACACCTGGTCCCCGCTTCGGGCATGTGCCCTGGGTGCCAGGGTGGCTGGTGGCGCTCAGACCTTGTGGTGGTGGGTGGATGGGGGATCCTGCGGTGACCCTGCTGTGTCTCAGCGGGCCCTGCTCTACGAGGAAGCTCTCTACACCGTCCTGTACCGGCTGGGGCAGCCAGAGCCCAACCATGTGGGAGAGTCCTCTGAGCTGCTGCGGTACCTGCAGGAGGTGAGCCCAGCCCCTTCCTGCCCACCTCCCTGCAGCCTGGCCGCCCCCACCCTGTGCCCCCAGCTTCCCACTCCTGCCCCACCAGGCCTTTCGCATGGAGCCCGAGGAGCATCAGCAGATGCTAAAGAGCGTCCAGCAGCTCGAGGTAACCTGCCAGGGCCACCCTGGGCCAGCAGAGGGGCTGGGAGGGCCAGCTCCCTCAGGGACTCAGCCCCCACCTCCTGTCGCTCCAGAAACCAGTCTTTTGTCTGAAGGCAACGGTGAAACAAGCCAAGGGTATCCTAGGCAAGGATGTCAGCGGTGAGTAAGCAATGGGGACCCGGGGCCTTCTTCCTGGCTCCTTCCTCTCCCCGTCACAGCCTGTCCCAGAGTTACCATCCCCCAAACGTCCCCTGGGGCTCAGCTGGGGGCTGCTGGCCCCTGGCCCTTGGAGTCTGGGATGGGGAGGGGGTGATAAGGACTCTCCCTGGGAGCCTAGCCAACACCCTGACTGCCTCCTCCACCCCCTCCTCCCCAGGGTTCAGTGACCCCTACTGCCTGCTGGGCATCGAGCAGGGGATGACGGTGTCCGGGGGCAGCCCAGGGCTCCGGCGCCGGCAGAAGGCCGTGGTGAGGCACACCATCCCCGAGGAGCAGACCCACCGCACCCAGGTCATCACCCAGACACTCAACCCCGTGTGGGACGAGACCTTCATCCTGTACGTGGCCCTGCCCCGACTCCTACCCGCTCTGGTTGTCAGGGGCTACTCGGGTGTGAGGGGGTGCCCCCCATCAGTGAGATCAGCGGGACTTCCTGGCTTGAGGGAGAGAGCGTGGCTTGACTGGAGGTGAAGGCTGCTCCCAAGGCAGGGGAGACAGACCAGAGGCCAGACAGGGCAGGGCAGTGGCATAAATGCCATGTGCTGGGGGAGGGGGGTCAGGCACAGCTGGGTTAATGGGGGTGCAGGAGGGGACAATGCATTTGAGAAGGAGGAGGAGTTTGCAGGCAAGGGCTAAGACTTGAGGATGGGTAGCTTTGAGGACATGGGTAAACTCCGGGAGGTGGTGATGGACAGGGAGGCCTGGCGTGCTGCAGCCCATGGGGTCGCAGAGTTGGACACAACTGAGCGACTGAACTGAACTGAACTGACTTTGAGGATGGCAGGCTTGGGCCTGGGGTCCAGTGGCCTGGTCAGGGGGCCTAGCCGTCCAAGCCCCTCAGCCAGGCTCTTTTCTCACTACAGAGAGTTTGAAGACATAAGCAACGCCAGCTTTCATCTGGATATGTGGTGAGGGGCAGGCCCCGCCCATTGGGGTGGGGAAAAGAAGGGGTGGGGGGCTCCCAGGACGCCCTGTCCGCTTTCCGCTGAAGCCTCTGCCCACACCAGGGACATGGACACAGTGGAGTCCGTCAGACAGAAGCTCGGGGAGCTCACAGACCTGCATGGGCTGCGAAGGTGAGTGCCGTGGGGTCCTCCCTGGGGAAGGAGTCGGGACTCCTTCTGCCTGCACCCCCCGCCACGTGCACCCCGGTGGCTGGGCTGCAGGCTCTGGCTGCGCCCAGGTGGCCAGAGGGAGGGAGCAGATCCCAGCCTGACCTGGCCAGGCTCTCGGCCCCTCTCCTTGGGACAGGATGTTTAAGGAGGCCCGGAAGGACAAAGGCCAGGATGACTTCCTGGGGAACGTGGTTCTCAGACTACAGGTGAGTGGAGTGGGGGTAATGAGGCGTCCAAGGGAGGGGTTCCAGGTCTGCACTGGGCGGAGCCTGGGGTCTGCCTCCCATCGCCTCCCTGGCCCCCAAGCGTTAGCGGCTCCTGCGACTCAAGGGCGTGGGCACCTCTTGCCTGCCTGGCCTGCCAGGATCTGCGCTGCCGGGAGGATCACTGGTACCCCCTGGAGCCCTGCACAGACACCTACCCGGACCGCGGTCAGTGTCACCTCCAGTTCCAGTTTATCCACAAGCGGGTAGGTGGCCCGGCTGGGTGGGGAGGAGGTGCTGCCCCGGGCGTGGGGTCCTCTGCTCACAGCCATGCCGGTCACCCCCCGCCCCCACCCCGCCCACAGAGAGCCACCAAGGCCAGCCGCTCCCAGCCCAGCTACACGGTACACCTCCACCTCCTGCAGCAGCTGGTGTCCCACG
The DNA here is from genome assembly GCF_019923935.1 of Bubalus bubalis. Classification (NCBI taxonomy): domain Eukaryota; kingdom Metazoa; phylum Chordata; class Mammalia; order Artiodactyla; family Bovidae; genus Bubalus; species Bubalus bubalis. The sequence goes on along the minus strand of NC_059159.1, from coordinate 7,530,777 downwards.
AGGTCACCCAGCACCAGGTACTGCCCTGCTAGGGCCGGGCGGGACCAGGGCCTGCCTGCCAGGTCCTGACTCCCCTCCGCCTGCCTCCTCAGGCCGGCAGCACCTCCTGGGACGGGTCATTGAGCTCCCAGGCGGCCACCATCCTCTTCCTCCATGCCACGCAGAAGGACCTGTCGGACTTCCACCGGTCCCTGGCGTGAGTGCCCAGCCCAGCCAGAGCACCCAAGGGCTGTCTGCACTGCGCCCCCTGCTCCCTCCCTGCTTGCCCTCCTTCAGGCTGGCAGCCCCAAGTCTAACCCTCCAGAGATTTCTGTTTGGGGCCCGAACTGTGTATTTTCAGTTTTGAGTCAGTTGGCAAACTTTATTTGTTTTTTACTACCCTGGGTCCTTGTCTCTGTGTGCGGGCTTTTCTCTAGTTGCGGCGAGCAGGGCAACTACTTTTTAGTTGTCATGGGCGAGCGTCTCACTGCAGTGGCTCCTCTTGTTGCGGAGCAGGGCTCCAGGGCGTACGGGCTTCAGTAGCTGTGGCAACATGGGCTTAGTTGCATGGGGCATCTTCCCAGACTAGGGATCAAACCTGTGTCCCCTCCATCGGCAGGTGGGTTCTTAACCGTTGGACCACTAGGGAAGTCCAGTCACCAACTTTTAAAATCTGGAGATTTCCCGTGCTGATTCACATCTCCAGCTTCCCATGAAAGATTCGTGCCGAAGCTGCGGGACTGTCGCCTTGCTGGGCAGCAGGGGGTCAGGGCAGGGAAGCCTAGCTTCCCCCGTCCATCATTCATTATGGCTGCCTTCTGGACACTTCACTCCCTGACATCACCTGAGTCCTTCTGGGCAGTTGAGTCTGCCGCCCCAGCCGCAGGGCCCCAGCAGGAGTGCTGGCAGCCTCTGCGTCCCTGGATGGCGGAGGCCTGTTCTGCGCTGCTGTGCTGCCCCAGCCTCCTTCACCCTCCCGCTTGTTGCCACTCGGCCCCCTCTGTGAAGTCTCCCCTCAGCTCTCTAAAGGGATGCTCTGGCTGACTTGGACTTGGACTTGAAGGCTCAAGTCTCCAAATCTGATTTTTCGAAAGAAGCAAGAAGTCCTGAATTTTAAAATCACAAATATTCTAATTTAAGAGACGGGGCAATTCATTTACATGTTTTTAAAAACTCTTATGGGAACAAAGGGCTTCCCTGGTGGCTCAGATGATAGAGTATCCCCCAGCAATTCAGGTTCGATCCCTGGGTTGGGAAGATTCCCAGGCAAAGGGAATGGCTCTCCACTCCAGTATTCTGGCCTGGAGAATTCCATGGACTGTATAGTCCATGCGGTCGCAAAGAGTCGGACATGACTGAGCATTTTCACTATGGTAACAAAAGCAATCCCATGGGTTACTTTCAGTCACTGGTTTTCAGCCTCTAAAGGCTGATGAGAAACCCTGGGAGGTTTTGGGGTGGAGCAGGGCTAGGGAAGTTTGGGCACTGTCCACCCCTGACCCCCTCCCCCAGGCCAGGCAAGCCGTGGGATAGGAGGTCCCCCAGCTGGCTGAGGGCTTCCTGTCCGCCACAGGCAGTGGCTGGCCTACAGCCGTCTCTACCAGAGCTTGGAGTTCCCTAGCAGCTGCCTCCTGTTCCCCATCACCAGCATCGAGTACCAGTGGATCCAGGGCCGGCTCAAGGCCGAGCAGGTGGGCTGCGGGGAGCTGTAGGGGGAGGTGTTGGGCGGGCAGGGCTCAAGGAATGGCTTCGGCCCCCTAAAGCAGCCCCTGCCTCACGGAACCTTACGGGCCTTGCAGCTGGAGGAGCTGGCCACCTCGTTCAGCTCCCTGCTGGCCTATGGCCTCTCCCTCATCCGGAGGTTCCGGTCTGTCTTCCCCCTCTCGGTGCCTGACTCCCCAGCCCGGCTGCAGTCCCTCCTCAGGTCGGTGGTGACTCCTGCCCCCATCCAGGGGCACCTCTGGGCGGGGTGGCAGTCTACTGGAGGAATGAGGGGGTCGTAGGGCAGCGGCATCTTGGACACGGCTCCCCATCCCCACAGGGTCCTGGTACAGATGTGCAAGATGAAGGCCTTTGGGGAACTGTGCCCGGACAGCGCCCCCCTGCCCAACCTGGTGACCGAGGCGCTGCGGGTACGACGCCTGCCCTGGGGGTGGGGAGGGCGCATGCCTGGGCCTGGCACCCCTCCCTGCTCATGGCCTCTCTGCCCCCAGGCTGGCACCGTGGGATGGTTCCACCTGAAGCAGCAGCACCATCAGCCCATGGTGCAGGTGAGGGGCTCATGCCAGGTGGTAGGTGGTGGGACCGGATGCCCACCGCTTGAAGCCCTGCCTGGCTCATTTCTGTCCCTGCCAGGGGCTGCTGGAGATGGGCAAGGCCTTACTGAGCCTGGTACAGGACATCATTGGCGACCTGCACCAGTGCCAGCGCACGTGGAACAAGATCTTCCATAAGTGAGCGGGCGGCGGGGCGGGGGCAGTGCATGGGGGCTCGCACGGGGTCCAGAGGGACCCGGCTGTGTGCCGCCAGGTCACGCCTGCTGCCTTTCCTCCAGCGTGCTCAAGATCGACCTCTTCTCCATGGCTTTCCTGGAGTTGCAGTGGCTGGTGAGGCTCCCCGTGTCCCGAGGCCGCGCCTCCCGCACCTGCCTCTGGAGCTCCGCCTACCACGCCTTCCCTCCGCAGGTGGCCAAGCGGGTGCAAGACCACATCCGGGCGGTGGGCGGCTCGGTGACCCCGGAGGTAGGCGAGAGCCTGTTCCAGCTCTACCTCAGCCTCAAGGAGCTCTACCAGCTAGGCCCGCTCCCCTCGGAGAGGTGGGTAGTCGACTGGCTGCCGGGCGAGGAGGGCTTGCAGCTCCCCAGGCTGATCCCCGCTCTCCCCAGGGATGGCGTCCTGGCCCTGGAAGGCTTCCACCGCTGGTTCCAGCCGGCCATCCCGTCCTGGCTGCAGAAAACCTACAGTGTAGCCCTGGCGCGCGTACAGCGCGCGGTACAGATGGACCAGGTAGGAGTGGGGCCTGCTAGGGGCGGAGTCCCAGATTTGGGGGTGTGGCCTTGCAGCAGGTGCGGAATCGGGTAACCAGCTTTGAGCGGTGCTTTTGAGGCCAGTTGCAGGTGTGAAACGCTGTCTCCTGTAATACTCTGGGGTAAACCGTGGCTTCCCATAAAGGCTCATCCTGGCGGCTTGCGGGCTCTGAGTGGAGCCCTGCTTGTGCGCCTTGCAGCCTCCTGCCCAGCTCAGAGCTTGCTGGCTGTATCAACTCTGGATGCTTGCAGAGGCAAGCAGGGAGGAAGGGGCATGCATCTGGCAAGCCTTGAACTCTCCTTTCTACACACTCCCCCATCTCCTAGCTGGTGCCCCTGGGGGAACTGACCAAGCATAGCACGTCCGCTGTGGATCTGTCCACCTGCTTCGCCCAGATCAGCCACACCGCCAAGCAGCTGGACTGGCCTGACCCGGAGGAGGCCTTCATGATCACTGTCAAGTTTGTGGAGGTGCAGCCTCATTCCCACTCCACTATTTCTCCCAAGTTCTCACCCAAGTTCTCATCTGGTTCCCTGAGCAGGGATCCGACCTGAGCCCCTGAGTTGGGAGAACCGAGTCTTAGCCACTGGTTTCTTTATTTTAGTTGCTAAGTCGTGTCCAACTCTTTGTGTCCCCATGTACTGTAGCCCACCAGGCTCCTCTGTCCCTGGGATTTCCTAGGCAAGAATACTGGGGTGGGATTGAAGTACTAGGAGGGGAAAAAAAAAAAAATACTAGAGTAGATTGCCATTTTCTTCTCCAGGGGAAGGGCTTGCCTGATAGATAGCTCAGTTGGTAAAGAATTTGCCCGCAATGTGGGAGACCTGGGTTGGATCCCTGGGTTGGGAAGATCCCCTGGAGAAGGGATAGGCCCCCCACTCTAGTATTCTGGCCTGGAGAATTCCATGGACTATATAGTCCACGGGGTTGCAAAGAGTCGGACATGACTGAGTGACTTTCACTTCACTTTTCTCCAAGGGAATCGTCCCAACCCAGGGATCAAACCTATGTCTCCTGCATTGGCAGGTGGCTGCTTTACCATTGAGCTACCTGGGAAGTCCCAGTTCTCACCCTAGCAGCATCCAGAACACTCCACCTTAAATTGCCCAGGACACTGAGGTTCCTGTGCCTCCCCTACCTGCCTCTCCTGGCACCCTCCCCCACCAAACTGATCATCCCCTCCTCACTCCAGGATACCTGTCGGCTGGCCCTGGTGTACTGCAGCCTTATAAAGGCCCGTGCCCGGGAGCTGTCTGCAGGCCAGAAGGACCAAGGCCAGGCGGCTAATATGGTAAGGGCCAGAGCTGGGGGCTGGACTGGGCTGGGGGCAGAGCCGTCCAATGCTGACACTATTCAGTAAAGCCTGTCTCCTTGTGCCCCTGCCTGCCTGCAGCTGTGCGTGGTGGTGAATGACATGGAGCAGCTGAGGCTGGTGATCGGCAAGCTGCCCACCCAGCTGGCATGGGAAGCGCTGGAGCAGCGGGTGGGGGCTGTGGTGGAGCAGGAGCAGCTGCAGAACACACTGCATGCCCAGCTGCAGGGCGCCCTGGCTGGGCTGGGCCATGAGATCCGCACAGGTGTCCGCACCTTGGCCGAGCAGGTAATTTGCTGGACCCACAGTGACCCCGCCCCACCCAACCTCAGCCTGAAGTCCTCTCCCAGCAGGACTGGGTTCAGTGCCCTGCCCCCTCCTCTTCCTGAACCTAAACGCAGGCCCCAATCAACCTCTCCCGACCACTGCCCCCCTTTCCCCCTCCGCCGCCCCGACTCATGCCCCTGGCCTCCCTCTTTCCATTTTGTGTCTCTAGCTGGAGGCGGGCATTGCCAAGCACATCCAGAAACTCGTGGGCATCAGGGAGTCCGTCCTGCCTGAAGACGTGAGTGGCCCGCCCTGCTCACTGACCTTTGCCAGCAAGCGTGGGTCAGGGATTGCTGAGGGCTTAGGGTGGGCAGGGGGCTGAAGGCTGTGAGGTGTCAGAGTTAAGCTGCCCAGACGTGGGCAAGGAATGTTCCCTCCTGGCTTCAGTTTCCTCCTTGGATGCTGAGCGGGTGGGGCTGGGTCATCCCACAGGCTCTCCTAGCACTGACAGTGTCGGGGGTGCAGTGGAGGAGGGCTTAGACTTTGCAGCCAGATAGCCCTGCATCCTTCTCAACTGCCTAGTCACATGACTGTCCTGGTTACTCAGGCCAGCTGACCTGAGGGTCCACATCTGCAATCAGCGATAGTAATGTACACCTGTGACTGTTTGGGAGCCTAGTGAAAGTTGCTGAGTCCTGTCCGACTCTTTGTGACCCCATGGATTATACAGTCCATGGAATTCTCCAGGCCAGAATACTGGAGTGGGTAACCTTTTGCTTCTCCAGGGGATCTTCCTGACCAAGGAATAGAACCAAGGTCTCCTGAATTGCAGGCGGATTCTTTACCAACTGAGCTATCAGGGTTTGGGAGAAAGTTACTTATTAATTCATCAACTATTTAAGCACCCGCTTTGTCCCAAGTATTGATTTAGACACTGGGGATATATATCAGTGGACACCATGATAAGAACGCCTGCCTTCCTAGAGTTTTCATTCTAGTAAGGGAGGCTAGAAAGAGCTAAGTATAAATGTCACTGTAGCCGTTATTGGAACTGTACATACGTGTGTGTATAAATGTATATATGCCTATGCATGCATGCATGCTAAGTCGCTTCAGTCATGTCTGACTCTGTGCGACCCCATGGACTATAGCCTACCAGGTTCCTCTGTCCATGGGATTCTCCAGGCAAGAGTACTGGAGTGGGTTGCCGTGCCCGTGTCCAGGGGATCTTCCTGACCCAGGGATCAAACCCTCATCTGTTACGTCTAACCTGCATTGGCAGGCAGGTTCTTTACCACTAGCACCACCTGGGAAGCTCACATGTATTAGATAATGATAAACTCTCTAGAGAAAAAACACACAAGGGAGTGGAAAGGATCAAAGGATTGCTTTTTTTTTTTTTTGGCTGCACCATGTGGCTTGTGGGATCTTAGTTCCCTGACCAGTATGGAAACCAAACCCCCTGCAGTAGAAGTGTGGAGTCTTAACCACTGGACCACCAGGGAAGTCCCTGAGGACTGTAATTTTAGATAGTGGCCAGAGAAGGCCTTACTCAGAGGGTAACAGCTGAGTCAAGACCTCAAGGAAGCAAGAGAAGGAGCCATGAGGATTTCTGTGGGAGGAAATAGCACAGACAAAGGCAGGACCAGGCCTGGCAGGTTCAAGGGCTATAGAGGAGGCCAACGTAGCTGGAGCCCACTGGGGCTGGGGTCGGCTCTGCAGACATTCCACCGATGGGCAGGAAAGCTCTTGGCCCTGTTTTCTTTCTGGTCAGGGGCGAGGGGATGGGGGTGGGACCCAAATGGGCCGGAGCCAGACATACTGCTACCCCTCCCCAGGCCATTCTGCCCCTGATGAAGTTCCTGGAGGTGAAGCTCTGCTACATGAACACCAACTTGGTGCAGGAGAACTTCAGCAGGTCTGTAGCAGCCACCTGCCCCGCCGTGTCCCACCGCTTCCTCCTCTCCTCCCTCCTGCCCCTCCTTCCCGGCCTCAGCATACCTCCTCGGGGGAGAATGCAACTGGGTTCTTAAAATGCTCGCTGCCCGGGTCAGGGTGCTCAGGACTGCACAAGCCCGTCCACTTCACCTCCGGCTGAGCTGAAACCTGCCTGTCACCCTCCCTTGGCCCTGGGCTGCATCTTCTGGGGGCTGCATCTGCCCTCCCTAATATTCCTGGAAGCTGGTGTTCCTCTCCCATATTCCAGGAGAGCTTCCCATTAGTGTCTCTCGGAGCAGGGCCCCGCACACAGGCAGCAGCGGGTAGAGGTCAAGGCCATGGGCTCTGGATGACCTGGATTCAGACTCCAGCTTCACTGCTGCTTGGTGGATGGCCTTGAGCAGATCATTCAAGTTCTCGTGCAGTTGATCATAGTTCTGGCCTCTGTGGAGGACTAAATGAGTCACGTGAGGTGCTGAGAGCAGAGCTTGCAACAAAGGAAGTGGTCGGTGACTGAGCCGCCGTGATGACGGTGACGATGATGCCGACTGGTCCCCCACATGGGGCCGCTAGCCCCCGGAGGCCTGCTCCTCTCCCGCTGGGGCAGCACAGCTTTGGGAGCCCATATGAGGGCTCTTTAGTTGCTGTGTGTGGGATCTTAGTTCCCTGGGATTAAACCCAGACTCCCTGCATTGGGAGCACAGAGTCTTAATCACTGGACCACCTAGACCTCCCCCATTCTTAAGCCCCTAGACCTCCCCCATTCTTAAGCACACATTTTTTGTGTGTGTTTCTCTGCCTGACTCTACTTTGACAAGTGAAATTTCTGTTATTTCAGGTCATTATTAGGATGGACTGTGGCTTGGTTTGCTTTTTTTTTTCTCCCTGCAAGTAGTACCTGCTGATCCATAAGATCCTATTCATTTTGGCCACTCACATCTTCACTCAAGATTCTGTCATTGGGGGACCACCCCTCCCCCTTCCCCCCTTGTTTATTGGGTTTGAAAATCCCACGAGGATTCTTCACTAGCTTGTAGATAGGACTGGGCCTGACTGCCCCCTTATCCCCTCTTCCCTCAGGAGACCAGCCCTCCCTCCCTACCCTGCCTGTGCCCCAGGTCCCAGTCCCACCAGTGAAGTCCCAACAGGTGGAGGGTGGGGGCGGGGCAGACCTGGGCACAGGCCCGGGGGCCCTGAGGCCTCCCCTTTCTCAAGAGCATCTCGGCTTCCTTCTCTGTCCTCCCGTCCTGTGTCCTGCGTCCCTCTGCACGTCCCCCCAGCCTCCTGAGTCTGCTCTGGACACACACGCTCACGGTGCTGGCGGAGGTGGCTGCCTCCCAGCGGAGCTGCCCCCTGGCCTGTAGCAGGCTGAAGTTTGCACTGCAGGTAACACCAGTAACAATGACGGCCCTGCTGGGTCGAGTGCCGGGGGCTCACCTCTCACCGCTTGCCCCTCTAGAACCTGGAGATCTGCTTCTACGCAGAGGGATGTGGCCTGCCGCCCGAGGCCCTGCACACCGCCACTTTTCAGGTAGGCCCTTTGGGTGAGCTGGCGGCATTAGGGAGCCTGCCTTCCTGTGCTCGCCTGTGTCCAGGGCCTGCTGCATAATTTACAGGGCTCAGCACAAAATGAAAATATGGGCCCTTTCTTAAAAAAAAAAAAAAATTTTTTTTAAAAATTTAAGACAGCAACAGCAGGAGCTTAAACCGAGTATGAGGTTCTTCTAAAGCCGGTTGGGGCAGGGCAGCTGAGACACACCTGCGGAGCCCGCTGCGTCGGTGCCTCTGGCTGTCGCAGGGGCAACCCTGGCTTGTGGTCCCAGGGCACCCGGTGCTTTCCACATCACTCTGTGGGCTTCCCCATCGGCTGTGACCTTCTGAAGGGCAGCCCTGGGCTGCGGTTGGGGGTGACGGCTCAGGGTGTGTCCCCTCCTCAGGCTCTGCAGAGGGACCTGGAGCTGCAGGCGGCCTCCAGTCGGGACCTCATCCACAAGTACTTCTGCAGCCGCCTCCAGCAGCAGGTGAGGCCCCGCGCTCCGCCGCGGTCACCGCGCACCTGGAGCCCCACTCGGCCCCCGCTGACCCCGCCCCTGCGCCCCGCCCCCAGGCTGCAACCACCTCCGAGGAGCTCGGGGCCGTCACCGTCAAGGCCTCCTACCGCCCCTCCGAGCAGAAGCTGCGTGTGGAGCTGCTCAGCGCCTCCAACCTGCTGCCCCTGGACTCCAATGGTGAGTGGAGGCTGCCCCGGCCGCTCTCCGTGTCTGCCCTCGGGTTCCCCCGAGTTCCTGGGCGCTCGGTGCGTTTCCCCTGGCCCACCAGGAGCGGGGAGTGCTAGCGGGCAGGGCACCACTGCTGGGGGGCGGACTGCACTCAGGGTTTGGGGTATCATCCTTGGCCAGCAACGTCTCCTCCCGGGCCACTTGCCAGGCTCCAGCGACCCCTTTGTCCAGCTGACCTTGGAACCCAGGCATGAGTTCCCTGAGCTGGCCCCCCGGGAAACCCAAAAGCACAAGAAGGACCTTCACCCACTGTTTGATGAGACCTTTGAATTGTGAGTGGTCTGTACACTGGCTGATTCCCCAACCCGACCGCCTCAGGCCTGCTCCTCCCAGTTGGGGCCCAGGGGCTCCCCTCAGATGACCCGGTGTGAGTCCCAGGGAGAGGGCAGTGGGGACAAGTGTTTGCTGGCACATGCCGCAAGCCTGCACCCCTGTAGGTGGAGTTAGGGGGCACTGTTGGGGAGACTCCTCTCACATGTTGGACTGAGAGGCTTGCTTTCAGGGAAGGGGCATGTCTCCAAGGTCCTCTGTTCCACAAGACGGGGGGCCTGGGTACACAGGGGCCCCTGGTTGAAAGCATCAGCCCACAGTCAGAGCAGGCATGACAGCATGTGCCCCAAGATACGCCAGGTTGAGAACTGACGTTGTGATCCTAATCCCCACCCGTCTGGGTGAGCCCGTGTGCAGGGGTAGGTGGCCACGGCACTACGCCGGGCAGGCAGTTGAGCTGCCTCTGTTCCCTCGCCCAGCCTGGTGCCTGCTGAGCCGTGCCAGAAGGACGGGGCGTGCCTCCTGCTCACGGTGCTGGACCATGACACCCTGGGGACCGATGACCTGGAGGGGGAGGCCTTCCTGCCGCTGTGCTCCGTGCCCGGCCTGACAGGGATGGAGGAGCCTGGCGAAGTACCTCAGACCCGCCTGCCCCTCACCTACCCTGCACCCAACGGTAGGCCTGAGCCCTTGGGCAGGGCAGAGGCTGTGAGTGTGGGGCCTGGCCCAGCACAGGGATGCAGGGGAGGGGCTGCCAGGCTCGGGAGCCCCCAGAGAAGCGGCGACGTGGGGATCAGGAACACCTCCCTGGAGGCGGAAGCCTGTGGAGCCGGAGTGGTGATCAAGGACCCGTGGTCTAAGCTGGGCTGGGTGTGCATGCCTCTCCCTGGTGGGATAAGGTCACGGCTTTTTGCTTGGGGAGAGGGGCCATCTCTCTGCCCAGGGGGATGTTTCTGCAGAGCAGCCCTCGAGCTCGATGAGAGGAGTAGGAATTGTGTCTGAGCACTTGTGATGGGCCTGGACACATTAACCCTCATACCACTCCCTTACGACCACCCAGCGAGGCAGCTAGCTGTTGCTATTCTCCTGTTCTCCTGATGAGCAAACCAAGGCACACATTGGTTAACTGGCCCAAAGTTTTCGTATGAAAAGGTCACAGTTGCCACCTGAGGCACATCAGCCTCTTGCGCTGCAGCTGGGCTGAGAATTCAGGCCAGCGCCACTGCCAGGCTGTCCTGTGAGCGTGGCTGGGTGGGCCAGTCCCTAGGCTCGGAAGGACGGGGGGGGACTGCAGCCCCGGCCACTCGCCAGGCGTTCCCAAGTCTGACACCCCCCCCCCACCCCGAGTCTGACCCCCAAATGCCTCTCTTTGCAGGGGATCCGATCCTGCAGCTGCTGGAGAGCCGGAAGGGTGACCGCGAGGCCCAGGCGTTTGTGCGGCTGCGGCGGCAGCGGGCCAAGAAGGCCTCCCAGCATGGCCCGCGGCCGGGACGGTAGCGGTGGAAGCTCGGTCCCTGGGGGGGGGGGGGGCGGTCTAGGTTCTCCTGCCACAGGGCAGCCCTCTCGCCTGGCCTAACACCCCAAAAGGGCCCTTCGGGTCTGGGGAGCCCCAGCGTGTGGGGGCTCCTGCTGCCAGAGCTGGGCGCCCACAATGATGGGAGCCTGGTTCACAGTATTTATACTCCCTCCCTCCTCCCTTCGGTCCTGGCCTCAGCATTCCCTGCAAGCCCCGTCCAAGGGGTGGGGGGACAGCAGTCTGCTTCCCTCACCCCTGCCCCACTCTTGGGGAGAAGTTACTCTGGCAGAACAGGGTCTCAGCCCCCATGTCCTGTTCTAGCTGCTGGGGTGGGGGCCAGGCTCCTGGGGCCTGTTCTTCAGTACCTGTGATGGAGGGAACCTGGGTCCTCTCCTGAGGGGCCTGCCGGCACCCAGGCTGAGAAGCCGGGAGCCAGGGACCTTCTGGCTCAGAAGGGTGAGAACTGGCAGGCCGTGGGGATGGTTTGGCGTTGTCTGCTGAGGACCCCTCCTCCTTGGGACAGTGCCTACCACCTAGAAACTGTTTTAGCAAAAATAAACAATCTGCTATCCTCTCACCAAACACGAAGTGTTGGCCTGCAGTGGGGCCCAGGTTACAGTCAGGCCACGCAAACTCCCTCCTCAGCCTTCAGGATACCTTGAGCTGCCCCGATCCTGGACGCCGGCCCACCCTGGACTCCCCTGTGTTACAGAGCTGCAAGGCTGGCGTGGAGGTACTGATGCCGCGGCAGGGACTGGGGCAACTAGGATCACTGGTATTTTGGCTGAAGGCTTCAAAGAAACCACCCACCAGACATACCAGGCTCTGTGGCCGGTGCCAGCACAGGAACCTGGCACTCTCGTGAGAGCACCTGGAGTGGGGGGCCTCCCCCAGCACAGGCTGAGCCCGAGGCGCCGCTCTAGACAGCAGGGCTTAGCGGAATGGCACCCCAGAGCTGCCTAGGGGAGTGGTCCACAGGCTGGGAGTCAGAGCCTGGGGCTCACTGTCATTCCCTTGACCGTGGTTGAGTCACTTAACCTCTCGGGAGTCTGCACAGGGGTGATCAGATAAGGTCATCTCCAAGGATCCGGGCAGCTCTGTTCCCCTGAGGCAGGTGGGGGGAGGTGGCCCGAAGGCTCCCTTGAGGGGCAGGCCCACCCTTCTTTTGATGCTTTTATAAGCAGGCACTGTCTGTTCCTGAGAAACGCCTCGGGGCCTTGTCTTTTGGAAAACAGTTAGGTACAGCGGTTGCCACTGACGACAGAGCTCTGAAGAGTCCTCTGGCCTGGGCGGTCTCCCAGTCCAGGATTAAAGGCCCCAGCAGGCCTGCGGCAGAGAACACACTGTCTAGGAGCCTGGAGCAGCCCTTGGGCCTGGGTGGGACAGCCAGGCTGGGCGCCAGTCCAGCGCATAGTAGGGAGGCCCTCACTTAGGGCCCCGCTCTCCCGCACCCCCATGTAAACAAGCTGCCATCGCAAGTTCATATTTTATTTCCAATATGTTTGGAGCTTTGATTTTTGCATTTTTGTAAAAAAGTTTTCACTTGATTCATTGAAAGCCCTTTCGTGCTAAGCCCAAGGTGGGGCCTGGGCCAGGCCAGACCCTCGGCGGCCCTCTCACTCCCACCCCAGACCCCCCGTGCAGGGAGCGGGGTGGCCTCCCTCTGCCCACTCTGCCCTCCCACCCCTGCCGCATCTCTCTGTACAGAACAATGTTTAAAATGGAAGCTAAGACACAACATACATCGGACAAGCACACACACACATGCACACGGGCGCCTGCTCCCCACTGGGGCAGGACGTCAGCTGCACTCAAGAGAGCACCACGGAATGCATACGGAGCCCCGCCTGGCCAGGAGGGCAGGGCCGGGCCCCGCCTTGGTCCTCACGGTCCGCAGCTCCTCCCCACCCACTGCCCTGCTAGCTGCCAGGGGGAGGGCTGTGCAGGGGTGGGGGGCAGCCGAGGGCTGCAGGGGGGTGGAGAGGGCAGGGGGTGCCCCAGGGCCAGGGAGGCTGCTCCAGGAGCCCAGGGCTGGGGGAAGGGCTGGGGAAGATCCCGGCCTCAGGTACCTGAGGGGTAGAACGCCTGGGCTTTGCCCCTCGAGGAGCGTCAAGGGCCCAGGGTCAGGAGTGGGGCTGGCCCCACAGCTTTGGCCTGCCAGCCCAGACTAAATACACATTTGGTAAACCTAAGAGCTCGGCGGGCGTGGACCCCCTCTCAGCCTCACAGCTGGGAACCAGGGTTGCCCCTGAGTCCTCCACACTCTGGCGCTCGCCCAGGCCTGGGGAGGCGGGGTGAACAGGGCCTGCCCTGAAGGCTTGTCCCCTCCCCTCGGCCCCCTCGAGCTTCCCACCCTGACCTGCTCAGGCCCCAGGAAAAAGTTAAAAATAGTTAGTTCCTACATAAAAAAGAGACAGAAACAAATTCCCTGCCAGAAGGCTGGTGGGAGAAGAGGGGACTTTGTCTCTGCAGCAGGAAAGGTAGGGAGCGGGCAGGGGGAGAACTGCAAAATAGTTTTTTTCTTTTAAAAAGTGCTTGGTAAGTCTGTTTTAAAGTGTGTGTCTATATCTATGTACAGATATACACACACTGTTCACACGCTGGCCGCCCACGCATACCTGCATACGTACAGAAATGTATACATATACATAATCATATACATATACATACATACATACATACATACATACATACATATATATATATATATATATATATATATACTTTAAAAAGTCCTAGGTGAGAAGATCTGAGCCAGGCCGGGGCCGGGCCTGCAGGGTCACGACTGGAGGGAATGGGCCCGGCCCGGCTGGCAGACGGGGCACTCACTGCCCTCGGCACAGAGCTCACACAGCACGGCGTGTTGGCACGGCAGCACCGCTCGGTTCTGCTCCTGACACTTAAGGCATTTCACCGACTGCATGTGGAATACGGCCTGTGGAGGAAGGGACACTACAATCACTGGCCTGGGCCCGCGTGGGACGAGGAGCTCCCTCAACTCTCACTTCAGCCCCTTCGGGTGAGGAAACTGGGCACAGAGCTCTAGAGCCTGCTCACAGCCCCCAAGAGGGCAGGGTCAGAGGCCAGGCTCATCGCCTTGAGGCACCCGATCTCTGCCTTCAGCTGCCAGTGGGCCCAGTGGGGCCCGGTGGGGTGCGGGAAGGCCAGGGCTGCTCTGCAGCTCCCGCTGGGTCAGGCCTTTCCTCGCACCGAGGCTTCCTGCCTCTCGTCTTGTTAGATCTTGTAGTGACCCTAGGTCCCCTGTGAGGACTCTGGGGTCTGGAGAGGGTACCACTGGGCCTGGCTGCTGCAAGTCCAGTGAAGGGAAGAAAGCTCTTCCCTGCTAGGTCGTGCTCCCAGAACCCAGCAGGGCACTGAGGAATGCAGACAAGAGCCCCAGGGACCTAACATTCTGGAACGTCTGCTGGCGTGCAGAGCTCACAGAAAGGGAAGTGGTCAGGATGAAGCCTAGGGCGCAGGCGCACTATCACAGCTCAGCTCAGGCCTGCCCTCCAAAGAGCGGGGGTGGGCCCTGGTGCCCCCTATCTCCACTCTCCCCTCCCCAGTGCAGGTGTCCTGGGTCAGCTCAGCTGCGGCAGAGGCTCTCAGGAGGAGGGTAGCCAGCACCAAGAGGCAGGGACCCATCTGAGTCCCAGCACTGGCCAAGGCCACTGTGTAGCCTCACCCGTGCTCCCCGGGGTGCTGACCTTGTCCACTTGCTCCAGGTGAGCCCGCAGCCGCTTCTGGAGAGAGTGGAGGGTGGAGAGTGAGAGGGCCTCCAGGCCAGGGAAGGCGGGCAGGGCCTGTGGGTCAGGGCCCAAGTGCAGCCGCTCCAGCTCCTCCTGCAGCTTCTTCACCTGCACCTCCAGGGCATCCCGCTGCTCCCGGGCCAGCTCACACTCCGCACCCGCTGCGCTGGCCCGCTCCCCGGCCTCCTCTGCCTCCTTCTTCCAGGCATCACAAGCCTGTGGGCCCAACACGCAGCACCTTGTCACGATGGCCCGCTACCCTTCTCCCCTGCCCGAGAGTGCGTCTCTGGGGGCCAGTGGGGGCCACCATGGCCGCGGGGCCTGCTGGGAGCTGGGGCAGGTGTCTGGGAAGGGGGGCAGGGAGGCAGGGAGGAAGGCTGATGCTGCCTGCAGAAAAGAGAAGTTTCAGGACCTGCGAGAGACCCTCTGTGGGCAGGGCAGGGGGCCAAGCCCAGCGGAGCAGGGGAGCGCCAGGCAGAGCTGGCCAGCACCTCGAGGGACAACCAGGCTGTGGCCCATCTCAGAACCTAGAACCCTGGACCCGGAGCTCAGGAGCCAGGGCTTCTGGGGAGAGGCACGCGGTACTATGAGACCAGACCAAATGAACAGCTTGGAGAGGGGATTCCAGGCCTGTGATACCAAACACTCCATGGTCCCAACTGACAAGGCAAGTTTTTCCACGGGGGAGAGAATAAACAGCCGCATTTCTGCCCTGCTCTCCAGGACCCCTGGCTCCCCCAGCCCCTGCACCCACTCCATGTAAGGCAGGCTCCGGCTGAATGCCCCGGGCCCTGGGGAAGGCGGGTGGGCCTGGGAGCTCAGTACCTGCTTGGCCTGCTTCCAGGACTCCTCCCACTGCTTGATGGTGCCGTTGGCTTCGTCCAGCTCCTGCCGAAGCCGGGCCAGCTCGGCAGCCCCCGGCCCTGACAGGAAGGCAGGGGAAGTGCCCGGGGAGAAGCTTCCAGAGGCAAAGTGCTCCCAGATGCTGCTGTTCATCCCATTCAGACCTGCCCCAGGAAGGGGAGGGCCATCAGCACTCTGAAGGGCTTTGGGCCCGGGCCCTGTCAGCCCTGCCTGGGGGCTCCCGGGGGCTGTCTGTGCCAGGCTCCAGCAATGCCAGGCTGGGAACTTCACAGGGATGTGTAAGCCCCACATGTTACTTCTGTGTCTCAGCATCCCTGTCTGTAAAAAAGGGTTCCCCTCACTTGCCTCCCAAGGTGATTTGGGGGACTGGGGAGAGCAGCCAGAGAGCGTGGTGATTTGTGATCCCAACTTTACTTTCAGGCTAGAGGAAAGGAAGCCTTCTTGTGACGTGAGGGCCCAGGAGGAGATTCAGGAAAGCAAGACATGGGTCAGAGCCTCAGACGATGGCAGAGCTGGAGCAAGAAGAGCTCAGGGAGTCCTGGGCCCAGCCCCCTTGTTTTACAACGAGGAAACTGAGATAAAACATGTAGTAGGAATCACAGAACTGTAAGCGGGAGAGCCAGCACAGTCAGGACATCTGGCTGCAAAGGCCTGTGGTCTGCGATAGGCTAAGCCATGTGCTCACCCAGCGCCCTCACCTGCTCGGCCCTCACCTGGCCATTTGGTGGGTGTTTGCTTAAACAGACTGGTTCCAAATCGGGAGAGGAGTATGTCAGAGCTATATATTGTCACCCTGCTTGTTTAACTTCTATGCATAATACATCATGAGAAACGCTGGGCTGGATGAAGGACAAGCTGGAATCAAGATTGCCAGGAGAAATATCAATAACCTCAGATACCACCACCCTTATGGCAGAAAGTAAAGAACTAAAGAGCCTCTTGATGAAAGTGAAAGAGGAGAGTGAAAAAGTTGGCTTAAAACTCAACATTCAGAATACTAAGATCATGGCATCTGTCTGGTCCCATCACTTCATGGCAAATAGATGGGGAAACAGTGGAAACAGTGACAGACTTATTTTCTTGGCTCCAAAATAACTGCAGATGGTGATTGCAGCCATGAAATTAAAAGATGTGTGTTCCTTGGAAGAAAAGCTATGACCAACCTAGACAGCATATTAAAAGGCAGAGACATTACTTTGCCAACAAAGGTCCATCTAGTCAAAGCTATGGTTTTTCCAGTAGTCATGTGTGGATGTGAGAGTTAGACTATAAAGAAAGCTGAGCGCCGAAGAACTGATGCTTTTGAACTGTGTTGTTGTCAGAGAAGACTTGAGAGTCCCTTGGACTGCAAGGAGATCCAACTAGTCCATCCTAAAGGAAATCAGTCCTGAATATTCATTGGAAGGACTGATGATGAAGCTGAAACTCTAATACTCTGGCCACCAGATGCGAAGAACTGACTCATCTGAAAAGACCCTGATGCTGGGAAAGATTGAGGGCAAGAGGAGAAGGGGACAACAGAGGATGAGATGCTTGGATGTCATCACGGACTCGATGGCCATGAGTTTGAGTGAACTCCGGGAGTTGGAGACAGACAGGGAGGCCTGGCGTGCTGCGGTCCATGGGGTTGCAGAGTCACAACTGAGCGACTGAACTGACCTGGGCTGCTTACGCTGTGTGCCCCTGCTCTGTGACCCCTCAGGCACCCCGTCTTCTGAGGGAGACCTATCCCCACCTCTGGCCGCATTCTGCCCACATGTATCACTCTAATGACTTCTTTCTTGCTCCCTTTCCCACTAATCCAGCCAGGATTTTCCAGAACCAAACGGATTTAAGAAAGTCTGTCTTCCAAGCAACACAAGCACGGCCATGTAACCAGTGTCATTCCGTGTGGAGACGCAAGGCCCTCGGCCCGTCCTGGAGGCGAGGCAATCCACCGCACCTGTCCTCTCACTCGGGCGGTGTTTCCTCCAGGTTAGGTCCCCCCGTTATCCTCAGTCACAGAGCTGGCTCTTTGCCTCCCCATGAGTGAGGGTCTCTAAGTATGCTCTTGTGGCTTGGAGCCTGTGCCTCCCCCAGCAGACCATGGCACCACGCCAGCAGGGACGCCTGACTCCACACTGTATCCATATACTTGCTCAGTTAACTATGCGGGGAATGAATGAATGAATGCGTGGCCAGTACGGAGGGCTACAGTCAAGATGCCTCCAGAATGTATGAGGCAAGTCAGACAGACATAGCTGTAAGCCTCCAAAGCTGACAGCTCAGCGTCATTCCTAAGTGTCTCCAAAGAGATCAGGGCAGAACCCACACCTGGTCAGAAAGTCAAAGCACACCTCAGAGGCTCAGGCTCAGTGTGACCAGGACAGCCAGAACCCTCGGGGGCCCCAGGGGGCAGGGGAGGGGGGCTGCTTCTGGTCTCTGGGAACAGCTGCTGGAGGGGGAGTCAGAGCAGTGGCTGCTGGTGACCGAGAGGCAGCGGGCTGGATGTCGCCGGTTTGCATCTGTTCCCGCAGTGAACGCTCACCGGGCCCCGCTCACACACGCAGGTCTCCTCCTCGCCTTTCTAGCCCCTCTGCTCTGACCTGCCTTCCAGAGCCCCAGTCCTCACAGTTCCAATGGTGGGTTTGGCAAACAGCCTTTGGGGTTAGAGCTGCGCCTCCCTGGCGCTTCTGCCGGCCAGGAAGGCCACCCTGTGCTGAGGGTGAGCCTGTTCGACCTCTCCCTTGGCCTCTGGGAGCTCTGGGTGATGGGCAGAGCAACCACACTGGCACAAAGAACAGATGGAGGCCCTAGCAACTCTGAGGCCATGCTTCTCACTGTGTACTGGTCTGGCACCTGGCACTTCACTCACATCATTTAAGCCTCAGCACCAGCTTACGAGGTGGTACTGCCATTATACCCACATGACAGAGGAAATTAAGGCAGAGAGGTTAAGTCACTTGTCCAGGTTCACACAGCTCAGAGCACTGTGGATGAGGGGCCTGACTCACCTCTGAGCCCAGATCCCCGGCTCTCACCTCCACTCTGTACTGCCTCCAGCCAGGACAGAACACCCAAAGGCACTTTCCAAAAGCCCAGACTCCCGCCCCAGGCCTTAGGGAGCCATACTGGCTCTTACCCAAAGATCCATGGGATGCTGAGGTCCCCAAAAACGTGTTCTCTGACTGGCTCAGGTGGCCCTGTGGCTGCTGCAGGAAATGCGAGGACAGGCTGACGGGAGGGGACGGGGACGCGGAGTGGAAGGAAGCAGAGCTGCCCAAGGAGCCGGGGATATTCACAGGCGCGGAGCTCTGCAGTAGACTGCCGCCTGCAACAGAGGCCAGGAACGGGGCTGAGTGAGGGCTGGGTGGGCCATGCGGGGCCACACCGGGCAATGGACTGCCCGCTGGCCCGCCCCCGGGCCAGGCTGGACCCTCGGAGCCCGCCCCTACCCCTGCCCCCCACCGCCCAGTACCCATGGTGATGCTGCCTGGGTGGGACACCGTGCTGTTGTCGAAGGTCTTCTCTAGGGCAGCCACCCCAAACTCGTTCAGGTCGAGGTCATCCAGCGCGGACTCTGGAGGCAGAGTGAGCGGCGTATGAGCTGGCCAGCCTACCAAGGGGCCACATGGTCCCCAGGTTCCAGGCCCCGCCGTCTGGACCCACCTGCCCTTAACTGCCTCTTCTCCTGCCCCTGCCTCATCTCAAGGCTCCATAGTGCATGGGCTGCTCCTCCGCCCAGACCAAGCCCTGGCCAAGTCCAGCTCCAACGGCTCTCTGTTCTGAAGCCGTCTTTGCTGGCCCCAGGGGGGGAAACGAGTCCCTGCTGGCAGGCCTCCTCCCGAGCTCCCCGAGCGCGGGCAGGTCTCTGGACCCTCGGTGGCTAGTGCCTAGCAGTTGCCCGGCACCTGTCCACTGGGCTCTGCGGAGCCGGACGGGGAGCTCAGGAAGGGCCTGTCTCATCTGTCACCCCGGTGCCTGTGAGGACCGGGCACCAAGCCTCACCCGCACGTGCCTGCTGAGGAGAGGGCAGGGGCATCTAATGACCAGGTGCTCTGAGGACAGCTGGCAGGCTGTTCCCAAGGACACCTGGTTGGGGCTGACTGATACCCCCAGTGTCTCTGACTGAGACAGCACACCCCCAAGGGGAGAGGCCCCTCTTCCAACATGTATAGAAGAGCACACGGCAGGGCTCACGTACTCAAAATCCATCTCGGCCCTGCGCCATGGACGCACGTTCCATCCAGGTCAAAGGACTCGCAGCACCCACCTTCTGATCTCCCAAGACCGATGTCTGAAGTGACCAGCCTCACTCCAGAGACCCAGTATCCCTGACTACAGACCTGCTCCTAGACTAGCAACAGAAGTGGCCCAATTACCTATGACCGACTCTACCGTGTCGCTGGTGGGGTAGAAGGGCAGAGCATTTGCATTCATGCCAGGGACGCTGCTGGTGCCAGCGGGGCTAGGGGGAGTGGCTGCTAGGCTGGAGGTGATGCTGGAAGAGATGCTTGAGGTGAGGGGGCTGCCCACGGGGAGGATGCCCAGCATGTCCTGCAACGAGAGTGAAGAGAAGATGGAGTTGGACACCCACGGAGGCCGTGGCCAGGAACTGGCGGCAGGGGCTGGCTGGGCAGATGGGAAGGGTGCGTCCCAGCTCTTGGCTTGTTCCCTCAACACCTTCCTGGGGGGCTGGAGAGGGAGACGTGTGGCCTGGAGACTGCAGGCCCCTTCGCCCCTAAAACCCTGAAGTAGGGAAGGGGGAAGCGAGTTTAGTGCCCGGCTTGTTCAATGAGTTTTTTGACTAATGAGTGAGTCCAGGTGGTGAGGGGCTCCAGGGCCTGACCCCCCCACGCCCTCTGGATTTGGGGCCCCACCTTGATCTTGCTCTCAGTCTGTAGAGAAAGTGGTGCCCAGAGCTCCCTGAAGAAGCCTCCTGGCGTTCTGGGCCTGTCCTGTCTGCAGCAGGAGCCAGAAGGGGGAGGCAGGGGCTGAGGGCTCTATACCTGTTTGGGCTGAAGCAGAGGCTGCTCTTGACTCCTGGGCTCTAGTGAGTGGGGTTTTAACTTGGCCTGAGAGAAAAGTCAGGGAGCAGGAGATGAATGTGGTGCTAGGAGACCTCCTGAGCCCAAGAGTCCTCCCAAGCATCAGCTTGTGGAGGCTGCAGGGACCAGGGGCAAGGAGGCATGAGGCGCTGTTGTGTGGTCCCCCCTCACTCACACGCACTCTCCGTCCCTCCCCTGGGGACCAGGGGCGCTGCTCCTCTCCTCCCTGGTGACTCCAATCATAGAGAAGCCCAGTTCCGGACCCCGCTTGTCCTGCTCCCCAAGGCCCTACTGCTCCATCAAGGCGGCACGAGGCCGAGCAGAGACTGGATGCAGGGTCAGAAGACCGTGGTGGGAACCCCTAGCCCTCAGCTGATGGCTCTGATGCTGGATGAGGTGCTTGCCTCTAAGCTGCCTGTCTTCATCTGGAAGATGGGATGGCCTCACCCACTCTCTCAGTCTTCGAGAGGCTGGGATCAGGGACTTTCTAATTCTGGGTCACGTTCCCCGTAGCTGGGCCAGGACAACCCTCCAGGGCTTCTCCAGCCACAGGCAGAATGTGGCTAACCTCACTGGGCTGCCCCTACATCCCTTACCTGGCATTTCAAATTTTTCAGGTACTCAGCTCCCACCTGGTCTTCCCTCTCGAAGCCAGGAGCCTTCTTATAGCTGCCAGGGGCAAGGCCAGACTCCCCAGGAAAGACAATGCCTTCCAGATTGGAGGGCTTCCGGATAGAGCCCGGTGGGGAGCCACAGAGGTTAGATGGGCTGCCGAGGCTGCTGTTTCTACAGAGGAGCTGCAGCGAAGGAAGAGAGTGGGCCGGTAAGCAGGATGCAGGTGGGGGCATGGCCACCCTCCATCCCCTTGTTGGAGGGAGGGTCTCCAGCAAGAAGCTCAGTTCCATTTCCATTTGCCAGGGAGAGCAACCAGCACCCGGGAACTCAGAACCTCATGAGGCTCTCTGTCCCTTCTACAGCTCTACCCAGGCTGATCGTAGGCTCTGGGGACACCACCCTAGCCACGATCAACTTGTGACAGAAGCTGGAGCAGAAAGGGCAGAACCCCTGGGCAGAGGCCATCTCCCCAAGCACAGGGCAAGAGAGGCAGATGCTGGCTCTGGGCAGGAATGGTGCCCCCACCCTCACCCCCAGACAGGCACGTACAGCGCTGAGGTCAGGGGCGTGCGGGCTGGAGGGGCTCACGGGCACCGAGTCTCCTGCAGCAGACGGCATGTACAAGACGGGGCCTGGCTGGGTGGGGCTGGACACAGCTGAGGAAGGCTGCAGGTCATCACTAAGGGGGGGCTCTGCAAGAGACGGGGCAGGGTGTCAGCAGGCCCCTGAGCCAGCTCCGGCCCTCCAGAACTGCATCCGGATCCCTTTAAAGGAGACCACACAGCCTGTGTGTGTGAACGAGATTTGGCCCTCCAAAACCGCATCTGGGTCCCTTTAAAGGAGACCACACAGCCCTGTGTGTGAAGGGAAGGCGCCTCCTTGTTTCTCTCATCACACACCGCACTGTGCATTTACTACGCACCAGGCAATTTGCATGAATCGTGAATCTTCATAATGACTAGAAAATAGGAGTAATATCCTGGTCTCTATTTTACAGATAAGGAAACAGACTCAGAGCGGTTAGGTAAATCTCTCAAGGTGGCTGAGCTGGGAAACAGAAGAACTGGGATTTGAACCCCAATCCGCAGGACTCCAAAGCTTGGGCCATTCATCAGTTCTCCATGCTGCCTTAGCCAGGCCTACCTCTGAGCCAAGTGTATGCTTCCCCCTCAGCTTGGCCTGCAATTTCTTCTTCACTCTAATCCCTGAGACAAGGCCTAAGGCTAGGGAGGGCTTAAGAACAAACAGCAGTGGTCTGGGGTGGACAGGGGCAGTAACTCAAGCCTGTCTGAGACGGGCAGGGCGGTGTGGAGCTGCGCTGAGCAGTATGGCAGCCCAGAACCACAGGCTGCAGCTGAGACCAGAACGTGGCTGGTCTGGACTGGACTGTGCTGCAGCTATTCAAGTACACACCAGCTTTCAAAGACTTCGTTTGGAAAAAAAACACCTTGATTTTATATTGATTATATTTTAAATTATTTTATGTTGGGTTAAATAAAAGTATACTAAAAACTAATTTAACACTACTTCTTTTTTTTAGGTGAGGTTACTTGAAGCCTGCGATGACTCAGGGGGGCTGCACTAGGTTGCGCTTGGACAGCTCTGCTCTCAGCAGGGCAGAGCGTCGTGTTCCACCAGTGGTGTCCGCCACGGGAGAGGCACAGTGGCCGGGGCTCTGCCTGGGACTCTGAGCACGCCACCAGGGGCACAGTCCCTGCTGTTTCACCACCCTGGAAGCTCTGGGTTTCGAGCCAGCTCCAGAGAGGTGGGGTGGGGCGGCGGGGGAATGGAACTCCCAGTGTGGGCAGGGCCCAGTGCTGGCTGACAGACTGAGCTTCAGAGAAGGGGAGTGGGGCGGGGGAGTGGGCCCTGCCCCAGGGCAGTGGGAGGAGCGTACGTTCTACGTGGGCGAAGGCGCAGAAGGGTCCTCGGGGACAGCTGCCCGACTGCTGCATGTCGTTGCACTTGGTGGATTTATAGATCTGGAGGGCAGAGCAGAAGAGAGGCAGGTCAGGCCTGGGCAGAGAGGGACGGCAGCTGGGGTGCCTTCAGCAGGGCTGGGTTAGCTTAGAAGTCTCTTCTTTCTCCTCCCTACTCGAGGCCACTTCCCTAAGTCTCTCCCTACCAATTCCTTGCTCAAGACAGTAAGCAGACACGGCCACCCCCACGCCGGGGACCACCTCCTTTCTTGGGTTACACGCCCAACCAGCCCTGACCCAGCTCTCACAGAGGGATCTTCCCCACTCATCATCTTGGTCAGGGCTATGACTTTTCAGCATGCCTCTGGGCATTAAGGGAGCCACGTTCACAGGACACCCGCCCCTCAAAGGATCCCGGCTCCAAGGCCCACCTCGGGGTGGAACTGCTGCTCCGTGCGCGTGTGGCAATACTGGCAAGAATCTCCGTTCTCACACTTGCCAGGGTCTCCCCACTCGTCCCCATGCTTTACATTTGGACACGGAGACGACCTGGTTCAATAACAGGGTGGGTCAGAAGGATGCAGACTGGACCTGGGGGATGCTAACGAGATCGCAGCTCAGGGCCCCTCTCAGGTCTCTCAGCTTTGCAAAGCCAGGCTCAGAAACAGGAAAGATCACTGTAGAGTGAACGCCTTACTCGGGCCAGAAGCCAGGCTTTGCTTCGCTGCCCAGCCTGGCTACATCACCAGAAGGACACTGTTTTCTTCCTTTCAGCCAAGTCCTCCCCTCCCCACAGCACTGTTCCGCAAAAGGAGAGCCAGGCTACAGCCACATCCTGGCTTCGCCCTAAAGACACCCTTCTGGGTCAGAACTAGAGGGGTTTCTAATGAAAAGATCCTCATTTCACGGCAAAGTATCGTTCAGCTCTCCTAACCATTCCCCTCCCCTGTAGTGGGGTCCTGTGACCCCCGGGGCTGGCCTCCCTGCCCCCCACCCCGGGAGCACAGTGGAAGCAGTCTTGGCCCTGATCTGTCGCCTGCCACCCTCCTCCCACGGCTGGCCTGCTGGGGCCAAAGCACCTGTATTTGTGTTTCCGGGGGCTCCGCCGCCGGTCCTTGCTGTTGTGGTAGTAGGGGCAGGCGTAACCCTGACGGCACAGCCGCGGGGGCTTCTTACATGGCTCTGTCTTATAGTTCCCAAGCACGTAAGCGGTCTCTGCATGGGGGGCAGACGCAGGGGTCAGGTGGGCACGGTGGGGGCAGGGAAAGGAGAAGCTACTGGGAAGGGTCCAGGAGCCAAGATTTTGGCCACAGGAATGAGCAAGGTCCCCTCCTTGTGGGCCAACACCAAGTGTGCAACCCAGGAGAGAGGTAAAGAGGACACCACCATCCCTCACTAAAGACACTCACAGGTCAGAGAATAAAACAGGGAGTTCTCGGGAGGGCTGAGAATACACCAACTCGTGTACATGCTCAGCCAACGTATGTGTGAAAGCCCCTGAAGGTAGTTAGGGAGCACCAGGCTCCTCTGTCCATGGAATTCTCCAGGCAACAATACTGGGGTGGGTTGCCATTCCCTTCTCCAGGGGATCTCCCTGACCCAGGATCTCCCTGAGCCGGGTCTCCTGCATTGTAGGCAGATTCTTTACCGTCTGAACCACCAGGGAAACCCCTAACACTTTGGGATGACAGGACCAGGGTCAGGGGTGCCCCTGCAGGACTGGGCTGTAGGTGGCTGGTGTGAGGTGGGGTGAGGGGGCACAGGCCTCCCAGGAGAGGTGGTGGTTTGGGGTGGAGAAGGCCATGGTGGATGCTCAGGGAGGCTATGGGGAGGACAGGGGAGAGGACAGGCAGCTGGTGGCAGGGGCGTGGCCACCGTGTGGCCACCCTTACCTTGCCACCGCGGCTCCTCACTGAGGATTTTTTCTATCATGGCGTGGCTCGCGGCCCCAGCCGACTGGCCTTCCATGCTGCCCTCTACTGTGGTCTGGCCATTCTGCAAGGCCTCCATTGCCTGGAGCTCCCTGCGGGGAGAGTAGTGGAGGAGACACAGAGCAGGGAGGGAGCATGAGGAGGAAAGCAGCAGAGTGCCAGCCCTGCACTCCACCTGCGGTCCTGCCCAGGGCCCTCAGCCTGGCATGGCCTTCAGCCCACCTGATGTCGTAGACAGGGGAGCGGAGGTCATGGGGCCCGTGAGCAAAAGCACAGTGCAGGCCGTTTTTCGTGCAGTTGCCCTTTGCGTCGGTCTCATGGATGCAGATCCCGGTCTTGTAGTAGCGGAGGTGGTAGCGGCGCTCCGTGTCCCCCGTGGTCCTGTGCAGGAACGGGCACCTGCAACGCAGTGGGGCTGCGTGTCACTCTGCCTCCCCCGCCGCAGCGGGCTCCCAGCCCTGCCCTTTCCTTGCCCATGGAAGGCTTGTCATGACCCGGAGGAGGCGCTGATGTGGGTCGAGCAGGCAAGCAAGCGACAAGTCCTGCTGTGGAACAGAGCCACCCTCCCACTGCTAGTAGGGCTGCAGCCCCAAGTGGCTCCTGATAAAGCCTGGTGTTCCACGTCAACTTCTCAAAGGCTACTCAGTCGGGGCCCTGGGCCGTCCTGAAAAGAAGCTTCCCAGGGGGCACTCTTGGGAGAACACATGCTGCCCAGGTCAGGGGTCTTCAGAGAAGCAAACCGCCTTGAGTTCTGGGTGCTGCATTAGGCTGGGGGTGGGATAAGCAAGCCTCTGAACCCTGAGAGAATGCGGAGGGCTGGTGCGAGACGGCCAGTGAGGCGCACCCACAAACCCCCAGGATGGCCCCCATCGCCACCTCTGCACGAGGGAAGCACACATCAGGCAGGGTCACAACACGCGCCCTGAGACCTTCCCAGGTTTGCCACCTCCTTATGCTTGTCGTTTGTTATGCCGTCTCTTCACAGAGCTCTGTGGCAAAATATTTTGTTCTTTTAGTTGCTCAATCATGTCTGACTCTTTGCAACCCCATGGACTGCAGCCAGGCTCCTCTGTCCATGGGATTTCCCAGGCAAGAATACTGGAGTGGGTAGCCACTTCCTTCTCCAGCGGATCTTCCTGAGCCAGGGATCAAACCCACATCTCCTGGATTGCAGGCAGATTCTTTACCACTGAGCCACTGGAGGAAGCCCTGGCAAAATATTCAGAGTCAGCAAAAAGGGGAACTGGAGAGGGTCTGTGTAAATGGGCTGTGGTGGGAACTGCGCAGGCTGAGGATAGGGTCCTGTGAGCTGCAGGGGACCAGGACAGGAGGCCCAGGAAGCCACCTTGGCTCAGGTGTGGCCTTCAGGCTTAGGAGAAGAAAGGCCTGCGCAGGGCCTCCCAAAAGTGGGGAAAGGAAAAGGGGTTTCCCCTGGGGGACGGCAGGCTCCGAGCCCAGGTCCAGGTCACAGGAAGGTGGGCCAGGCTGCAGCAGTCCCCCGAAAGCAGCCTCTGGCCCAGGAGACGGGCTCCTCGGACGGTGGGCAGCCGGCACTCACTCGTCGCCCTCCGGGCAGAGGCCCGTGGCCTCGTCGTACTTGGTGCAGTAGACGTCAGGGCTGTAGTTGAAGGTGCCGTCCCGACGGCGGATGGACCGGCGGCGACGCTGGTTCACAAAATGCCAGTGGAAGCAGGTGTAGGGCCGGTGCTGAGTGCATTTGTGCTGCACAAAGAGCGGGCACTGCTCAGTGCGGAACTCCTTCAGGTACCTGCAAAGGGAGCCCCCGGTGAGCAGGCCAGGAGCGCAGTCACGGCCCTTGCTTCCCAGCAACACGTGGGCCACCCAGTCCCCCAAGGGCCCTACTCTGCGGGGCCAGTTCCACTGAGACACCAGAGAAGTCCAGGCTGAAGGCAGGACCTTAGCGTGAGGATCCTTCCTGACACTCAGGTCCCTTGCCAGCCTGCAAGGCAGAACCACAGATGCCCTCCCCAGTCAGCTGCCTCCCATGGTGACCAGGGGAGGGCTTCCTCAGTGGCCGAGTACACCCGAGGTTTCCTAGGCCAAACCACTGATCGCAGGGGAAAGGCTGCAAACAGGAGCTTAGGGCCCTCTCTGCAGTGTCCTGCGGGGTCTCTGCTGCCTAGATCTGCCTGCCACGCCAGGAGGCCTCGCTCATTCCAGGAGCAGGGATGGGTGCCAGGCTGAGCGCCAGGAAGGCTGCTGCTTTGGGGCTGAAAACCCAGGTCACCAGGTGTCCCTCCAGACCCCTGTCCCAGGTAGCCACTGTCCTCTCTGCCAAGCTCTTCCCAGAGACGTTTCCTAAAGCATCACCCAAACGTCTGTGAAGCTCATGTTAGAAGCATCTGAAGCCACTTCCTCTTGGCCACGCCTCAGGAATGACCACCTGCAGGACTAAGGTATTCTATTTCCATCCTGACTCACCCCGGCTTGGGGGTTGTCCTTCTGGCTTCGTCCCTCTCTCTCCTTTACTCTGCATCTAATGACCAAGACAACTCCAAGCCCCACCCGCCATGACCACCAGCGGAGGCCTGAACCCCTTACAGAACCACACCGTCCGTCTGTGTTCTGTTTACTTTGTGTCCTGGTGAAGTGTTTCTTTGATTCATCCCCGCCCCCCACCCCACACACACACTGGGGGACAGGCAGGCAGGCCAGTTCTTATTCAAGTCCTAACAACGCAGGTGACAAATGCCTTGATAGAGGGCGTTTGATGCCAGTGAGGATGGTTCTAGAAGGTACAAAAGGTTGTGAGCAGAAGGGAGCAGGGGGGCCAACTGACCTGGAGCCTCTGTCCAGACTACAAGCTCCACCTGGAACTGGGAGGCCTGGGACACAGGGAAGCAGGCCCAGCCCTTGTCTGGCTCATACCAGGGTGCTCAGGGCCCTGCCAGCCTGGGCATGTTGAAGGTGTGAGCACAGGGCCGAGACCTTCCAGACAGGTTTTCTTTGATGCTTATTAAAGTGCTGAAAAATCCCCCCAGACAAGGGGAATTGCCTGGTGGTCCAGTGGTTGGAACTCCGCACTTTCGGTGCCAAGGGCCTGGGTTCAATGCCTGGTTGGGGAACTGAGATCCTGCAAGCCATGTAACACGGCCAAAAAAAAAAAAAAGTCCTCCCAGCCCTGAAGTGTGGAGAAGTGTCCAGGCTTCTGCACTGGGCAGTGGGAAAGCTGGAAGTGGGTGCTCCCTAAAGATCAGAGAGAGGTGTTTAAGGGGCAGTAAAGCTTTCAAATAGTGTCCTATTCAACCCGCATCTGTTTGCTGAGCACCTACTAGGTACAGGTGCGGTAGTGAGCACTGAGGAACTGAGGTAGCAGGTCCTTACCCCCAGGAAGCCTGCATCACCACGGGAGACACACCAGTGACAGGTGCAATCAGTCAACTGTAGAAAAGGCTGTAAGGACGGCTTGCTGTGGGTTCCTCGGGAACCCACAAGGATCCTTGACCCAGGCTGGCACAGAGAAATGGGAAAGGGAAGCAGAGGTACTTGCAGGTGAAGAATGTAAGAAGGGTGTTTTAGACAAGGGAAACAGTATGAGCTTAGAGACAGCTGTTGTTCAATTGCTCTGTCGTGTCTGACTCTTCGTGATCCCGTGACTGCAGCATGCCCGGCTTCCCTGTCCTTCACCATCTCCCGGAGTTTGCTCAAACTCATGTCCCTTGAGTCGGTGATGCCATCCAACCATCTCATCCTGTCGTCCCCTTCTCCTCCTGCCCTCAATCTTTCCCAGCATCAGGGTCTTTTCTAATGAGTTGGCTCTTCGCATCAGATGGCTAAAGGAGATTCAGCGTTAGCATCAATCCTTGCAATGAACATTCAGGGTTCATTTCCTTTAGCACTGACTGGTTTGATCTCCTTGCAGTCTAAGGGACTCTCAAGAGTCTTCTTCAACACCACAGTTCAAAAGCATCAGTTCTTCGGCACTCAGCCTTCTTAAAAACAGTATGTGGAGGTGAAGAGCTCCAAGTGCCTTTGTGGAATGTGAGTAGGGTAGAACTCTAAAAGGGAAGTGATGAGGAGGTAAGGTGTGAGAGGGGCCAAATTTTAGGGACAGCATCTCCAGGCTGCAGGTATATTCTGAGACACCGGGCTGAACCCTGCAAGGCTCCCTAGGGCCTCTCTCACCCTCTTTGGCACTGGAACTCAAGGTGTTTCTCCCCGTCTGATTATAGACAGAACTCTGCCCTGCGTGCTGTACACAGGACCAAACCCTGGCACTGAGCTGGGACACTAAGCCCTCAAACGGCTGGACTAACCTCTCCCGGGCAGCACATACTTTACCTGACTCCCGGCCCACAGAAGACTCATTCGGGAGGTAACAGGCAGGTAATGGGGGTGGAGGAAACTGAACCCAGGGCCAGAGAAGAGTGAGTAGTCAGGATTGGCAGATTAACTACAGAACATCCAGTTACACTGGAATTTGATAAATTAAATACTTCATGGGACATGCTTGTACTAAAAAATTTTCCATTATTTGAAATTTCAATCTATCAGGCACCCTGTATTTTTCTTTGCTAAATCTAGCGACCCTAAGAGTGGCACCTATCTGCTTAGTATCAGTGCCTCAGTAGAAACCCAAGGAGGCTGTCCAGAGAACTGCCTGTCCTTTTGGAGAAAGAGGTCCTGGCAAGCCTGCTTCCATGGGGCAGCATGTCCACAGTGCTGCGTGCAGATGCTGGGGTTCCAAAGGACTCCAGCTGGCAGGGATGCCCCGTAGAACAAACGTGGAGGCAGCAGATTACCTCATCTGACGCTTCTTCATCTGCATCACCACTGCCGTGGGGCAGCACTTGAGACCTTTCAATAAAAGGGCCCCTTGCATCTGGCCTCCCATGCCCAGTGGATGCTGCACTGCACCCAGCATTCCTCCCAGAGACCAAATGGAATTCTTACTTTCTTAAAAGCCTTTAGCTTCCACCAGTAGCCACTGATAAAGACCAACTATTTGGCTTGGCATTTCAAGCCCTACACATCTGGGCCAGTGTACTTTTTCAGCTTCATTTATCTTGATTCCAGTAACTCTGGAGTCCTTGGTGTCTTGCAAAGAGATCTTTAACTTCCCTGCCTTTGCACCTATCCCCTCCCTCACCTGGAAAAATCTTTTAAGGCTGAATTCAAAGGTAATGAACCTTCTGATGCCATCACCTCCATGAAGTTTTCCTTCACCTCTACCTACCCTCCCCCTCCTGCCCTTGTCCCCAATTAAGTTATCATCCCTAAGTTTTTATGGCACTTTCTCTAGACATTTCTTATAGCCCTTATCCTGCATTGCATATTAATAATGTGTACATTTTCCTCTGTTACTAGATTATAAAGTCCTTGATAGCAAGCATGTAAGAACCTACTACAGTAACAAAGTTTGTTGAATGAATATAACAAGAAATAAAAAGTCGCACAAGGGGCAAAGTCCACAAAGCAATACCAAGAGTTTTATGATGCCTCCAGCAGGCAGACATTGAGAGCTAGAAGCCGAAACTATTTATTTCCCTGTGAAAAGGATCACAGTGCAGGAAATTTGTAACTCAGGGGATAGGGCAGACTGTCCTACATAAAAGCCTCTTGTGAGAAAAGGGGCCAAATGACCAAATCCAGGCAGGCAGAGTACCCACTCTCAACCAACAATAATTAATGAGAAAAATTTCTAAGCTTCTGCTAACAGAACTGCACCATCCACCACCTGGGAACCCAACTGTTTAGTGCGAACTTTCCAGCTCCCCTCCAACGTCGTGCTAACTGGCAATGCAGTGCCCAGGTAGCAAAGAGAAACCCACTCAGAAATCACTCTTTCATGGATTCAAAGCAAACAAATTTTCAGAAGAAATGCACAATTTTCTCCTTTAAGCTCCAACCCATCTTTCTATTTTATAAAGGTTTCTCTTCAATTCAACCAGCTCTCAGGAAAACCAAGTCATCCTGGAATCCTCCGTTAGGAGAGAACACTCACCAGCCACCCTGGCCCCACTCCAAGATCTGAGGGATGCACAGGGCCACAGAGCTCAATTCTCCCCACACCACCTCCTGGGAGCACCCCACTCAAGGATAAACGTCCATGAACACAGACTAGCTGCAAACTGCAAGGCCTCGGTGACCCATGTGGCCAGGATGAGACAAGAAACCACCAAGGAAAAAGAAAAAAAGAAACCACCCAGGCCCCGAGTAAGTAAGAGCTGATGGAGACAGCCACACCTTCGCCCAGCAGAAGCATCAAGGAAGGTTAGAGGGACACCACAGCCGGTCAGCGGCTCGCCTTAACTGAGGAGCAGTGCCTACATGCTTGTCCCACCGGGGCCTGACTTGCAATCAAAGCCATCGCTCATTCCTTTTTAGGATATCATATTAGTTATCCTCTATATGGTTTACTTATAAAAGTAAAAGATCATTGTGAAAGTAACATGTCCACTTATAAATTGTAAATGCAGAAAAGGGCAAAATTATCCTAAGTTCCACCACAAATACTGCTAGACTTCTGGTAAATTTTCTCCCAGTATTTTTACACAAATATAATCATAGGTATCAAGTTACTAAATTGCTTTATAAAACTAATACTTTTCCCTGAAAACTTTAAAAATCAAATACATGCAAATATCTTTTTTTTTTAAATCAAATAATACTTTTAATATTTACTGGATTATTTTTATTTTCCAAAGTTCTAAAAAAAAATGACAAAAATCTGCCTACTTGATATCTAAATTCACTCACTTGGCCCATTAACCCAACAGCGATAACAGGTAAGGGATTAACAATAAATTCAGTAAATTACATCACTCTTAAGTAGGTGTGAAAAGAAGTGCTAACTGCTACCAGCTCAATTTCCAGCTAAACTTTTTCTTAGTTTATTATTTTTGGTCACACAGTGCAGCTTGCGGGATCTCAGCTCCAAGGACCAGGGATGAAACCCGCACCCTCGGCAGTGCTTTAAAGAAGAGTCCTACTGCCAGGGAATTCCAACTAAATCCTATTCCAAGCTGTCTCCTTTAATAGCTTTATCCATTTAGGTTTTTTACTCTTCTGGGGAGGAGTGTGAGGAGAATCTGGATAAACAGAAAAATACTAGAGATGACTGTTAGAAAAACTGTGTAAATTTGGAGGCAACAGGCGAGCAGCAGCTGGTGTCTCGATCCGTATCTAGCTCCCCACTGCTTCAAGAAGAGCGTCTGGCATGGCCTCACTCTGCCACCCCTGCAGCCAGGGACCCACTCCCCGCACCAGCAGGCTGACCTCCACAGCAGGGTCAGCAAACTTTTCTGCCAAGGACCATACAGTAAGTAGTTTAGACTTTGAGGGCTAAGAGCCCAAACTGAGGATACTATGTAGGTACTTACATAACAAGAGAAAAAACAAATTTCCACAAATTTTTATTGTTGAAGATAAATAACTGGCCACAATTTTTGGTAATACAGGTCTACTAATAAGAACGGGCTTGGGGGGGGCAAGTATAACATTTGCAAAGTTGGCGGTCCCCTGCATCAAAACTTGGTTACAAATGTTCATCTGTTAATACTGACTCTGTAACAGGATTTGACCGATTTCACTTTTGGAAATGTCTGTTCACATAGATAGGTCCTGCCAAATGCGGTTATCATTCTATAAGCATGACTTTAATTGAGCATATATTAGTTTTGGAAGACATTTATAGAATTGTATTACTGCCCTGATACTTTTCTCTTAATCACTTTCATCTGAAGGCTTGGTGTAAACTTATTTGCAAATATTTTGAAATATGGAAATTTCCTTTGTATTCCTATCGAGATGCAAAGTCACTTTTCAAACGGTAATTTGTGTTCAGCAATTATATCCATGGTAAATCTGTGTAGGAATAGGGGTCTCACCTTTAACTTTTAGCAGCAGAGAAAGTGTATAAGGCAGCTTGACTTATGATTCAAATATTAGTTGTCAAAATGACTTTAATGCAATGTAAAGTTTGTATATAAGTGATGTTTTTCCTTGTAATTTTAGAATGAATTATGAAAAATCAAGTCTGCAGCAAAAGCTAATTTCCAAAGCCATTCAGCATTCAGTAATAGTGGCTGAAAATGGTTGTTCTTTCAGAAAAATTTCAATCTCGGCCCTCAATTCAAAAAACAACAAGAGAATTTTACCACTACTAAGCTATCAAATGGTTATGTAGTAGGGCATGTCAGAATATTCAGCTTTTATTTCTGATAAAAATTCATGGAACTGAGGATGGTTAAATCCCACGAAGGAGTGAAGTTCATCGCTGATCCTAGCATTGCAATCGCTCACGACAGATTAAATCATTTTCTGCTCTGCACATACTCCTACCATCATTTGTTGTGACAGATATTAACTGATTATACTTCAGGTTGTACTGAATTAGTATTTTCTTGTCTTTTTTGAAAATATTCTCAGCTGCAGCTGTTTTAAGTAGACTATTCAAAGAGGCTACTTCTTCAGTCACTTCACACATGGCACTGACTCCATGAATAAAACAACTAAACAGCTTCTGTTGACTCATCAAGAGCCAAGAAAAACTACACAAAATCATCTGCCTTGTTTTTAATTGACTATTGATGTTGCTCCCATCGACCTCAGCATTTTGAGAAACTGTTCTTGCTGAACGGCTAACACTCTTTTAAACAAATGCTCTGGACATATTTCTTCAGTTCCTGCATCAAATGCAATTTAATTAATTCAATATCAGTATGGCTTCCCTTGCCTGGTTAACAAATGAGGCCTCATTTTCCGTTGTAGCCTCATTTTCATTTTTGTGAAGAAATTCCGCTGTAACAAAACAGTCTCTTTAAAAATTTAGTTTTTCTGACAGTCGCCTTCCTGGGAGCTGGGAATACTGTGACACCTGTGTAGTCTGGTCGCCGACGGACTCGTCCAGCGCAGCTTTTTAATCACAGATAGCTCGGCCAACTAATTCAGGGACAAGAAAATCCACTCCGCTGTGCCCTAAAAACACAGTATTTCAAGTCCATTTTTCCCCTCCTCTCGTTCTGACATGATAGTTAGGCACTGGTGATAAAGAAGAAAACAAAATACTGTGGCGCTAGAAACACTGTCGCGTTGTAACCATGTCACTGTGATTCCTGGTGTACGGCGCTGCACTTCAGAGCCGTTTGCACCACATGTGTGAATGCAGAGCAACCGCCTGGTCTCCATCAAAACTATTGAACTCTGTGGTTAAACTGCAAACGTGGCCATAGACAATATGTAAGCCAATGAGTGCGTGTTCCAATAAAGCTTTATTTATGGATGCTGAAAATTAAATTTCATGTAATTTTCATGTGTCACAAGATATTATTCTTTTCCGACCATTAAAAATGTAAAACCTGCTCTCGGCTCACACGCCGCACACAAGCAGGCAGCTGGGTCTGGCCCAGAGCTGCAGGTCACCGCCCGCTGTCTGAGGGGTGGGTGCTCCGCAGCACACCGCAGCCTCCCCTCACTGTTCCTCTCCATGCTTTTGGCCATGCTGCTCCTGCCTCCAGATCCCCTCTGCGCTGTGCCTCGCTCTGCAGGAAAGTTTCCTGCCCTGCCCAGGGGTGTCAATGGCCTCCTCCTCTGTGCTTCCACCACACTGTTTGAACCCAGCTGGTATGGCCCCACCATAGAGAATTTCAACTCCTCTGTACACAGCCAGGTTTGCTCATCTTTGTACCCTTGCACAAAGCCAGCTTGAATCAGGTGTTCAAGACACGTTTGTCCAAGAAAAAGCAAAAACATTAAAGCATCCCAAGTGGTATAAGCCTGGTCCACAGCAGCTGTGCACTAACCCAGCGAAACACTGAGAGGCAACTTAGATGTTTCTCCTGGTGATTAAGAAACCAGTAACTTCTCTAGCTACCTTCCCCACAATGTCTGCACGGCCTTGCTCCTCACATTCAACGCTAAATTTAAGATCTTCAGCCTTACAAGCAGACTAGAAAAGCAACCAGGGGGATGGCCTGCTCTGTAGTTGTTGCTGGGAATGTGCAAAGATAAACAGAGATACATTAAGTGAAAGAAAAAAGTATATAAATATAACCAGACAACTAGCTAAACTATATACAGAAAGAAAAACTGGAAAAGAAAAATACATCCAGTATTAATAGTTGATTTTAGTGGTTATCATGACTTTTCTTTGCTGTAACTTAACGTTTAAGATAAAGAAAACTTGTTAGGAAAGAAGTCTACAATTTTACTGACAACTTGACAGGGAATCCTATCTGATCCAAAATTAAATAAAAGATATATGTTGCCAATAAGTCAGAAGAGTTAAGTGAAAAGTCAACTGTGGTAAACTTTTTTGTAAAATGAATGACTCCTAAAACGCCATCCTGCTTCTGATATGTATCTTAGTGGATTCACATGTAGAACAGTCAGATCTGAACAAAAAGGCACACGGGCAAGACAATGATGGCCTCTGGAGAAGCAATAGGAAGAGATGGTGCGGCAACACTAGGTGGACTCAGGGCTCCCAACGTGCACAGTGAACCGCAATCTATGAGCCCAACCAAAAGGAGACAACAGACTGAGCCAACAGAAGCAGCCCACCCTGGACACCTCACAGCCTGGAGGTCGCGGCCCTGCTCCTGGGAGCACGGCTGTTCTCCTAGCCAGTCAGTGGTCACTGCTCCTAAGCCTCCCACGGGGGCCAGAGATCTGGCAACATGACAGATGTACCCATGTCCCTAATAAGTCACCACTGTTCATCTTTATTACAGCTAGTCTTATAAAATCTGACTTTTGTCTGTTTCAGGCAATATATAAGCTTTATCATGGAAAAAGAAACCCTAAAATCCAACAAACAAACCTGTTCTTAAAAATTCCCTGTTGAGACCTAGTCATAAGGTGACAGGATTTCGAAACTAGCAAAAGGAAAAACAAACAACCCCCCCCCACCCCACCCCGGCAAAAACTCATTATTGTAGTGTCCAAAGGTTCAAATGATACTTATCTACTAATATAATCTACTGTTTTCCATATTCATATTAACCTTACTGGCTACTTTTTTTTTCTCCCATATATAATTCCTATAAAGAAATTTGGTCACAGAGCTCATACTTCACGGCTTACCAAAGATTCTTCCTTTTTAAGTTTGAGAATAAAATCCTTAATTTCAAGAATATTATAAGAGCAGATAAGCAGTACATTAAGAATCCTAAATTATTTATCTGTGTGTGTGTAAGTATTTCTTACAATTTGCAAAGAAATCTTTCCTCATTTTTGAAAAACGTTAGGTAAACTATTAGCAGTTCTAGATTCAACATTTATAAAGATCTACAAACACATTCTGTTTCACACCCAACATAATCCAGAAACCATACAACAGTACAACAATGACCACACCAGTAGGATTTGCCACCCCCTCCCACTCCAGTGTTCCTGCCTGGAGACTCCCAGGGACGGGGGAGCCTGGTGGGCTGCCGTCTCTGGGGTCGCACAGAGTCGGACACGACTGAAGTGACTTAGCAGCAGCAGCAGCATGAAAAAAAAAGGTTTTTAAAAAAAACTGCACCAGGGACTTCCCTGGTGGTCCAGTGGTTAAGCATCTACCTTCCAAAGCAGGGGACACAGGTTCGATCCTGGTGAGGAAACTAAGATTCCACGTGCCAACGGGACAACTTAGCCTACATGCCACAACTAGTGAGCCGGCGGGCCACATGAAGACCCAGAGCAGCCAAAATTAAAAAAAATAAATAAATAAATAAGAGCTAAAATTCGTAACTGGTAAATATTTGGATAAAGCGCTGATAAATTCTGGTAAAGTGCTATCTTCTGACGTGATCCTGGTTTAGAACATTCTTTCTGACAGAAAAAGCAAGTTCAAAGAGTATTCTTCAGGCAAACAAAATAAGCATCTGGTGAATTTCTGTGTATGTCTAAATCTTTAAGACAGGCTTAGATTCTATAACTAGGTTTTAGCCAAAGACTTTAGGGCCAGTAGCAACCTCAGAGATACAGTGAAACTATCCTAACACAGATACATCCACAGAGACCCACGGTACAACAGGCATTTTAGCAAGCAAAAATTTAAGGTGGGGAGTCAGGCATTGCAAATGAATTCAGCCCATTCTTCACTGGGAAAGAGCTGACACCTGTGAACTGTCCTGGCCCCAAGAATGAACACAAACCATGAACAGTACCAGATGGTGTACCTGTTTCCCTCTTTCTAGGATCTTGCAACGGGTAAAACTGAAGCAAGTTCATGTAATCAGTGGCTCATATCATTGATTCTGGAGAATATGTGAGGACTATTGAATACTCTGGTTTATTCTTCTCTAAATTAGATAACACCTTGTTTTGATTCAAAGTCTTCTTGGGTACGACTGGCCTGAAGAGCTTCCAATTTGATGAGCATTTTAGTACAAAGTCTGAACTGATGTGTTATTTTGAACACTGTTTTCTGTACAGCAAAGTCTGTATCCCTGAAAGAGTAGATCTGTTTAGAACAAATTCATCATGTAAGATATAACCAGGCTGACGAAGGCTGTAAAAACTGCGACTGAAGTAAAATTCCAATGGATACAGAAGAGAGGAGTATGCTCTGAAGACAACACAGGCTCAAGCTGTTGAAGGAGACAGCAATGCTACTGAAAGCAATAACCTGGGCATTGTTCAGATACTGAGTAAGAACAGTACTTTCATCGTGCTAAATGCCAGGCATGGTTTTCAGCACTTTATATACATTAACTCACTGAATCCTATAACAACCCCTTGGCACAGGTACTAACGGTATCGTCAGGAAACGGACGCACTGGGGACGTCACTTGCCCAGGTCCCACAGCTGTAAGTGGCAGAGCGGCCGTGCAACTCAAGACAGGCTGGTCCTGGTGTCCTACTCTTCAACACCACGTGGATGTTAACTGTGCTTTTCTTCACTGAGCTACAGGAAAAACAGCAGCAGCAAGTAAGTATAAGCAACTCTCTAGAAACTGTTGAAAATATGTCAGGGAGTTTCTGACAGGCCATAATTACAATACCATAAAACAAAAACAGAAATGTTAACTTCAGCATACTCTACTGGGTATATAATATCCATCTTGTCTATTCATTATAAAAACACTTAGTTCAATAGTAAAAATCTATTTGATTTGGTTTTAACTAAGAAAACACAAGTGTATGCTTCTAATTTATGTGGGTTTTTTGTTGTTTTGTTTGTTGGCTGCACCATGCGGCACATGGAATCTTAGTTCCCCAACCAGGGACTGAACCCACAACCGCTTCGTTAGAAACATGGAGTCTTAATCACTGGACCACCAGAGAAGTCTAATTTAGGTTATGTTTGACTTAACACAAATCCTGAACTAGCAGATGCTTGGCACTTCTTAGCAGTAAAAGTAAAATAAAAAGAATAATGCGCTTACCAAAATGAATACAAGCTTAGACATAAAAACCACTGCTTAAAAACTTGCAAGTCATAACACACCACGCCAAAGTTTTATCAACCTCTTCCTTCCTAAAGCATTAACTATCTCTCTTCAATAGCAGTAGTTTTGTGAATTGACCAAAATATCACAGGAAGGTGGGAACACCCATCGGCGTCTCACAAGAAGTCATTCTGTTAGGGCTCATGGTGGCCATAAGATGTTTCAAATACTAACGGGAAACAAATGAGTCAACTTATGAACACAAAAAGCAAACTGTGATATAAAGAATAAGGAAAGGGAGGGAATATTTTAGTAAGTCCAGATATGACATGACAATACTATCACAGGCCTTAATATCTTTGTTTTCTAAATAAATTGAGCCACCAACAGGAAAAAGGTCACCTCACAGAAAACGCTATGAGATTTTTAAGTCGCTAGACTCCTTTCCATCTTCTCTTCCTCATCAGCTCTTGAAACTGCTGTCAAATTCTACACACTGGCAAAGAAAAAAAGGGGTGAAAGTTGAGGGATTTTATAAAGAAATTAAAAGTTAATTGTGATTATTTGAATTAAAAATATTATAGCCATTGATATCATTTTAAATGCCTGAAACACACGGCCTGTCCTTACAGAAATGCCCGTGTGATCATTAAAACAATTATCACAACACCTGATGAACAGAATCAGTTCATTTTAGCAGAACAGCAACCTCTTCTACCTCCCACCCACCCTACTAATTAAACACAATTCATTTTACGAAGCTTTTGGGAAAAGTGTGCTTGTTCTATATAATGGTTATCAATTCAGAGACAATTTAAAGTACAACTACGAACAACTAGAATCCCAAACTTGCTGAGTATTCACTTCTTAAAAGAATCTCCATAGACTTACAACATGGAGGCATTCACCTAGTATGGATATATGGAGATGAAGCCATTGAGAAGGCTGGGAGAAGGGTGCCAAGGAGCTTTTTGAAAACTGTGGGCTCTCCCATGCTGAATTATCGATACTACCAAGCCCTGACAGGCCATGTGTCTAAGGTCTCTTAAGTAGGAGGGACTCATCTATACTGATTTTAAAAATCCTTTAAAAAAAAAAAAAAGAAGTAACTTATACGCCATAAAAAGTCACCATTTTAAAGTGTACATTTCAGTGGTTTTTAGTATAACCATCAACATGGTCTGATTCCAGAACACTCCCACCCCCCCAAATAAACCCCATACCTATGTTCATAAGCACTGACTTTACCCAAACTTTCTCCACAGATCTCTCTGTTGCCCATGCAGGTATTTAAGGTGGCTGGCTGGGGTAACTCTACAGAGAATCTATATGGTAAGAAAACAAGAAAACTACATTGTCCAGAAGGATACTGGTCGCAAGTCCTTGACATTTTTAGCAATCAGACTAACTGTAATTTTCATATATTGGCTAAGAATAACAAGAAACTTACATTCAACATCCATCTTCACATAACACATTAGTGTGCCCCAAAATTCATCCAAGATGTTAAAAGAGGGAAGACAATCTACTAGGATTAGCCATAACTGTCCACAGTTGTTATTGCAAAATACAGAAGATGTGTATGTGGGAAAACCTCCTTTAGTATCAAGCACAGCTGGATCAAAAACAAAACAAAATGAAAAACTTAATCATTAAGCAAATATCATCCCCATTTGGGAAAATAATCTCTAGATCAGTCCTCTAATTAAAGTAACGGAGCTTGAAATGCAACCTTTTACCAAGCTTCTGACCTAGCATCTTTTCTAAGGAGAAAAACAATCTTTAGGCAAAGGTC
Organism: Bubalus bubalis; assembly: GCF_019923935.1. Lineage (NCBI taxonomy): Eukaryota > Metazoa > Chordata > Mammalia > Artiodactyla > Bovidae > Bubalus > Bubalus bubalis. The sequence continues at coordinate 7,490,950 of NC_059159.1, read as the reverse complement.
TGGTAGGAAAGCCTGCAGGTGAGTGGTGCTCAGGCTGTTGAAGGATTCTCATTACCTAAGTGAGCTTAATAGCTCCTAGGACACACAGGAAGGAGACCTCACCTTCAGGCATCAATGTGTTGAAAGCGGGAGGAAGTAGGTCCACGAGGGTGTCTTGCTTTGGGGCACTTATCTGGGGTGCTATTTCCAGAGAAGGAGCTCAAGATGGATTTCTCTCAGTTGCTCTCAGAGTTGTCCGGCTGCCCTCACCAATAAGCCACAGTCTTTATAGGTTGAGAGAAACCACCAGTCAAAGCAGATGCATATGGATGGTGGGGAAGCCTTCTTTAGTATTTAACATGGTTGGATTAAAACAAAAAAACTTAACCATTAAGCAAATTTTCACTTTAATCATTAATTTAGATGATAGCAAATATCAACTAGACGCTAAATTTAAGGCTATCCTTAGCATGGGCACTTAACGCTTATTAATGGGGATTTTGTAGGCTTGCCTGAAGGCCACAGTGAGCTCTCAATTTTGTCCTGCAAGGAATTAGCTCTCCTTGATAAATGAGCAAACAAGATCCAGAAATGTTTATTGGTAGTTTAACTCATTCCTGCTGAGGCTGCAAAGGAATGCTTCCACTGACTTCCACTGTGCAACAAGTGCTCTAGAGTAACGTATTTACAATGTTACTGCAATTTGCAATAATGACTTAAATACTGTTCGTTGCCTGGATTTTCCAAAACACAGTCAGATGCAATCAAGCTAAGCTCATGAGATTTACATAATACATACACTAACAGATTTCCCTCAAAATCTTTTATCTATGGAAGTACTGCTACATTATTCTTGTTTAAAGATACCCAGGAAACAGTCCTCAATTAAAATGACAACTGGCTAGATGAGACTATAAAGCATGTATCTCTATCTTCCTATAAGAGATCACCCAGTGGTCAGAAAGCTCCAATACACCTTTAATAAACTAGAATTTCACTTTCTTTTAATACAGAGCATTAAGAAGTCTGAGAATCAACTTCCAACTAAAAGAATCCAAAAATGATGTTTCTGAGGTTTATATCCGCTTATGGGATCAAAATAATGAGGTCAAAAATTGAATTTTTTTTTGGCTAAGCTGCAGAATCTTAGTTCCCTGACCAGGGACTGAACCCAGGCCACAGCAGTGAACGTGCCAAGGTCTAACCATTGGACTACCAGGGAATTCCCAAAATCAAGGACTTGCCAAATCCCAAATGGTAAATTTTTTTGTTGACCTTTCAACTATACAGTTTTAACAATATTATGTAGTAAAAAAGCCCAAAGTTAGCTAAATTTGTATTACTCCAAAATTTCCCATTCCTCAACCTGTTTTTATAAAACTCTTCTAAAATATAAGATGGATTTGTTCTAAATAAAGCTGCACTAAACTTAGTCTCTGTCAAAAAAAAGAAAAATTACCTAGCAAGAGGTCACGTGGTTCTTGTATTGAAGAGTACTAATACAGGCACATTATCATTTTACTTAGAGCTAATCAGACACATGGAATCGTACAACACAGGAAATTCTGATATAACCACTTTCTAAAAGGGTTGAATTCCTCAGGCCTAGCACAAGTGCCCAATACACCAATTTTCTGAAAGGATTACTTTTTGTTTCTCCTAAAGTAAGATTATTCAAGAGCTTAAAAAAACACCCAACAAAATAATTATCTTTCAAACTGTTATGATAATCCTCTTGGTTTATAAAAAGGAGGGCTCAAACTCTAGAACTTTGGCTGTGGGGTAAGAATAAAGGGCAAGAAGCAAGCCAACAGGAAGGCAATTTTTACTTTTGATGGATTCAAAAGCATTTGCCAACGCTGCCATTATGATGTGTGTGCTTAGTTGCTCAGTTGTGTTGGGGTCTTTGTGGACCCATGGACTGTAGATCAGTGGCATTCAATTTTAAGGCAAACCTCCTCTGAATTATTGCAAAATTACTGCTTATCACATAATCTCAAATAACATCAGGTACAAAAAAATACATAAAATTAACATAATTTATGTATAAGCAAGCTTTAAAAGGCAAAAAAAAAAATTGACAGGTAAAGAAATACAAACATAAAAAAAGGAGTCTGTATCTTCATTCGATGATGGGATCAGTGCAATCGATAAGGTCATCTTTAGATTGGAATAAATTGTAGAAATTCATGCTATGAAGGAGAATAAAAAAAAATGTGGGGCAGCTCAAAATTTTATATCAAATACTGAAATCAAAATTAAAATGTTCCTGTCTTCTAACCCCCAAGGACAACAAATGGGTTCAGAGCCAACAAGTATACTGGTGCCGCACAGCGTCTTTATGCTTCCTGCTCCTCAGACCCCATGACAAGGGAATGAAGCTTTCCAAATCATCCAGGTTTCTGAAGGCCCATAAATCTATCAAGAAAGAGTTCTCTTTCCACCAATTGAGTTCTACCTCTGATTTTCGGAGATAAAAACAAACACACAGATACACATGAACAGATAACAGAAAATAAAGAGATGGTAACACCTCCAACCTTCAATCAGACATGAGCTTTACATCTGCTACTGTCCATTTACTAAGCCACTTCAAGAGCCAAGACTGATTACTCTGTACTTATCCCACAAGAAGCCGAAAGGCAGATTTTAAACAAATCTCATTTTAACAATGAGCATCAGGGACTTCCCTGGTGGTCCAGCTGCTAAGACTCCACGCTCTCACTGTAGGGGGCCTGGGTTCCATCCCTGATCAAGGAACTAGATCCCACATTTCCCAACTAAGACCCAGCGCAGCCAAATAAATCATTTTTAAACAATTAGCATCAAGAGAACAAAGACTCATATTAACATTTACACAGCTGTTGATTAATTTCACCTCTCAATTTCAGAATGGTTAGAAAGCCTAATACAGATTCCATAGTATACTCAATGACAACATAGAAACACAAGTTGCTGAAACCAAGATTCATATTACTCAAAATGTTATCCACATTTTACTGAAAAAAAAAAAAAAAAAATGTGATCTGAGCAACCAGAGATTATAAATAAATTCCAATAGGATGAAGCTTGCATATGTCCAAATCTAGACCATGCTGTTGGACCATACCCTTCATCTAATCACTCAATTCTCTAAGACCATCTCACCAAAATCAATGGCCGGATTGCAGAAAGAACTCCAGCAAGAAAGGACCAGCAAACCAATCGCCACATTAGAAAAGTTACAGTTAACGTGAGTCAGACTTAAGAACAAGTTTCAAATGATTTCAAACCAACAACAGAGACTCTAACAAAGAAACCAATACACTTCTTAAAATCGATATTCCCTAATCCCAGAAGTTTCCCAATGGGTCTTATTTCCGTGACAAACAACAGCTCTTCCTGTCTTTTAGGTATTTCTACTCCAACAAATGCTTCTTGAACTTGGTTCACCAGGCAGCGTTACCGTGTGCCCCTCAAGGGTTGTTCAACCCCCAGGTTCCAAATCTCGAGCAAGACTGAGGTACACTTGGGGATCCTTCTAGGCTTGTACACGACTTGGGAGCCCAAGGGGGATGTCCGGTACTCAAAAGAACATCAGGGAAGATGGAAACCAGCATTTTACTCGACAGGAGGACCTGCCTCTTTTTCTCACTTTCTCCCAAAGCATCTAGCTCTAGGTAGTTGCTTAGAAGTACCCTGAAGGGAAATAAAGAGAAGACAGGGAACCTCCTGTCTTAACATACAAGCAGATTCTCAGGAAGAGGTTTTCCATCTCACTAGACTTGTAGAGTCAGCATTTGGGGCTCCCTCTGAGGCCACCATTCGGACCCCATCACCCAGGCTAGGGCAACTGTTTCTAAGGGAATTCAATCAAGAGTGGCCTCCGTGGACAACATATGGGCCTTGCGGTCACAAAAGGCCTCTGGTTCCTAGTACGTGGGTCGCCTGACAGGACTTCACGCTAACCGTCCATTCATAAGCGGGTCTAATGTTGGCCGCTTAGGAACTCATCCTGGTCGCGTCTTGGACTTCTTATCGCCCCCCAAAGTGCCTGGGACTGTGGTTTTTACGGTCTGAGAAACAGTTAGGCCTCGAAAGGCGCCGGCCTACGAGGTGTGCACTCCGCATCCCAAGCTCCCGCCTTCCCAACTCGGCGCCGGAGACCGGGTTTCCCGCCCCTCAGCCGGACCAAAGGTTGGTGGCAGTTGTAGGCAGTTGGGACCGGCCCCAGCAGGTTGGAACCGGTCTGGGCCGGGCCGGAGGAAGAAGGGGGGGAGGGAGAGGCCGCTTCGCGCTCTCCCTGCGCGCGTGACTCACGCTGGCCGCTGACGTCAGGCGTGCGCGCGCGGCAGGGGGGGGGCTCTACGTACGTGTAGTGCTGCGGTTTCTCGGGCTGTGCCTGCAGCACCTGAGCGGTAGCGGCCGGGGGCGCCGAGGAAGCTGCGGAGCCGCCGGGCCCGGGGCCCTTCGACATGGTCCTGTCTTCCTGCCTCTTCGCCGCTCCCCTTTTATTATTCAGTCTGCGCGGTCCGTGCCGAGGCCCTAGTGCGGCTGCGCCGCGCCACGAGAACGTGAAGACCCCCCGCGCGGCAGCAAGGCTTGCTGGGAGTTGTGGTCCCAGGTTCGGCTGGAATTTTACCGCCGGCAGAGGGTTGCTGCCGAAGGAACGGACCACAATACCCAGAGAGCGTTGCGGGCGGTGTCCCGGATGCTGAGAGCTCGCGACGGTATGTGGGGCTTGCAGTCCAGTTGCGTTACTTCTTAACTGCGTTTCCAGGTTCGTAGGGGAGCCTTTGCCTGCAATTGGAGCCCTTGGGGTCGAAAAGGCCCAGAGCTAGGGAGGGCCTAACGACTGCTGTGAAACCGTTCCAAGTGTAATTTCTCTCTCAACAGAATAATGATTACCTCGCCTCCGTACTTAACCCAGCTTGGGCTCTGTTCTGATGCGGGTCCCTAGCAGTGGGCCTTTGAGCTGCAGGCACCTGAAGTCCGCCAACATCCTCATTCCTGCGGCGGGACAAAGCGTGAAGGAAAGTTGGCCTGCTGGAAGTCAGCTTGAGAAAGCTTTGCCAACGAAGAGCGATACAACACAATACTCTGTTCCCGCGCCTTTACCGAGGCGCTCCATAAACCTTTACCATCCTGAAACCTGGAACTCCACACGACTTGAGTCCCCCAACTCGACACCTGGCCCGACCAACGTGTTTCCAGTACGTTAAGGGCCAAGAACGAATTTAATCTGTGTCTAGCATAGTCTCAGGTACACTGGCAAGTTGCAGGAGTGTCGAAAAGCATCAGAGGAAGGGCCTGGGTTTGAGTAGGGAGTACGATTTATAACCCACTCCACTCTCGTTCTCTGGCCCTCAGCCTTTCTACTGGGGAAAATGTCTCCTCCCTTCTTCCCGCCAGTTGGGCGAAGTTCTTCACAGATATTTTAACACTTTGTTAACAAAGTTAATATTTAACTTTGTTTTCCATGTTGAATCTATTCAAAACCCTGTTGTACAGGCTAATTACATTTTATTAGATAATGTTAAATAATGATAATCTCATTAAAGAAACATTCGATTAACCTTAAGGGTGAAGCCCTGTCGGCTGAATGGAAATTTTTCATGTTTGAGATTGATACATATCTATTTTATGTTGTTCCGAGTAACTTCATATCAGAAGCCAAACCCAAGTTGAGAAACGTATTTCTTAAACAGACCAAATCAATTGTTTAAGCACTAGGGGTGTTTGAAGATGAAAAATTCCGAAAGGACAAAAAAGTTGTGTAAATTATGGTGTATGGCTTTAATCCTATTGTTAAATTCAAGTAATCAACTTAGGTTATCCTCCAAAATACCCAAATGTGATTTGATTGAAGAAATACAGTTCAGCGTGCTAGATTTTAAATGAGTGTATACCATGAGCCTCAGAATAAGTGTGTACTAGTAGAAGTGAGAGATGATCTCATCCAAACTGCTTAACTTAGAGAAGAGGAAACCGAAACTCAGAGAGGTTAAGAAACTTGTGCAAAGTTACTCAGCAAGTACGTGACAGAACAGGAATTAGGACAGTAACCTACATGCTGCCTCATATTCTGCATTGTTTTGATTGTATTAGCATTTTCGGTTGTTCCCTATTTTTGTGTTGTTTTTCCTCCTTTGCATTCACTTAGGGTTAGGAAAAAGAAAAACCTAGTGATAAGACTGCCAAGTAAGAGGGACAGATTCTTTCCACTAATCATTCTTAAATGGATGCATGTAAATCCATACCTAGTTTAGTTTATCTCTAATAATTAGCAAAACTGGAGGCAGGGATGGGCGAGGGTGTGGGATTGGGGATGGATCACTACTGTATTCTGTAGAAAGCATGAGACAGCTAGGGTTCTGGAATTCCTAGAAAAGCCTCGGAACACAAAAGTGGGTGTTAATTTAGGATCCTGTTCCTTCTCCAGGCCATCTGAGCAGTCAAAAAAAGATGGCAGTGTATTTTTCTGGTTAAATTCAGGGACACTTGACAGTCTTTTACCTGAGGTATAATCAGTGCCCTGTTTTTCAGCTTTACACAGTTTCTGAGAACAGGGCAAGAACCTTCATCTTGGTTTCTCTTCTCAGCCTGGCATGAAATAACTTAATGTTTCCTCTACCCTAACCTTTGAGCAGAGGAAAGAAACTAAAGTTGACTGAAGTATGATATAAAAGTTTATAGATATATGATAGTTAAATACATATTGTGCGTGTTATGATTGAGAGGGCCGAAATAATGAATTTGGAACTAGAGGTTGGGCCAAAGGTGTTTTTGCCATAGCTGCTTTGAATCAAACTGCATTTTTTCCCTCTCACTTTTGATGATGAGAGGGGTAACTTTTGACATCATATGTAAATTTTTGAGGTATTGTATTTATGTAGTATAATTCTCTGTTGAAATCTATATGTACCTGAATTTTATGCCTTTTTAAAATAATTTAAAATATTCGGTGAATCCAGGGTAAAAACTGCGGAGTAGAATGCCCAAGGCTTTGTTTCAATTTTCTGAACTTTGTTTGGCTGGTCTTAACCTTAAGCCTGCTTTGATATTTTATATAACTGAATCATCTGAAGAACTAAGTATTAAAATCCATTCAAGACATGTAGGCAAAGGTAGGGATTACCATTTTTATGTTTTTTTCAGAAGTAATATATTCCAGGATAGACCATTAAATACAAGGGACCATATTTAATTTAGTTGTCTTTTGTTTATTCTTTAGGGACTTGGAAATACTGGTTTAGAACTGACTATTCCCATTCTGGCTGTAGTGATTTTGTTCAGTTGAATTGCATAATTTAAAAAAATACGTTGCCTAGTAAGTTACTCCTTGTTTAACTGTAAGCATATTGAAATCACAGTGTTTTGTGATGGTCTAAGGACATGCAAAACAGTCCTTATAAATAAAATAATGTATTGACATTTGTTTTTGTATTTGTTATTTACCTCTCCCCACCCCACCAAACAAAAGAACTGCATTTTGGTTAAAATGTATATGCCTGATAAAATACTTGGTAACATGATTTACTGAATTCTAATGTTCATTTACACTAACTACCTATCAAAATGTTCATGAAAAGTAAATAATCACAGGGAATGCATTTTATTTTACATTGGAAAATATTTACAAAATTTTCATTAAAATACCCTCTCCTTCATTGTATTAGCTTGATGCAAATAACGTTAGGCCCCTTGCCCTCCCGACTGTCCAGATTAAGGACCAGTCCCGATAAGTACCAGTGCAATTCATTTGCATTGACTTTCTATTGTAGAGCTTTGGAACCAAGGGAAGGATCCAAACATAGCTCCATTTTATCCAATCAGAAGAGCGGCTTGGTGCTAAACTCTGATTCGTCCATTCCTCTTCGCATTCATCCAATCGTTAGGCCACTTTAACAGCCAATCAGTGGTCTAGATGTCCGCCAATCAGGGGACGGGGCCGAAGCACGGCCTTTGTGTCGGGGGATGTCAGCGCGTCGGCGAAGGCGTCAGCCAATAGAAAAAGTCATTGGTGTATGCAAATTAGGGTCCTATGACGCAGAGACGCAGCGTGAAGCGTGGGTATAAAAACGGAGGCATAGGGGGGCTTAGAGCGCAGAGCGGTTTGGTCGTTCGTTGGAAGGAGCTTTTCCCGTGTTTCAGCTACTGCGGCTCTTTGGGCAGCAGCGGCGGCGCGGTGGTCGGAGAAGCGGCCTAAAACTTCGGCGTTAGGTAAGTGTTCATGGGTTTTATCTGTGACTTGAGGCCTGGCCAGCCGTTGATACCGCGGGTCGCGGCCGTTGAGAGCCAAGTGCCGACTGGTGCGGGCTACTCTGGCTGTTGGCGCCGGCTGTGGGGGCGGGTAGTTTTCCCTTGGGGTTTCGTTCCGGAACCGCGTCTCCGCCTTTTTCCCGCTGGTGATTCAGAGGTCCCGACGCTGGGTTCCGGGCAGCTGGGCCTCCGCCCGTCGAGGAGGGGAAGTGACTCCTCCCCGCGCCCCCCCTCCCGGAGGAGGCTGCTGCTACTCGCAGCCTGAGTCATTAGGGGAGGGGGAGGAGGCGGCGGCCCTCGGCCATCTGCCGTCCGCCTTGGGGCGCGAGGAGGCGGGAGAGTTGGGGCGCCGGGCGTCCGGGCCGCCGCACCCCGGGGGGCGAGCCTGCCTCGGCCCCGGAGTCACGGGTGTCTTCTACAGGTAAAAGAAAATGGCCCGAACCAAGCAGACTGCTCGTAAGTCAACGGGTGGGAAAGCGCCCCGCAAGCAGCTGGCCACCAAAGCGGCCAGGAAAAGCGCCCCCTCTACTGGCGGGGTGAAAAAACCTCATCGCTACAGGTAGGCAGCTCGACAGGGAGACGATGACTCGGCGGCGCTGCGGGCGGGAAGCTGCCCGCGGCTCGCGGGGCGCTGCCGTAACCGGTGTCCCTTTGCGCTCTCCTGCTCGCTCCAGGCCCGGGACTGTTGCCCTTCGAGAAATCCGTCGTTACCAGAAATCCACCGAGCTTCTGATCCGGAAACTGCCTTTCCAGAGGTTGGTGAGGGAGATCGCCCAGGATTTCAAAACCGACTTGAGGTTCCAGAGTGCCGCCATCGGCGCGCTGCAGGTGAGCTGGCGGGGGCTGTGTGCGGCCGGGCGGAGGGGAGGGCTGGTGCGCGGCCCCCTCCTCGGAGAGAGTCTAATAGTGTGGCTCTTGTCCTCCACAGGAGGCTAGCGAAGCGTACCTGGTGGGTTTGTTTGAAGATACTAATCTGTGTGCCATCCACGCTAAGAGAGTCACCATCATGCCCAAAGACATCCAGTTGGCTCGCCGGATACGGGGAGAGAGAGCTTAAGTGAAGGCAGTTTTTATGGTGTTTTGTAGTAAATTCTGTAAAATACTTCGGTTTAATTTGTGACTTTTTTTGTAAGAAATTGTTTATAATATGTTGCATTTGTACTTAAGTCATTCCATCTTTCACTCAGGATGAATGCGAAAAGTGACTGTTCACAGACCTCAGTGATGTGAGCACTGTTGCTCAGGAGTGACAAGTTGCTAATATGCAGAAGGGATGGGTGATATTTCTTGCTTCTCATGATGCATGTTTCTGTATGTTAATGACTTGTTGGGTAGCTATTAAGGTACTAGAATTGATAAATGTGTACAGGGTCCTTTTGCAATAAAACTGGTTATGACTTGATCCAAGTGTTTAACAATTGGGGCTGTTAAGTCTGACCATACATCACTGTGATAGAATGTGGGCTTTTTCAAGGGTGAAGATACAAGTCTTAACCACAGTGTAACTTACAGTTTCCTTAAAAAAAAAAGTAAACCTGGCAGCTATAGAATACACTATGTGCATTTATAATAGCTATTTTATATATTGTAGTGTCAACATTTTTAAATTAAATGTTTTACATTGACATGTGGTGGGGAGTGTTGTCTTTAAGGTGTGTAATTTAGAGTTTGGGTTTCTCCTGAGTAGACTGCACTTGTTTATGTAGTAAAATGCTTTGCGCGTTATACCTTGCATAAGTCCTCATTCTACCACATGTTAAACTAACCTTCTAGCTGATAATGCAAACACTAACGGGGAGGGGGATTTATTTATAAGGGCTCTAGACGATAATACAAGTTATTCACACCAGCATCATCTGTTACTAATATAGTAGTTAGCGCAGCTTTTCTTTGTGTTGTGATTGGTCTCATAACTAGGTTGAACTTTTCTCTACCAAGGGGGAACAATACCGAACTTTTTTTCCTTGTGGGGTTTGTATTATAACTTAGGGTGAACTTGCTGTGGGGGAGGGACACAGCTTCAGCTTATGGAACCTCTGCCAGTTAAAATGGTGTTCATGTGGCATAGGTTCTGGGAAAATCACTTCATAGAGATGGCTTTCCAAGTGGTTTTAAAATTTATCCTTCTATTGAAGTTTTTAGGTCAATTATGTATGTTGACTAAATTTACAAATAAACTTGTTTATTCAACTAAAGTGTCAAAAACCTAAATTGAATGCAAAGCTTTTAAGTTTAGCTGATTTCAAGTTTACTTGATAGACAAAAGCAGTATTTACAAGAATGATTCTACAAAGCAGGTAAACAGCCCTCTAGAAGCTTTTTAAAAATGTTATGACATAACTTGCAGTGTGGGCCTACGACTAAAAGGCTTCCCTGCCTCCCCTGTATCTGTCAAGGAAAGGAAATTTAATTCTAGAACTCAAATTTGGGTTTGTTCCTGAACCTATTTGTGAAGAACGTTTATAGATTTTTAATTTTTTAATTGAAGGATAAGTGCTTTACAGGATTTTGTTTTTTAACATCAATATGAATCAGCCATAGCTGTGGGGGTACCTATGTCCCCTCCCAGTATAGATTTCTTTATACAGCAAGTTATAACAAGTGACCACAGGTGTAGAACTCTGTTTAAGTCTAAGCTGCCTTTTCAGTGTGAAACTAGTGTTCCTAGCCAGTGATGGCCACCAGTGAAGTGTTAATATGGACACAAGAACCACCAGAGTCTAACGCATTCTGTATAATTTTGAAGTCAGTGGCTATAGAAAGATACTTAATACTCTGATACAGTTCAGTGGGATTTAAATTTGGACTAGTTTCAAAGACTAAGGGTTAAGAGGTTCCATTGGAAAGCGGAGTTAATTAGGGTTGAGAATTGATAGTTTTTATGAGGTGCCAAAAGTGGAATCTGATACAGTATAATAAAAATAACCTGGTTTCCTAGAAGGTCCATCATCACAGTTCCAACAGTTGATTCATTGTGTTCCTGAAGGATGTTGAAATCCTAGCCAGTGGAATGTGTGATGGTGGGAACCCTGTCCAGTGGTAGTTGAGGCTCCTTGAGAAGCGCTCAAGTGGTTGACGCTTGCCCTTGCCTGAAGTCGGCATCCTGAAGTTGAATTTTATTGGGCAACTTGGAATCTGCTGCTTAAATAGTAGAGCTTGTGCTTCCAGAGTTTATTTTTAACCTATAAGGCAAAAGTACTTTCTGGTTTTGGGAAACTTCCCATATGTTTTATCCCTGGGTTTAGGTAGTGCAAAAAAAGCAAACAAAAATAAAAGTTTTTAAAGTTTAGACTTCCTTAGCTTTATGGTCTTGATTTGGATGGTGTATTTTTTCACAGAGTTCTTCTCTGGGGAAATGTTCAGAAAGCTTTACCTTCCTCAGCTCTCCCCAGTAGCGGTCTGGGGCTCCCCTGTCTGGCCCCTTGTAAGCACTGCTGCTTGCCTGGTGTCAAGTGTTGATGCTGGGACCTGTGCTTCAATGGAGAGCAGGCCCCTTCTGGATCACCTTCAAGTAGGGCAGCAGAGAGTAGAGACGGCCCTGTCAGCTGTCTTTGGATCAGCAGGAAACTGGGCTTGCCCTGAAGTTTCTGCAGGCAAAGGCCAGCCTGTACACAGGAACGGGAACAGCAGCAGGGCAGCAATCTGCTTCAGGCTTACGGCCAACCTACCCTTCCATGGAGAAGGGTGAGTTTTCTGCACACCTGTGGCTGTCGTGTCACTGCGGGTGGTGTGGCCCGTGAGGCACAAGAGCCTTGAGCACCCTTCCTGGGCACACAATCCTCACCCTTCCTTCCCCATTCCTTGACTTAAGCCACCTCATGGCAATTATGGGAGTTCCCAGGTGGTGCCAGAGGTGAAGAATTTTGCCTGCCAATGCAGGCGTGGGTTCCATCCCTGGATCAGGACAATACCCTGGAGAAGGAAATGGCTGCCCACGCCAGTCAGTATTCTTGCATGGAGAATTCCATGAACAAAGGAGCTTGATGGGCTACAGTCCATGGGGTCGCAAAGAGTTGGCTGCTGAGCGTAGACAGCATCATGGCAGTCAGAGCCCGTTTCCTTCAGCCCCACCCCAGGCTCTGATAGAAGACCACCACTGAGCGGAGTGCTCTTTGTCTGTGCTCCCCGGCTTCCCTCACCCCGCTGGTGGTCCTGCCTGCCTCAGTATTCCTCGGGGATGTCACTGGCCCAGACCATCCCATCCAGCTGGGCCTGGCTTCTGGCCAGCAACTCCCACAAACAACCCGCCTTCCACCTGCCTTCCTCAGGGTGAGGCAGGAGGAAGGAAGAACAGACCCTAGCCCCGGCTGCGGACCCAAATCTTGCAGCACTGCCTGCAGGTCATGCCGTTGGGCCAGGTGGCCAGCCTTTGGACTCCCTTTTGTCCACAGGTCTAGGGACTGAGAGGCTGTTTTGGCCAAGGTGGGTGGGGGCAGCTGGAACAGCTTCAAGCTTAATGCATAGAAGCTGTGCTACGAGGAGGGGCCAGAGGCTGTTGTCTTCTTTCCTGGGGTGGGGGCAGCGGTGCCTGCTCTCCCTGTGGTCCGGCTGACTGCCCAGCTGTCCCTGGCAGTGAGGGATCCCACCTTGACAACCACTGTTACTCCAAGCCAGAGTCATGGGACTTCCGTGTGAGGTGTCCCCAGCCTGTCCTGGTGTCCCCACCTGAGCACTACGTGCAGTGGCCAGCAAGGGAGAGGACCATCACGCATGCCCAGGAGCAGCACATCTCAGCTTCTGCCCTGAGCAGAGGACCCTCCACCCCCATCCCACCTACCCCAATGCCCTTCCTTTGGGGAGAAGCGAAGAGATTGTGCAGTCACCTCTGCTATCAGCAAGACAGAGTGGAGGGAGTGCTTCAGTGAGGCTGTGACTCCTGGAGGAGCTGTAAGGCCACAAGTGATGTGCAGAGGGGCGTGGTTGGGCAGCCAGGGTCTGGAGTCTTCTCTCTGACAGCTGCCAGCCCCTGTTTAGGAAGTTGCAGTTCTGGGACCATACACAGTGGAAGGGAGAGTGGGCTGAAAGGGAGGAGGCTGTCTGCCAGCCGCCAGTCCCAGTGACGGGAGGGGCTGCTGGGCTGCAAGCTTGGGGCTGGCAGCCTTTGCTGAGAGGTGTGGGAAGGACTGCACACGTCCCCTGGGAGGCGGTGCCCAGGCTCTGTTAACCTCTACTCCCTACTCCCTCTCTTTTGGACACACTGGCCCCCAGGACCATTCCCATTAGCTCTTCACTGCCTTAAGCACTGAGCCAAGAGCACCAGAAGAGGGGACAGGATGGGGCTGGGTCCAAGGCCCAGCCTTCATACAACCTGAGAGTCTGGCTGAACCTGGGGGCCTCTCCCCGCTCAGTGCCCTTAAGGCCAGTCTCGGTTCTGCCCACCCACAGTGGCCTGGGGACAGGGCCCGCTGCGGTGCCTAGGGCGAGGTACAGGGAGAGTCATCTGCGGCTGCGTCCTTCCCTGCCTGGCCGCCAGCAGGGTAGTCATCAGCCTAGAGGGCAGGAACTTCAGGGACACAGTGGGGTTCACCAAACAAAGATGGGGCCTGCAACTGGCCCCCGCTTAGCCGGGGCACCTGGGGCCAGGGATGGACGAGAAGCTCCTGGCGCTCCAGAGCCAGGGCCTCTGGAGTCAGCCTGCCACACAGCAGAGACTCCAGGCATGTTTGCTGGCCAACGCAATGGCCCTGGCAGTCCCACAGCACAGCTGGTTGGATCTGCTCCCGGCCCAGGTGGCAAAAAAATCAGTCAGGTTCCCAAGAGCTCTGCTTACTGGTCGACTTCCAAATTGGGAATGGGGGCTCCAGGGGTCCAGGAGAGCTGCTACCCCTCCTGCTCCTTACCAAGAAGCTGAGTTTGGAATCTTCGGTAAGCGGACGTCACAGCAGGTCAGAGTGCTCCTGGGGACAGGGTGATTCCTGAGAGAACAATCTCAGGGTCAGACAGACCCAGGTTCAAGGCCCAGCTGTCCCACTTGGATGAATTCCTTAATCCATTTGGGATTCTTTCCCTCATCTGTAAAATGGAGATAAAACCAGTGCCTACCCCGGAGGCTTGTAAGGATTTAATAAAACAATCCGTGCAAAGTCTGGGGCCTTTTAAAAGATTTGACAAAAAAAGTCTGGAGCATTGACCGTTCAGAACAGGCACTGAGCAACCAGTGCTGCCCTACAGACTGCATCTCAGTCCTGACACCAGGGCCCACCACAAACTCGATATCAGTATTATCAATACTATAGAAGTTGTCATCATTAATGAAACAGAAGGGCAAAGGGGGCCCAAATCAGGAGATAGGTTAACCCTCCGGGAACAACAACAAAAATGCCTCCCAGAATCGGTGGGAGGGAGAGCCATCTGCTGAGAGCAAGTATTTTCAGAGACTGTCTTGGGAGATGTGGACCCAAGCCCTACCAGGAAACGAGTCTTGGGACTTACTGGGGGTCCAATGGCTAAGACCCTGCACTCCCAATGCAGGGGGCCTGGGTTCGATCCTTATTTAGGACACTAGATCCCACATGCCACAATTAAAGGAAACCAGTCTTGTCTGTAATTGCAATGGAGTCTTGTCTGTAAATGCAGCCAGAGCTGCATGAAGCACACAGACATTCACTGCATGAAGAAAGACCAGGTCTAGCAGGGAGGCCCCAAGGACTAAGAATTGAGCACAGGGACAAGCAGAGGACAGACTCCCCTTTAAGGTGCCACCTTCCCCCCAATCTTGTGACATTTGGCCAGGAAATGGGAGGGAGGGTCAAAGGTCAGAGGCAGACTTCCTTCTGAACAAATTTTATGTAACATGCTAGACAGCATTCAAACACTGATAGTAAACAGTTCTTGTAGATGAAATCAGTATTTCAGAGACCAGCGTGAGCCAACAGGAGAACTTGCCCTTGGGTCAAATTAAGGTTTTCCAGGAACAACTGAAACTATACAAAAGATGAAGATGGGTGAAAAGGACATCTTTTCAATCAAAATAAAACAGTGGAAATTAAAAAATAAGGGTGTGAGCTGCTTGCTGCTGCTTCTGCTGCTAAGTCGCTTCAGTTGTGTCCGACTCTCTGCGACCCCAGAGACGGCAGCCCACCAGGCTCCCCCGTCCCTGGGATTCTCCAGGCAAGAACACTGGAGTGGGTTGCCATTTCCTTCTCCAATGCATGAAAGTGAAAAGTGAAAGTGAGGTCGCTCAGTCGTGTCCAACTCTTCGTGACCCCATGGACTGCAGCCTACCAGGCTCCTCCATCCATGGGATTTTCCAGGCAAGAGTACTGGAGTGGGGTGCCATTGCCTTCTCCGTGGTGAGAATTCCTCCTCTCTTTTAGAAAGCTCTTTCCTCCTCTGTTGAGACATTTATCTCAGTGAGGGACGAGGGTCAGATTGAGACTATCCACTATCAGACAGTGAAAGCCAGAGGCTTTTATCTGGCCCATTGCTTGCAGGAGAGTCCAACAATGTATTAATGGATGACTGATAATAATAACAAATATTTATTCTGTGCTTACCAAGTGCCAGAGGCTGGGCTGGGCACTCAGTGAAGCTGATCTCATTCTCTTCCTCCTGAAACAGTCTGTCAGGAAGGAAACACCAGCCCCAGGAGATAGATGAGAAACTGAGGCTCAGAGAGGATAAGTCCTCTGACTGAGATACCACAATAGTAAGGGCAGAGATTTGGGCTCAGAGTGGCTGGCCATCAGAGCTGAGATGGGTAAATGATTCGAAGAGCAGCGGATCCTTGCTCCTACAAGGGGTCTTTGCTCCCTACAAACCAGCCCCAAGAAGCACTCATGGTTTATCTTGTTTTGTTTTACCTATGCCAAAAAATGCCTGTGCTTTACCATCAGCGAGTGAGCGGAAGTCGCTCAGTCGTGTCGGACTCTGTGACTTCATGGACTATAGCCTGCCAGGCTCCTCTGTCCTGGGATTCTCCAGGCAAGGATACTGGAGTGGGTAGCCTATCCCTCCTCCAGGGGATCTTCCCAACCCAGGGATGGAACCCAGGCTCCTGCACTACAGGCGGATTCTTTTACTGTCTGAGCCACCAGGGAAGCTGAGGAGTGCTCAAAAGGAGCAGACCATTAGATGAAATTTGGAATTTCTTTTATTCCTTGTTTTTTAAAAAACAGTTTTATTAAGATACAATGCATAAGGACTTCCTGGTTGTCCAGATGCTAAGATTCCAAGCTCCCAACGCAGAGGGCTCAGGTTCGATTCCTGTTCAGGGAACTAGATCCCCCTGCCGAAACGAAGATTAAAGGTCCTACGTGTCGCAACTAAGACCCAGAATAGCCAAATAAATTTTTAAAAAATGCAATGCACATACCATACAATTTACCCATTTAAAGCGGTTTTAGTATATTCACAGATATGGCAACCATCACCACTGTAAATTTTAGAATATTTTCATCACTACAAAGAGAAGTTGGTATTCTTATCACTTCTTATTCTCCCATTTCTCTCAGCCTCAAGCAACCGGTAATCTACTTTCTGTCTCTTTAGATTTGCCTATTCTGGACATTTTTGATTGATAGAATCATACAATTTGTAGTCTTTTGTAACTGGCTTCCTTCATTTACTGTGTTTTCAAGGCTCATCCATACTCTAGCAGGTATCAGAACATCATTCTTTTCATAGCTAAATAATATTCCACTGGGACTTCCCTGATGGTGCAGTGGATAAGAATCTGCATGTCAATGCAGGGGACCTGGGTTTGATCCCTGGTCCAGGAAGATCCTACATCCCACAGAGCAATTAAGCCCACGTGCTACCACCACTGAGCCTGAGCTCCAGAGCCCTCGAGCTGCACACGCCCTGCAGCAGCAGAAGCCACTGCAAAGAGAATCCCATGCACCGCAACTGAAGAGCAGCCCTCACTCTCTGCAGCTGGAGAAAGCCTGTTTGCAGCAACGAAGGCCCAGCACAGCCAAAAATAAATAATTAAAAAAATAATATTCCATTGTATAAACCACATTTTGTTTGTCCATTTATCCCTTTCGGATCACTTCCACTTTTTGGCTAATGTGAACTTTTTGGCTGTGAACATTAGTATACAAGTTTTTGTGGGGACACATGTTTTCAGTTCTCTTCAGTGTATAGTGAGGAGTAAAGTTGCTTGGTCATACGATAACTCTACGATTAGCATTTTATGGCACTGCTTAATTTTTTTACATTCCCATCAGCAGTGTATGAGGGTTATGACTTCACCACATCCTCACCAACACTTGTTATTTTCTGTCTTTTAAAAAAATGTTTAGCCATCATAATGAATGTAAAGTAGTATCTCACTGTGGCTTTGATTTGCATTCTCTAAATGACTAATGATGTTAAACATCCTTTCACATCTTTGGAAGAATGTTCAAATCTTCTGCCCATTTTTTTCTAGCTTTTAAAACTTTTCTTTATTGATCCCCAGGACTTATTATTAATCTTTTCCCCCCTCATTTTAAAGTTATCTTTTTTCCTATTGTTAAGATATTTTTTTTTAAGACTCAGCACTTTTTTATTTACTTATTTTTATTTATTTGGCTGTATTGAGTTTTGGCCCGTGGGAACTCCATTGCATCATGTGGGATCTTTCGCTGTGCCGAGGGCGCAGCTTTTGAAAGGACAGGGCACAGCTTTTGAAAGAGTGACAGAGCCAGAGGACACAACATAAACCAATTAGAATCAAATGGATCCAAGACGGCAGACAAGTCAACTTCCACTGGAGCTTGATTCCCAATCAGCAAGCTCAATGACACACCCAGAGGCTCCAGGGTGGTTCCAAGGCCGACCATCAAAAGACCAAAAAGGGGGTAATGGCCCAATTCCTGGAAATCTCTATCCCTTCCCCCAAATAGTTGAAATAATACCCCACTCAGCCTATGATATTACCCAGCCCATAAAAACTAACCATGCCACTTTTCAAGGCCACCGCACTCGCCTTCTGTAATGGCCCATACGCTCTGTTAAGCATGTTTCTCTCTGATCTGAGTAAATCCACTTCTTACCTATCACTTTATCTCTCACTGAATAGCTTGTGTGCTGAGCGATCAAGAACCTGAGCTTCATTAGGTCCTGAAACCAGGTCTGTGATCTCAGTTGGAAGACCATGGGTTTTGGCCGAGTTCAAGTTGCAGCCACATGGGTTCAAGTCCCAGGCAGGGTTTTGACTGGGTTTGAGTCCCAGCGCTAAGTCGATTCAGTCATGTCAACTCTTGTGACCCCATGGACTGTAGCCTGCCAGGCTTCCCTGTCCATGGGATTCTCCAGGCAAGAATACTGGAGTGGGTTGCCCTCTCCCTCTCCAGGGTTGAGTCCCAGTACACGGGTTTAAGTCCTAGTATGAAGTAAACTGTTCCAATTGCAGCACAAGAGCTTATCTTCCCCCGTTCGTGTGGGTTCATTGGAGAAGGAAATGACAACCCACTCCGGTACTCTTGCCTGGAAAATCCCTTGGACGGAGAAGCCTGGTAGGCTACAGTCCATGGGTCGCAAAAGAGTCAGACACGACTGAGCGACTTCCCTTTCACTTTTCATGTGGGTTCATACAAGGGGGATTCTTAACCACTGGACCACCAGGGAAGTCCCTTTTATACATTCTTGATACAAGTCCTTTAAATATATGATTTGCAGCTATTTTTTCCCATTCTGTGAGTTGTGTTTCCACTTTTTTGATGGGGTCCTTAGATGCACAAGTCTTTTACTTTGATGAAGTAGTTTGCCTATTTTCCTTTTGTTGCTTGTGCTCTGGAGTCACAGCTAAACAACCATTGACTAAGCCAACGTCCCAAAGGTTTACCCTTAGGTTTACTTCTAGGAGTTTTCAAAGCTCACTTTTGAATGCTCCTGGGGCAACTTCTGAGCAGATCCCCAGCTACAGCCCGGGCCACAGCCCTCCACAAAGCTCCCCTCCCTAATTTCAGTCTGCTTGTATTTCAGCCTTTCCCTTCCAAGGTTTCTATGGGGTGGCCAACTGTGGACAGGCTTGAAGGTTTAGGATGCAGGTTGGTGAGAGAGGAGATGTCACATTCAGAACACCAGACTCTGGGACCAACGTTCCTGACTGAGGAAGCACCTGCCTTGGCAGTTGGGCCCATGACTGCCCACTACCACCCTCCTCACTGCTCCATTGCTAGGAGCTGGGACAGCGGGTCCACTATAGGAAAGGAGCCTATAGAAGGGACTCCACCAAACTCGGGCAGTCCTTATCTCTATACTGATTGTCTGGCCATCCTCTTAGAGATTCCTGATCAGGGGTTGGTGACCTCTGCAGGACTTTGGGACCTGGGAGAGCCCTTTGGGAGACCCAGGTGTGCTGGAGGCCAGCTCTGTAGCTCTGGCCGAGGTAGACGGCTGGGTGGATGGGTGTGACACAGAGGCCAAGGAAGGGCAGCTCAGATCTCCCGGTCCGGCCAATCCCCGCCGCGGTGGGCTCCCAGCGATCCTTCCCGAAGCCCGCCGCCAGCCCGCCCCCTCGCCCGCGGCCGGTGGATTGGGCCGGCGCGGCGGGCGGGGCGGGGCCGGTGCGGCCCGGTTTGGGGCGGCGCGAGCAGCTACTGTGAGCCGACGCCGCGCGGCCCCGCCCCAGCATCCCGCGCCTACCGGACTGCACCCGGCGGAGCTGCCGGGAGAGCGTCATGGCCGCTTCGGAGCAGCCCCAGGCCGGGGAGCTGCTGGCCAAGGCCCGGAGAGCCTTCCTGGAGGAGTTCGGAGCTGAGCCTGAGCTAGCCGTGTCGGCCCCGGGCCGCGTCAACCTCATCGGGGAACACACGGACTACAACCGGGGCCTGGTGCTGCCCATGGTGAGGGGCTGGGCGGGAGGCGCCCGCGTTCCCGTGCACCGTTGCGCGGGCCTCTCCGAACTTTCACTCCCGCCGCGTGTGGGGCCCGAGCACGTAGGGAGGCCCTCGGACGGGGCATTTCCCACATGGGGAGGCAGGAAGGCGGGAATCCTCTAGGAAGTAGGCTGTGGACCGCGGATCCTCGCCATCTCCCTCGCCAGGCTCCCTGGGAGCCTCCTCACGGTGTGGGGGAATGCGGAAGGGGGGTCGTAGGGGTAGATCCGGGCGAAGTAAAGCCCTAAGCTTCCTGGTCCAGCCCGTTCAATTCGCAGAGAAGGTTCAGAGACGGCTAGTGATCTGCCCAAGGTCACACAGGGGCGATTGGACTGCCTTAGCCTGGGGCCGTGTCCATCCCTCGGTGCAGCCTGGCAAATTCAGTGAGTACAGTGCCTCTGAGGTTGCCTCCCAATGGGGAAGCGCCAAAAGGAGTTCTGTTGTTTTTTTCCCTTTTGAACTCTCTCCCCCTTGCGTCACAGCCAGGAGCCCACGCTCAGGGCAGAGTTCAGGTCTGCACTCCCCAAGCACTGACCCTTCCCCTGGGGCAGGACTCAAGCCCCCCTAAGGCCTGATGAGCCGACCCCTCTTTCCTGGGACACTCCCCATTCCCTTCACCTGGAGCCTGGAGGTCAGCTGCCTGTCTGTCCCAGGCCCCCTGGTGTTGGGAGTTTTGCATACTTTTGTTTCTCCTGCCAGGCCCTGGAGCTTGTGACGGTGCTGGTGGGCAGCCCCCGCGCGGATGGGCTTGTTTCCCTCCTCACTACCTCTGAGGATGCTGATGAGCCCCGGCGGCTGCAGTTTCCTCTGCCCACAAGCCAGCGGCCACTGGAGCCTGGGACCCCTCACTGGGCCAACTATGTCAAGGGAGTGATTCAGCACTACCCAGGTATGGGGCCCCGGGCTGGGTCAGATTCCTGCCTCAGCCACAAAGCCCATTAGCTCATCTGATCCACTGCGGGGTAGGCGTGCAGAGTAGAGATTCCTCAATGGGCAGGTGAGGAGACTGATGCCCCCAGAGGTTCCAGAACTAGCCCTGGGTTGCCCATCCCACGATGGAGGAGCCAGGATTCAAACCCCAAAGTGTTGGTCTCCAGAGCCTTGAATCCTGAGAACTGGGAGACTGTCTCAGGACCCTCAGGGTGGGCGGCTTGAGGGCAGCAGACCCCTTGGCCCAGCAGGTTGGTGACCTCTGACAATTGAGACACATTCCCCCAGCAGCAGCTGCCTGGCAGTTGCCTCCCTTTGCACCAGAACGCATTCCCTTCTTGTGTTCATTCTCCCTGGTGGCCCGTCTTACCGTCATCCATTCTTTACCCTGCAGCTGCCCCCCTCCCTGGCTTCAGCGCAGTGGTGGTCAGCTCCGTGCCCCTGGGGGGTGGGCTGTCCAGCTCGGCGTCCCTGGAAGTGGCCACGTATACTTTCCTACAGCAGCTCTGCCCAGGTACCTCCCGGCCCCCAGCCCTCCTTCCCCGAGGTCCTGTGATCAGAGCTTCCTACCCCAACTGTGGCCTTGGCGGGGTAGGTGGGGAATCTCCCTGGAACGTCCGTGGAGCTACTGCTGCTCCCACCCGCCGACCCCTAGTGTCCCCTCCTGGGCCCCAGCCTCCCCACCTCGCCCTGTGCTGCAGACTCGGGGACAATAGCTGCCCGGGCCCAGGTGTGTCAGCGGGCCGAGCACAGCTTCGCAGGGGTGCCCTGTGGCATCATGGACCAGCTCATCGCACTGCTGGGGCAGAGAGGCCACGCGCTGCTCATTGACTGCAGGTCAGGGGCTCCCCTTGGGCCTCCCACCTCATAGGAGCTCCTGGATGGAGGCTGCGTGGCAAGCAGACGCCCGGCCTTGTCATTGCCCCCCTCTCCATCTCTGCCCCAGGTCCCTGGAGACAAGCCTGGTGCCACTGTCGGACCCCAAGCTGGCCGTGCTCATCACCAACTCCAACGTTCGCCACTCACTGGGCTCCAGCGAGTATCCCCTGCGGCGGCGCCAGTGTGAAGAGGTGGCCCGGGCGCTGGGCAAGGAGAGCCTTCGGGAGGTACAGCTGGAGGAGCTGGAGGGTGAGTGGAGGGTGAGGGCTGGCTGGGTACGCTCTGTCCTGGAGACTGCTGGGCACCCTGCTGGGGCTGCTGAGTGGGGTGGGGTGGGGTGGGGCTGGGTAGAGTGGGGCGGGGCCTCCTGAGCTGGCTAATGTAGGAATGCTTGATATCTCGATATCATTTCTTATAATCTAAGAATTTAATGTGCACTGTGGAAAATACAGAAAAGGACAAAGAAGAAAATAACAAGCGATAAGATAGCTCCCCAGAGATAGCCACTAAGCTTTTTTTTTGGCTGCACTGGGGCTTTGCTGATGTGGGCAGGCTTTCTCTTGTTCCAGTGAGCAGGGGCTACTTCCTGGTGATGTGCGGGCTTCTCTTGTGGAACACGGGCTCCAGGCACACGGGCTTCCGTAGTTGCAGCCCATGGGCTCAGTAGGCTCAACCCTGTGCAACTAAGCGCACAGGCTTGGTTGTTCCCTGGCATGTGGAATTTTCCCGAATCAGGGATAGAACCCGTGTCCCCTGCATTGCCAGGCGGATTCTTAACCGCTGGACCACCAGGGAAGTCCTACAATTAGCATTTTAATGTATTTCCTTTAGTGGTTTTCTGTACCTGTATTTTCTCTTTTAAAAATACTTAAAAAATTTTTTATTGAATTATGGTTGATTTACACTGTTGTGTTGGTTTCGTCATCTGTATTTTCAAAGTTGAGTAAATACAGTGTTGCTATCTGCCCTTTTATTGCCCTGAACTCTCTCAGAACACTTCCTATACCAGAAAAGGCCGGTCATCACCATGGCTCCCCACACCCCCCCTCCGACCCCAGAAGTTTACTCTTAAATGTACAATAGGTTCCAAAACAAGAGACACTTCATTGTAGCTGCAGGTGGCAACAGATGTTAATGGCAGGGAGTCCAGATGTTTAAACAGGAATGGAACTAAGAATCATCATTGCCTCAGGCACAAGGAACATTTTTTGGCCAGATTTTCTTAATTCCTCCTGGGGGCAGGGGGCCTTTCGACTTTGGCTTTTAGCTCCTCCTCCTGTTTGTGTTTGAATGCCTTATCTTCCTCGTCCCATCTCCTTGGCTTGCTTCTTGGGCTGCATCAGGGGCTGCTTCTTGCCACCTTTGAGGTCCCACATGGTGCCTGCCACCCCTTCCCCAGATCCTGCCACTGGAAGCAATTTTTTTTTTGGCTGCCTGGGGCCTTAGTTTCGGCCTGTGGAATCTTTGGTTGCAGCATGTGAGGTCTATTAATAGTTCCCTGGCCAGGGAACATTCATTGGTTCCAGGCCCCCTGCATTGTGAGCAGGAGTCTTAGCCACTAGACCACCAGGGAAGTCCCCATCAACATGGCTTTTTAAAGGTACTGTAGCATTTCAGCATATAGGTGTCAATTTACTTAACCAGTTTCTGATAATCACATCTAACACCACGAGGGATGTTTTTATACATAATTCTTTCTCTGCGTTTTCCTCCTATTTTCTCAGGATTAGATTGTTTGGAGTAGGATCACAGGATCAAAAGATAACATGTATTTTTAAGTTTCCAGATATACATGGCCAGGAAGGTAGTCTGTTGAACAGTTTAAAGGTCATGTAAACATTAACTCATTGAATTCTCTCACAAGTCTGTAGGACAGATATTACACTCATCTTTAAAAAGTCTTTATCTATTTATTATTTTTGACCGCCCTGGGTCTCTGTTGCTTTGCATGAGCTTTCTCTAGTTGCGGCGACTCTTGGGGCTGCGGGGACTCTTGGGACTCTGCGGGGCTGCTCTTGGTTGCCGTGCTCAGGCTTCTCACTGAGGTGGTTCTAGGCACAAGTGCTTCGGCAGTTGCAGCTCCTGGGCTCCGTAGCTTGGGCTCAGTAACTGGAGCATGGGCTCAGTTTCTCCACAGCACATGGGATGCTTCCAGACCAGGAATCAAACCCTGGCCCCAGCACTGGCAGGCGGAGTCTCATCCGCTGCACCATCAGGGGAGTCCCTTTTTTTGTGATGGGATGTACAGTGAGTGGCAGGGCTAAGACTTTATCCCAGGCAGATCAGCTCATCCTCCTACCTTCGGGGCCAGGCTGCTGGCCTTAGGAGCTGCCCTCCCTGGCAGCGTGGGGCCCATTTCAGGGACCATCTTGTCCTTCTTGGTGAACCGTCACCTTTAGGCCACCTGCTCTGTGCAGGTCACGGTGGTTGAGCTTTTTGCCCTTGAGCACTTGTGCCGTTTCTCCCCTCCTCCTCGGCCCTTCCATTCGCCCCCTACGCCCCAGCCCTGGAGGCTTCCATCTCCCTCAGGAACCGTGCTTCTCTCTGCCTGCCTTTCTGTCCTCCACCTGCTCCCCACCTGCTTTTAAACATGCCCAGTCTTCTAACATCCTCAAATGGAGTCTCCTTCCTATGCCAGTCCTCTGGGAAGGGTCCCCGATGTTCACAACCCCCATTTTCTCCTCTGTGTGCATGCTGAGTCACTTAAGTCATGTCCGACTCTTTGCGACCCCATGAACTGTAGCCCACCAGGCTCCTCTGTCCATGGGATTCTCCAGGCAAGAATACTGGAGTGGGTTGCCATTTCCTCCTCCAGGGGATCTCTCAGACCCAGGAATCAAACCCTCGTCTCCTGCATTGGCAGGCGGGTTCTTTACCACTCATGCCACCTGGAAAGCCCTTTCTCCTCTCTACTCATTTCTGAATCCTCTGAATCCAGCAGCCGGTCTCCCATGCCACCTTGTTTGACAGCTCTCCCGGGGGCTCCCCGCAGAAACCTGGGGGCTGCCCTCTCCGCCCCCTCAGTGCTGGATCTGCTTGGTCAGAGCCCTGTACCTCCTCCTGGGCCTGCCCCAGGCTTTGTCCCCAGCTCAACTCCAGCCACCACTGCCTCACTGAAGACTCAGATGGGAGTCCGACCCCCCATTCCCACCTGGGGTCCTGGAGCCTTCACCTGGCCCTGGCGGAACTCATCCTTCTCCTGGGCACCTCTCCTCTGACTTCGCATTGTTTGTTATTTCCTCACCCTTGTCACTCCTGTTTGAAACTTCAGAGTCACCCCTGAGTGCTTCCTGGCCCCCTGCCCCCTCGGGTCTCTGACCTGTTCCTCTTCCTCCCCTTCCTCCCCACATGGGGCCCCTCCTGGTCTCTGACGTTTAACAGCCGCCATCTGGTCTCCTGGCACCTACCTCTCCCAGCGGGGCCCCTGCCCAGGGCAGTCACTTTTGTCAACTAGAGCTCAGCTCTGTCCCTCCCCAGCTCCAGAATCTCACTGGCACCTGGAATTAAGTTGCGAAGTCTCCTCGGTGTTCAGGGCTGCCCTTAGTGACTCGGCTGGCTGTGCCTGCTTCAGCGTTAGCCAGTTGGACAGCCTGCTGGTTCCCTGGGGTGTCCCAGGCAGGCCTGCACTGTACCCCAGTTCTGGATTCCTGGCCCTTGGAGGTTTCACTGTTAGTCCAGCAAAAACACCAGCAGGACTTGTCCTTTCTGTTCTGTCTTGGCCTCTGGAAGGCAGCAGTGTCCCATTCGCCAGGGAAGCAGAGTATGGGGCTCAAACTGCTGTTTATTGAGTACCCACCGTGTGCCAGGCACACTGGGAGCTCTGCATGTGTCTGCCTCACTGAGTTCTCCCCACATCCCAAATGAGGTGGGTCATGCCCCCTTTTTTGGCCACACTGCCCAGCATGTGGGATCTTAGTTCCCCAACCAGGGACTGAACCCATGCTCCCTACAGTGGAAGCTTGCAGGGGGTCTTAACCACTAGACCCCCAGGGACGTCCTGGGTACCCCCTTTTATAATCAAGGAGGCGAGGTCTGAAACCTTGCTCCCCAACCCGAGGTTCTACCCACAGCTTCATTAGAACCAGAGTGGAGATGCCCCGGGGCCAGTGGCCTGGAGTCCACAGGGGCCCAGAGGCCGTGGGTGGCGGGTCTGCTGAGCCCCTTTCCTCCCCAGCTGGCCGGGACCTGATGAGCACGGAGGCCTTCCGGCGGGCGCGGCACGTGGTGGGCGAGATCCAGCGCACGGCCCAGGCGGCGGCCGCCCTGTGCCGCGGCGACTACAGAGCCTTCGGCCGCCTCATGGTGGAGAGCCACCACTCGCTCAGGTGAGGCCCCTGGGTGCCTGACACCCCGCAAGCACATGTGTTGCAGCTGGGGCCGGCTCCAGGCTCCGTATTCTCTCTGCAGAGATGACTATGAGGTGAGCTGCCCGGAGCTGGATCAGCTGGTGGAGGCCGCGCTCTCTGCTCCTGGGGTTTACGGCAGCCGCATGACGGGCGGTGGCTTCGGGGGCTGCACGGTGACCCTGCTGGAGGCCTCTGCCGCTCCTCGGGTGATGCAGCACATCCAGGTTGGCAGTGCTGGAGTCGGGGTGGGGAGGGGAGGGCGGGGGAGCAGGAGAGATGGGCTCCTAGGGCACCCCTGAGCTCAGACCCCCCATCCCCCGACAGGAGCAGTACCACGGGACCGCCACCTTCTACCTCTCCCAGGCGGCTGATGGAGCCAAGGTGCTGTGCTTCTGAGGCCCTCTTGGGACAGCACGCGGTGGGCCTCCCCTCCTGTCTGGGTGCTCAATAAACTTGTATCTCTGACTCTGATGCCCGCCTGCCTCAAGAGGTGGATGTGTGCTGGGGCATCAGAAAAGGGGTGTGTGAGAACTGCTCCCTGCTCTGGACGGGGCCTAGAAACATGGTCAGGGCAGAGCCAAGCAGTAGCGAAATCTTTATTATAGCAGAACAAAGCCAGGCCCTTGTCATGCTGGGTCCAGCTCTTTGGTTACACAGGGGCTGGGGCCTGGGGCAGGGGGGCAGCCAGAAGGGCCTTCTGGGACCTCTGCCCCCTCCACACTGTCCAGAGGACACTGAGCCCCTGTGCTGTGGCCAGAGGCAGTGGCCTTGTGATCAGCATGCGGCTGGGGTGGGCCACCAGGGGTCCAAGGATGGAGTAGCTGAGGCAGCGCATGGGGAGGGGGTGGGGCAGGGTGTGTGTGTTGAGGGGGGCGCTCAGGTCTGGAAGAACTGTTGGTCCACGTGGGTGCTGAGGGTCCCACTGGTGGTCAGAGTCCGGCTCACAAACTCCTGTGTCACATGCCGGGTGAGGGAGCCACTTGCTTCCAGGTGCTGGGAGCCCAGGGTCAGTCCATCTGCAGGGGAAGAAGTGTTGAAGGACCCACCCCTGGGTCCTGACCGCCTCCCCCCACCCCTTCCTCTGTTAGCTCTGTGTTTCCTGGGGAGAGCCAGGAGCCCCCACCAGGCAACTCACCCAGTAGGAAAGGCTCAGTGGTGCTGGAGTGGGTGGTGATGCTGCTGTATTCCCCTGACGCTGGGTGCTGGAAGAGCCCCAAGTGGCTGCCCAGCTGTGGAAAGGGTCCTGGAGAGGGTGGGTGGGGGCGCAGTTAGAGGACGGTGCCAGGAGAAGGCGTGGCCAGAGAAGGGGCGGGGCTGGGGAAGGGGCAAAGAAGCCTGCCTCCATCCTGGGACTCGATGGTGATGATTCCCTCGCGCTCTGGCCCGAAGCCTTGGGTGGTCTTGGCCTGCACCTTGAACTTGTAGGGCACGTTCTCGCTGAGGCCGGGCACGGTCAGCCGGCTCTCGGGGCTGTCGCCGTCAACCAGGAACGTGGTGGCTGGCTCTGGGCAGGAAAGATGCCTTTCAGCCTCTGCGGCTCCCTCTCCACCCCTTCTCCCCCGCCCCCCAACCCGGGGTGGGCAGCACCTCCTCCATGGGCCATCTCACACGTCACCAGGTAGCCCAGAATGTCGCCATCCGGCCTGCGGGGCCGCTCCCAACTCAACTGCAGCGAGTCGGGGCTCAGGGCAGTGAACACCAGCGGGCCCGGGGCGCTGGGTGTGCTCAAAGTGAAGGCGGAGCCTGGGGGCAGCAGAGGAAGCTTGTCAGGGGACAGGTGGGTATCTGAGGGCCAGGTGGGGGCACCTGTGGGGGTGGGGGTGGCAACTCACCCGGCAGGGGGCAGAGCGGGCTCTGCGGGTGCACCTGTGACTCAATAGTGATGACACCCTCACGCTCCGGGCCCCAGCCCTCCTGGCTCTGGGCCCGCACACGGAACACGTAGGAGTGGTTGGGCAGGAGGTCCTCCACCACCACCGAGGTCTGGCTGGGGTTGGGGATGTTGAGGCGATACAGCTCACCTGGGTGGGGGACGGAGGCAGACAGTGGAGCAGCCTCATTCCTCATCCCTAGCCCCTGGCCTGATCTCGCCCCTCCCCTAGGCCGCAGCCCAGACCTGGTCCTAGCCCAGACAGGACCAGCTGTGGTTGGGGTACAGGTCGGGGCGGCCTTGTGTGGTGTGGCTGGTGGTTCAGGTTGTGCACTATACAGGGAGTGGAATCTGAAATCCCATCTGTGTATGATGGCTGTTTATGGGCCCAGGTCATGCCTGCCCAGAGAAGGGCCACTTCTCATAGCCCAGCAGAGAGGCCCTGGGTCCCTAAGCAAAACCTCGCAGGGGAAGTGATCAGGAGAGAGGCCCAGGGAGATGAGTGAGGACGCAGTGGAAGAGGGGACGCAGTGAAGGGGACACTGGGGGACTCAGAAGGGAAAGGCCCTCTCAGAGAGGCAGGGGGTGGCAGTGGGGGGCATCAGTGGTCAAGCGGCTCGGCTGGGCTCCAGACAGCCCGAGCCCCTGTATGTCAGCCCACCAGCAGCCAGGCCTCACCGCCGTTCAGCAGCTGGTACTCCACACTGTAGCCCTGCAGCGCACGCTCACACTGCGGCTCCTGCCAGCTCACTTTCAGAGACGTGGGTCCAAGGGCGGAGAACACCAGGCGGGTGGGTGTGTTGGGCACACCTGCAGCCAAGCGGGAGCCTGCAGATAGGGGGGTGCCGCAGTCAGCCCACGGCGGGGTTATCTGGGCAGTAGTCCCTGGTTCTCAGCTGCACCTCCCTGACTGCTGGTTGGGCAGCCCACTCAGCCCTACAGCACCCTCTCTAGGCCGCCCAGCGCCTCCCCACCGCACTCAGGGTGAGTGCGGGCTCTGCTTGAGTGGCCGGCCCCCCACCCTCCTCAGCTGGCCCCAGCCCAGCACCCCGGGAGGACAGGCCGCTTTAGGCACCAGCGTGGATGTGGATGGAATGGAGGGTGAGAAGGCGCGGGCAGTGCTGATGGTGGGTGGATGGTGACATGGAGCGGGACGGCCATGGAGACGCAGGACTGCCACCTCTGTACTACCTGAGCCCCAAGAGGGCGCTGCTGGCTGCCCAGCCAGGATTATAGAGTCTCTCGAGTCCCCGGAGCGGGGGGCTCCCTTCATCTGAGCCCGACTCCGGGACCCCAGGGCCCAGGACAGCGGAAGCCTGCTCCTCCCGTGTTCCCAAATGGGAGGGAGGCCTAGGGCAGGACAAAACACAAGTGAGCCGGGGCGGGGCGGGTGTGCGTGTTGGGCGGAGGGCAACAGCCCCCGCCCCGCCTCCAGGAGCTGGAAGAGAGGAACGATTGGCCGGAGGGCCGGGGAGGAGGCGGCACTCACCCTGGGAGGAGAGGGAGGTGAGGGTGGAGTAGTCCCTGGGCAGCGTGGCCGAGCGCGAGTGCTCCGTGCGGGTCAGCGAGTGGTAGTCCCGCGTGAGGGTGGACGAGGTGCTCAGCACGCGGTGGGACAGCTGCGGGCTCAGGTGGGCGCCGTGGGCCGCGGTGCTCACGGTCATCCTGTGCAGGGAGTTGGCGCTGCCCGGGAAGGCAAAGTCCATCCGCCCGTTCACCAGGTGCTCTGCGGGGACAGGGCAGGGTCACTCCCACAGGCCCGGCCGCAGACCCCGGAGCCCCGAGGGGCGGGCTGCTGCAGCCCTGGGAGTTCCGGGGGTTACCTACCTACCTACTTTCACGGGGCCCCCCTGGCATCAAAACACCCAGCCTCCCTCTGCCCACCAGGGACAGAGGCCCCTGGAGGAGTCCACGGCCCACCCCCCTCCCCAACCCCCGCAGGCTTCTGGAACACAGGTCCCGTGGCCTGGCAGGAGACCCCCAAGGACCCGACCTCCGCCGGGGCCTCGCAGCCCCAGCAGTCGGCCCCGCCCTGAGGAGAGCCCACACGCCTGCCCTGGGGTCCCCTGGCTCTGGGGTCACCGGGCAAGGCAGCCTGGCCGCGGTGTGCTCTGGCTGGAGCCGAGGTGGGTGCGGGTGGGGGCGTGCCGTCACCTCCCTCCCCGCCGGCGCCCCGCGTGCCCCCATCGGCCCCATCGGCGGCGCCGTCTGCTGGGGGCCCGGAGTCGGAGGAGCGCCGGCTGCCGGCGGACAGGCGCGGGATGAGCTCCGGGGGCAGCCGCCACGTGACGCGCCTCAGGTCCAGCTCCTCCCCCAGCAGGGGCTCGAACTTCCAGCCGCAGCCTTAGGAACAACGAAGGGCCGCGTTGGCACCGCCAGGGGGCGCCAGGGGCGCGGAGAAGCCGGTGGTCCCCCGGCACATGCGATCTGGGTGTGCGGCGGCGGGGGAACCCGGCGGCAGGCGGGACCCTCAGCCCGGAGGTGTTATAGGGCGGCTTGGGCCGCAGCTGGCGAGGGAAGACCCCCTGGACCAGAGCCCTGGCTCTGCCGCGAGCCGTGAGGCCTCTGCTCTGAGCCTGCTTCCCGTCTGGATGAGGGAGGGAGTGATGTCTCCCCGGCCTGCCTCCCGGGAACTCCCCAGTGAGTTCCAGCAGCCGGAGTAGATCTGTGTAGTGCCGACAAGCCGAGGAACCTGATTCATACCAGCTGCTCTCTACCCCAGACCCTCAAAACCCTCAAGACCCCTGAACCCTAGCTTGACTCCATGGAAGCCTGATGTAGGTAAGGAAGGAAGAAAATACAAATCCTGGGGCTTCCCTGGTGGCTCAATGGTAAAGAATCTATCTGCCAATGCGGGAAAAACAGGTTTGACCCCTGGTCTGTGACTGAACCGAACTGAACCGGGAAGATCCCACATGTCGCGGAGTAACTAAGCCTACAGGTCAGAACTACCGAGCCTGTGCTCTAGAGCCCGGGAGTTGGAACTACTAAGCCCTAGAGCCCATCTTGCTCCACAGTAAGAGGAGCCACCACGATGAGAAGCCTGCATAGCAATGAAGACCCAGCACAGCCAAAAATAAATTATATAAAAAGGAAATACAAATCCTGGTGGATTTTCACTCAGCCTAGTATGATTGGTATCCCATTTCACAGATCAGAAAACCGAGGCAGAGAATGTACGCGATTCATCTGAATTCCCACAGTGGTGGCTTAGTCACTAAGTCCTGTCCGACTCTTGCCCCATGGACCCCATGGACTGTGGCCTCCCAGGCTCCTCTGTCCATGGGATTCTCCAGGCCAGAATACTGAAGTGGATTGCCATTTCCTTCTCCAGGGGATCTTTCCAACCCAGGAATTGAACCCAGGTCTCCTGCACTGCAGGCAGACTCTTTACCAACTGAGCTACAAGGGAAGCCATCCCACAGTGAAGCCAGAGCTAAAACAGACCCCAGGAGTCCCAGTCGAGGGCTCTTTGCATCACAATGTACAGGAATCCAAGAGGGAAGTGGAGCAGGGCCAGTGCAAGGAGCACTGCTCTGGGGGCCCCCAAGCCAGTGGCTATTCTGGGGCTCCTGGACCAGGCTTGCCTCCTTCGCCTGTAGCCCTGTCCCTGGGAGGTGTCTTGGGTGTCCTGACTCCATGGCACAGCTGGTGAGCTGGTGAGCCTTCCACTCTCACAACTGTTTCCAGTCTCATGTGCACGAGCCCGTGTGCATGTGCCCCAAGCCCATGTCTGTCTGTCTGTCCTCACACAGAGACGTGCACACCAGTCCTATGAGCCACGTCCACTTTGTCCCTTCTGTACCCAGAGCCAGAATGGTGCCTGTCAAATCGTTGATTTTGCAGAGAGGGGACTTTCAGTCTTGATCTTCATGCCCAGTGGTCACTGGCCCCTTTGCTGTCTCTGGACACCAGCGACAGCCCCACCCTCTACCCAGGATCCCCACCATCCTCGCCGGGATCCCCGGCCCACTCACCGGTGTCATCAGAGACGCTGGGCCTCTGGCTGCCGGCTGGAGAGCGGAGCACATCATCGCTGTACATGAGGAAGCTCTCGTAGTCCTCCCCACTCTGGGCGTCCACGATGGGGATGTCAGGGATGATGGGGACTGCGGGGTGGGGGGAGGGGTGAGCCAGGGCCCGACCTCGGGCCCCTGCCCGCCCCTGTCTGCCCTGTGCCTCCCTGCCCCCTGCTCACTGGACATGGGTCGCTTGGGCTGGGTGGCCAGGTTGATGATGGCCTCCCGCTCAGGCCCCCAGCCTGCCCCGTTGCGAGCCTTGACCGTGTAGCGGTATGGCTGGGACTCGCGCAGGTTCTCGATGAGCAGCGTCCGCTTCTTGGGGCTGTCCACCAGCACCTTCTTCATGGGCCCGATGGGTCCTGGGGCAGGGAGAGTGCCTCAGAGGGATCGTCCAGCTTCTGGCCTGGTCCTGGTCTCGGATGCCCCAGGACCGTCGCGCGGCCCCTGAACTGCACCCAGGAGTGGGGGGAACAAGGCAGGGAGCGAGCAACGGTTGATGCCCAGCCACGGGCCAAGCCCTGAGAACCTGGGTGTGACTGGCTTAGAGAAGTGTCACTAGGGCTCCACGGGGTTCCTCGCTAAGTTGAGTGGCAGAGACACACTAGACTCAAGTCACCTTGAGTGTCACCTTGACCCATTGGTAAAGGTCCTACGTTCACGTGCGTCTGTGCGAGTCTGGCTCCAGAGCCAAGAGTGCCCTCACCACCTGTGCCTCACCGTCCCCAACCAAACCCCAAATGCTCGGTTGGGAAATCCAAAGTGGAAACATTGGGGACTTCCCTGGTGGCCCAGGGGCTAAGACTTTGCTCTCCCAATGCAGGGGACCCGGGTTCAATCCTTGGTCCAAGAACTAGATCCCACACGTTGTTGCTGAGCACCCAAGTTGTGTCTAAGTCTTTTGCGACCCCATGGACTGTAGCCCTCGAGGCTCTTCTGTCCATGGGATTTCCCAGGCAAGAAAACGGGTGTGGGTTGCCATTTCCTCCTCCAGGAGATCTTCCCGACCCAGGGACTGAACCCAGATCTCCCGCATTGGCAGGTGGATTCTCTACCGCTGAGCCACCAGGGAAGCCCCAGATCCCACAGGCCACAACTGAAAAGATCCCGTGCACCACGATAAAGACTGATCACCCCGCATGCCCCCATGAAGACCCGGCACAACCAAAACAATAAATAAAAAATATTTTAAAAGTGGAGACATTCAGACACTCGCCAAGGCTGCCCTGGCCACCTGGGCAAGGACGGGAGGAGAGAGGCAGGCCTGACCCTGCAGCAGAGGACAGGCCAAGGCCTGCATGAGCTGAGTGTGCCAGGGTGGGATGGAGGTTGCACAAGAGTCAGTTAGCCGGGAGCAGAGGTGAGGCAGCTCCCCCACACCCAGAAGGGAGGACACACAGCCCTGGGAGCGGGGAGGAAGAGACCCCAGGCTGCTCTGAGTGAGTTGCTGTGCCTAGGGGCCCCGACCTGACAACATGGGGCCCTCTGGGTGATCAGAAGAGATCGCAGGGTCCGAGGGGTCCAAGGGAGGGCTCTCGGGGAAAACCCCACTTGCAAAGCTCGATGCTCTCTGATAAAAGAATGGCTGTGCTCCAAGAACTGGCTGATGTTGGACTGTCTGCCTGGGGGAGGTCTCTGAGTGCTGAGGTGGGGTCCACCCTGTCGCATCTGTCTGCCAGGGGGAGAAGGGAAGGGGACCACCCCAAAGGGCTGATGCCCTTTGGTCAGGAGGGCTTCCTTACATGTTTGTGAGGCAAGAGCTAAGAGTGTGGGCCGAAACCATCAGTCACGCCTGGTTAAGATTAAAGGCCAGGCCAGAAAAGACTTCCTGACAGTGGTCCAGGGGTGGACCAGGAGTCGCCAACAGAAGGAGCCAAGGTATGACGCAGTGGCTGAAAAGGTTGTGCTTGGTCGGCCAGGCGAACAGAGCAAGGAGCCTGAGGCCCAGAACAATCCTGCTGCCCTCTGCCCTGTTGGGATACCTGGGAGTGCTAAGCCTGACCCACTTTAGGGTTCACAGGTTGTATCTGGGGGTGGGAAGCTCTCCATCCCTGGGATGGACTCAACAGGTGACTATGCAGAGAGGAGGGCCCTGCACCAGGCAAGAGCGGGGGACTGAGTTCCCTTGAAAAGTTTTCCATCCTGACAAGTGCAGGGGTCAGCTCTCCCTTCCAGGACGGGAGAAAAATAAAGAGTTCTGCCAGGTGCTCTGATAACATGTTGCATGAAATGTACTAGAAAAATTGTTTGAAGTTCAGGGAGTCCTCTGCTTTTTATTTGCTAAATATATCTACCCTGGCCTGAAGGGACCCGTGTAGAATTGAGCCACTCTCGTTGACCTGCGTGGGCTGGCACTCTGGACCTGTGACCCCATTGCACACACATAACCTCAGGCCTTCCATCCTCACCTGCCCTGGGAGCTTCTGGGCTCTGCTTTGGAATGCAACTAACTCAGCCCAAGTTCAGTTCAGTTCAGTTCAGTCGCTGAGTCGTGTCTGACTCTTTGCGACCCCATGAATCGCAGCACGCCAGGCCTCCCTGTCCATCACCAACTCCCAGAGTTCACTCAGACTCACGTCCATCGAGTCAGTGATGCCATCCAGCCATCTCATCCTCTGTCGTCCCCTTCTCCTCCTGCCCCCAATCCCTCCCAGCATCAGAGTCTTTTCCAATGAGTCAACTCTTTGTATGAGGTGGCCAAAGAACTGGAGTTTCAGCTTTAGCATCATTCCTTCCAAAGAAATCCCAAACCTGACCACAAACCTAACAATGCCCCCAGGCAACCAGAGTGGGGGCTCATCCACTGACCTGGACTCCATGACCTCCTCCCATTCTCCACCCCCTTCCCTCCCTGGGGGCAGAAGATGAGGGCGGGTCCTTACGGTTGTCCTCATTGACCAGGCCGTAGCAGACCTCGTAGGCTGTGATCTCGCCGTTGGTCTCAGCCGGCTCGGCCCAGCTCAGCTGGGTCACGGTGGAGGAGACGACGTTGAAGGCCAGACGCCCGGGCTCGCTGGGCACTGGGTGGGGCAGAGGGGGTGCAGGAAGAGTGCTGTCAACAGCGGACAAGAGGGCAGAGTTCTGGGCGAGGCCAGGGCTGGGCAGGCTGGCATCAGGGTGGCCAGGGATGGATGTGGTGAGGCCTCACCTTCCTGGTGGGTGCGACAGGACACCGGGGAGCTGTAGGGGCCCTCGCCCTGCGCCCCGTAGGCGCACACCTTCATCTCGTAGTCACAATATGGGTACAGGTTGGTGAGCTCCACTGAGGGCACCTTGCTGTCAAGCAGGTGGGCTTCAGACTCGGAGTCACCCTGGATCCAATATTTCACCTGTGCCCAGGGTGGGGGTGGTCAGCGGGGAGCAGCTGACAGAGCCCACCGTCCCTCCGCTGAGCCCTGCCCTTACAGTCCGGTGGGCACACAGAAGTGGAGGGATTGAGTGCCCTGCCAGGCGCATGCAGCAGGGCTGGCATAGGGCACAGGTGTTTCCGGGTTCTGGGGGCCACATTCCAGGGACTTCTTCCTCCCTCAGGGGCCGATGGGGGTTCCCCACCCACTGAGGCCAAGCACGCCCTCTCCTCTCCCTGGGGCCCTCTCTGGCCTCGGCAGGCCCACCTCTGCAGCATATGCCCGGCCTCCCATCCACCTCCCTTGTCGCCCCCCACCTTACCCGGTACCCTGTCGGCTTGCCAGGAGGAGGCAGCCAGTTGAAGTGGATCTTCCGGGACCCAGCAGCCTTGGCATTGGGGTTCTGTGGGGCACCCAGGTCACCCCGGGGCAGTGGGGGTGATGACACAGTCTGGTTCATTACATTCCGGTCCAGCTCGTCTGCAGGGGGTCAAGCCGGGGCAAGGCAGTCAGCAGAGACTCCTCTCTGGCTTGAGGGGACAGGAACCCATCTGCACCACCAGGGGGCACCAGATGCCCAGTTAAACACCAAGACTCCTTCCCCCTCACATCACATCAGACGTACGGGTGTGAGAGTTGGACTATAAAGAAAGCTGAGTGCCGAAGTATTGACGCTTTTGAACTGTGGTGTTGGAGAAGACTCTTGAGAGTCCCTTGGACTGCAAGGAGATCCAACCAGTCCATCCTAAAGGAAATCAGTCCTGAATGTTCATTGGAAGGACTGATGTTGAAGCTGAAACTCCAATACTTTGGCCACCTGATGAGAACTGACTCATTTGAAAAGACCCTGATGCTAGGAAAAATTGAAGGCGGGAGGAGAAGGTCATAATACAGGATGAGATGGTTAGATGGCATCACCAACTCAATGGACATGAGTTTGAGTAAACTCCAGGAGTTGGTGATGGACAGGGAGGCCTGGCGTGCTGCGGTCCATGGGGTCACAAAGAGTCTGACATGACTGAGCGACTGAACTGAACTGAACTGAACCTTCCCCCTGCTCCAGGGGGACCCGGGAGGGTCTCCAGAGGGATGAGGGCTTGCTCTCTTTGTCCCTTTGGCAGCCAAGGAGTGTCCCACAGAGAACATTTTCTCTTCCCAACGCCCTTCCTCTCTCCCCTACCCCAAGACTCCTCCTCCGCCCCCATCCTTTTGGCAAACCTCCCCTCCAGGGTGGGCTCACAGGCCCCACTATACTGGAAGCTAAGGGCCCATAAGAAGTGTTTCACCCCT
Source organism: Bubalus bubalis (assembly GCF_019923935.1). Classification (NCBI taxonomy): domain Eukaryota; kingdom Metazoa; phylum Chordata; class Mammalia; order Artiodactyla; family Bovidae; genus Bubalus; species Bubalus bubalis. Next base: position 7,454,242 of record NC_059159.1, on the reverse strand, counting down.
TCTGAAACACTTGCGTTTTAGCTTAAACTAAGGCTGAAGTCAAAGGGCTAAGGCCTAATGGTGGGATTCCCAGCCAGTGGCAGGCCTGTGGCCACATGACCCCAGTCTCTCTGATTGAGAGCAGGGTTGCCAGATAAATACAAGATGCCTAGTTAAACTGGAATTTCACACAAAGATACTTTTTAAGACTAAGTATATCCCAGATAGCATATAGGATATACGTATACTACAAGTTGAGTTGTTATTTATCTGAGATTCAAATTTAACTGAGTTTTCTGTATTTTTACGGCTGAGACTGTCAAGAAGCCCCAGCCCTCCCTCCCCACCTGCTTAACCTGACCCCAGGCTCCGGCTACCTCGGTCCCCAATGATGACAGTGGCAGACTGGGGCTGGCCCAGGCGGGCCCCGAACTTGGGGTTGCTGAGTTGGATGTAGAAGCGGCGGGTCTGGGGGCCCCGCAGGAGGGAGTCCATCTCCTGCAGCTCCAGGAGCTTCACCTGCAGCTCCTTCCAGGTCTCCCCAGGTTGGAACAGCAGCTCACCCTCCATGGGGATGTAGTCCTAGGAATGAGAAGGGGTCAGAGTTGGAGCAGGCCTGGGAGATGAGCCAGGGCCACACGCTCCACCCCCACCCGACAGCCAGTGCAGAGACCCTCACGCAGACTCTCCCACGTGGACACGGAATGGCTCCTGTTTATACAGCACCTCTTGTGCATCAAGTACTTTACAGATATTAGCTCGTTTCTTCCTCAGGGCAGAGTGAGGTAGAGATATTACTGTCCCCATTTTACAGATCAGGTAACTGAGGCACACAGAGGTAAAGAAAGATGCCCAAGTTCACACAGGTAGTTGTGGTGGAGCTGGGATTTGAACCAAGGTACAGAGAGACAAGGATGCAGATACAGGGGGGGTCCCACACAGGCAGGCACTCAGCCAGGGGAGCTGAGATTTGCAGGCCTCATCTAGGAGGGAGAACTGTTCCCTGCCCTGGGGCTCTGAAGTCTGAATCCCACCAGCCCCCCGGCCCTGCCTTCTGGGTGGGGTGCTTCTATTACCTCCAGTTTTTATTTTTCAATGCCCTAGAGCTTTTTCCTGAACGTCTTGGGATTAATGTGTACCTATATGGGGCAGATAGATTGCAGTGTGTAGGGGGAAGCCTTTTCACATAATTCCACTAGGTGGCGCTGTAAGCTAACATTCGGATTCTTTGCTAGTAGTCCGAGCCACCATGGAAGCTCAAAAATGTAAGGATGGAGGTACTGGGGATTGAACCCAGGGCCTCATGCATGCTAAGCATGCGCTCTACCACTGAGCTATACCCCCAGGCATATATCTGTATATACATACATGTATACACTTGTATAGAAAGAGAAAGCAACTAGCAACAATGGGTGAATCTATGTCAAGAGTAAATGGGTGCTAATTTTATTAGTCTTTCCATTCTGCTGTAGGTTTGAAGTTTTTCAAAATAAAAAGTTGAGAAATATTTTAAAATGTTAAAAAACATAGTTCACTACCAAAGGATCTTTATAAAGGGCTTCCCTAGTGGCTCAGACGGTAAAGAATCTGCCTGCAATGCAGGAGACTCAGGTTTGATCCCTGGGTGGGGAAGATCGTCTGGAGAAAGGAAAGGCAACCCACTCCAGTATTCTTGCCTGGAAAAATCCCATGAACAGAGGAGCCTGGTGGGCTGCAGTCCATGGGCTGCAAAGAGTCGGACATGACTGAGCAGTCGACTTAACACTTTCACTTTTTCACTTTCAGTGACGTTATGGTTGTACAAATTTCTTTTTGGAATTTTTACTGGGAGCATTAGAGCAGTAATAAGAACTATTCCTACCTATAAAAAGAAATAAAGAATAGGGTGTGTGCGCACACTTGTTCTCATGATTGCCAAGTGGGTCTGCAGGCCAGTGCGACTAACCTTTATTACTTTTTGAGTGAAGTTTTTTGTTTTGTTTTTAATTTTGGGCCACACTCTGTGGCATATGGAACTTCCCCAGACCAGGATCGAACCCATGCCCCCTGCAGTGAAAACGCAGCATCTTAACCATTAGTCCAAGAGGAAAGTCCAGTGAAGTTTTGATATGAATATTTCTACTTTTAAAATGTTGGTAATAGGTATAAAATAGATAACTAATAAGAATCTATGGTATAGCACAGGGAACTCTACTCAGTACTCTGTAATGACCTATCCGGGAACAGAATCTAAAAAAGAGTGGATAGATATATGTCTATGTTTAACTGATTCACTTAGCTGTACAGCAGAAAAACAATATGGTAAATCAACTGTATGCCAATAAAAAAATTAATTTAAAAAAATTGGTAATGGTAATAAGGAATTCCCTGGCAGTCCAGTGGTTAGGACTCTGCAATTTCATTGCCAGGTCCCTGGGTCCAGGTTTGATCCCTGTTTGGGGGACTAAGATCCCACAAGCCACGCAGCATGGCCAAAAAAATCAAAATACACAAAACGTTGGTAATTAATTTAGAAAAACAGACATATAAGCCAAACTAAGCAGGGACATGGCTGTTGTCTGAGAGTGATTAAGTTGTCAAAAAGTGATAAAGTTGACACCAGCCCACCACGAGGCCCTCCCTGCCCTGAAGGATTGGTCCTATGGCCTGGCTGACAGAGGGCCTGCCTGGCAATGACAGCCTGGGGACATAAGGCCTGTGATCCCCCGTCAACAAGGCCAGAGTCCCTGGGCCATGGCAGAGGGGGCAGTCTATTTCTTTGAAGAGTGTCCGGGTGGATCCTGGAATGTTGCAAGGGGGACACGGATGGTCTGGACATGATGAGGCCTTATTCAGGGCATCACTGGCCTTTTTGGTGAAAGTGAAAGTGAAATTGCTCAGTCGTGTCCGACTCTTTGCCACCCCATGGACTGCAGCCCACTAGGCTCCTCTGTCCATGGGGTTTTCCAGGCAAGAATAGGAGTAGGTTGCTACTTCCTTCTCCAGAAGATCTTCCTGACTCATTTGAAAAGACCCTGATGCTGGGAAAGACTGTAGCTGGGAGGAGAAGGGGACGCAGAGGATGAGATGGCTGGATGGCATCACCGACTCAATGGACATGAGTTTGTGTAAGCTCCGGGAGTTGGTGTTGGACAGGGTGGTCTGGGGTGCTGCAGTCCATGGGGTCGCAAGGAGTCGGACACGACTGAGCAACTGAACTGAACTGATGCCCCTGCTGCAGGGTGGCAGGGGAAACGTGTCCTTGGGAGGCCAGCCTGTGGCACAACCAGCATCCAGAGACCCAGGATGCCGCTGTGTCCAGCCCCCACTGGGCCCTTGGGATGTGCCTGACCTCGTGGCAAGGACTCACCCGGTTGGCCTTGGCGGTGTTGTCCTGCGTGCGGTAGGAGACCTGCGACTTGCCGCTGTCCAGGATGCGCCGGACCACGGGGATGCGGGCAACGTGCTCCCCGCTGCTGACCAAGTACTCGGGCTGCTCAAAGGACACGATCCCGCTGGCTGCAAGGAGCCAGGCGCTGGTTAGGGGTCTTGACCACAGTCCCCCTCTCAGCCCCTGCCCTCCCTCTGGCCCAGCCCGGTCCAGACTTCAGGAGTCTGCTTTTCACCCCTCACCCCTCTGCTCTCTGGGGAGGGTGGACAGAGGTGCTGGGAAAGTCTTCCAGGAAAAGTTGACAAGGCTGGAACAGTGTCCAGCTGACATCCTGGAAGAGTTGGGGCAGAGAAGGGAGGCCAGGCAGCGGCAAGACCAGAGACGAGTGCTGAGACCGAGGGCCGGGGCAGAGCAGGCCTAAGTCCTGCGGCAAGTGGGGAGGAGGGGTCAGCAACCAGAACAGGCCCTCCGGACGCCGGAAGGATGGTTATGAACAAGTCCAGGTTCCCCGAGGAACTAGCAGGGAAGGCAAGGTAGGTGATGGTGGTGTGACGCCTTGCCCGCCCTCTAGCTAGGCCTGGGCAGAAAAAGCCCCAGGTCCCTTCTTGCTCTGATGTCCTGGCATCCTGGGGACCCATTTAGTCTCAAGTTCAAAGGCCACAGGAGAAGGAGAGGGTCGTGGGACGGCCCCAGGAGAACTCAGTACCCTCTGGTGATGATAAGAGAAGCCCCATACTGAGCACTTATGAGAGGTACAGCCACAACCCCCTCACAAGAGCCAGATACCCATTTTGCAGATGGAGAAACCAAGGCTCAGAGGTTCAGTCGCTTGCCTAGGCCACATGGCCAGGTCCCACTTCCACTTGGATGTGAGGAGAGACAAGGGTCCCAGAGTCCCCTTTGGCCCCCATCCTGACCGACCTTGCTCCTTGATGATGGTGATATTGACCAGGCGACGTCCGAGGGTGGCGGTGCCCACAGGCACATCGATGGCCTCCACCAGCAGCTGCTTCTCATCGTCGTCCTCGGGCCGGATAAACAGAGGCACCCGCACGTCCACCAGCTCCACACCCTCCTGGAATTCCACCATGCCCCGGGCATCTGGTGGGGAGCCGTCAGACAGGGGTCAGGGGGCTGCACGGGGGTGGGAGCTGAGAGGGAGGAGCACAGGGAGCCTGCCCACCTACCCTGGTCTGCGGTGAGCGTGTAATAGCCGGGGGCCACCTTGAGCTCATGGAAGGCCCCCTGCTCCACGTGCTTCTCCGTCAGCTTCAGCAGGGCCTGCTTGGCCGAGCGGGGAGCCATCAGCACAGTGTCCACAATGGTGTGGTCCTGCCTGGGGGCGGGGCGGGTGGGGGGTGTCAGGCCAGCTGGGAGGCTGCCACGCATCCCTGTCCACCCCTCCTGCCTTTCCTCTCTGCATTGGGGCACAAGATTCCAGGCAGCAAAAAGCAGTTTTTTCAGAGCCAGACAGACGCAGAGGCCCGGGCTGGCCCTGCCGCCGCCCCCTGCAGCCTCAGGGTCCTTATCTGTGAGAGGAGGCTCCTCTCCTTGCCCACCTCTCCCAGAAGGGCTGATGACGCACATGTAGAGGCGGGGCAGCAAAGATGCCAAGGGGACAGGCCAGACTGCCTGGCTGCAATCCTGGCTTTTCATCTTAAAATATATATATTTTTTAACCCAACCGCATGGAAATTGAACCTGGTCCCTGGCAGCGAAAGCCTGAGTCTTAACTGCTGCTCCTGTGTTGTGCTGTGTCGTGTCTGACCCTTTGTGACCCCATGCACTGTAGCCCGCCTGGTTCCTCCGTCCATGGAATTTTCCATACAAGAATACTGGAGTGGGTAGACATTCCCACTCCAGGAGATCTTCCAGGCCCAGGGACTGAACCCGTGTCTTTTGTCCTTTGCACTGGCAGGCAGGTTCTTTACCACTGAGCCACCTGGGAAGCCTTAACTGCTGGACCACCAGGGAATTCCCCTGGTTCTCTGTCTTAATGGCTAGGTAACCTTGGGTAAGTTGCTTAACTTCTCTGATCCTCAGTTTCCTCAACTATACAATGGGAATAGCCATGACACCCACTTGAGTAAGATAACCACACACATGAGTCCTTAGAACAAGGCCTGGCCGGTGGTCAACACTCAAAGTGCCAGTCTCAATGGTTCTTACTGACAGTGATGTGCCCGGTGAGAGCTGTACTTTGTCTTCTTGGTATTGAACCCCACCCCACTCTTCCCTGGGGGGTCTGGGACTCGGGGTGGGAACTGGGAAAGAAGTGCGTCACCCACTGGACCAGCTGGTTGGTAACCAGCGGCGCCTCCAGGATCAAGGCCTTTGGCCTCAGAGGAGGGCTGGCTCTGGGCACCGGCCATCCCTGGTACTGGGTGGGGGCTATTGCCCGTGTGAGGCCAGGGACTGGGTTGGCTCGTTTCCCTGTGGGTTTCTTGTTCTCATACAGGGGCTGGCTCTCGGTGAGGGCTTCGTATGGGTATGTGTTCAGTGAAGGACAGACCCGGACAGCCCTCCTCTCCCATGGGGCGGAAATGATGGAGATGGAAGTGGGGATGGGGGAGGTGGGGACAGGGGAGGTGGGACTTGGGGCTGGTACTGCCCACGGATGTGTCTTCGACTCACTTTTTCCCGGCGTTGGGCTGCTGCCTGTGGGGGACAAAGTGAAGACTGTGAGCCAGATGGTCCCTAAGGGGCAGGGATTATCTGCTTGGGAGAAATCCCCTGGCATCAGCTATGGGAGCAGCACCCCCCCCACCAACCAACCCCACCCTGGGCGCCCAGGACCCACCGGAACTTGGTCTGCTGGAGGTTGTGAGCGCCTGTGATTTGTCGGTACACCTCGTTCAGCTGCCGGGCAAGGGAGGGCTGTGAGGCTGGGGCCCTGGGGGAGCCCCTGCACGCAGAGGACCTCCTGGGCATGGCTGGGGGTGTGGCCACAGGCACGCGCAGTGGATCTACCCTTCTGGAAGCATTCATGGGGGGCAGATCCCAGGGGACCCCCAGCCACGCATGTGTCCGAGAAAGCCCTTCTTTCCCACCCGGACACATCCAGGCTCCAAGGCAGCTTCCCTCTGCCCTCCTGCCACCCAGCTCACACCTGGCCCAGACGTGCCCACTGCCTGGGACCAGCTCCTTACATTCTCCTCCACCTCCTGGCGCAGCTGGTCACATTCTCGCGTGCCAGGCTTCAGCAGGTTCTCGGTGCAGAGGCGGGCAAGCCGCAGGGACAGTCCGTAGGGCACTAGGGCAGGCGAGGAGGGGGGTCGTCAGTCCCGCCATGATGGACACCACAGAAGCCTCCTCCGGAAGCTGGGCTCGGATTGGGGGGGCACCGGGGGCGTATACCCTTCAGGAAGGGTAGGAGGTGGCCAGCCCTGTGCCTGCACCTGATACCCAGAGAAAAGAGAAACGCCGGATCCCGGACCGGGGAGCAGTGGTGAACGTGCCCCGGGCCCCAAGGGCAGCGCCAGGAGACGCGGTGCCCAGCCCCGGCCCTCACCCAGCTCCGAGGGGTTGATGCCCGCAGCGTGCGAGGCGAAGCCCGGCCGCTGCACGTTGTTGGTGATCTTCCATCTGACCGTGTCGCGACCCTTGAGGTTCCCGCTGCGCAGCAAGGGCGTGTCCAAGTGGTCCGAGGCCATCAGGTTCTCTCGCAGCATGTAGTGGTCTTCCTTGAAGCCCACCATGTGACCTGTGGGACCTAGGCCTCAGTACGGGGCTGAGGGGCTGCTTCCTAGACCCTCCCCCACCACACCCCACAGGTGGGACCTCCCACGGTCCCCGGCCTCTGTCCCAGACTTGGCACCCTGCTTCCCCTCCACCCCTGCTGAAGGAAGGAGCTGTCAGAGGCCCACCGCCCCCGCCGAGGCCAGGCCCATACCTCGGTTGCAGCAAGGGAGAAGGGCCAGGCAGGCCTAGGAGGCAAGGAGGGCGAGGATGAGAGCTGAGACGGCCGCACCGGCCCAGGGAAGTCCCTCCGGCCACCGCCTCCCACCCACGCCAGTGGTCCAGAGGGGTTAGCAGTGCCTTCCCCAGACACCGGGATATCCAGGCAGTTACAGGGGCCTGGGTGTGGGCACAGAGGTGAACAGGGGCAGAGGGTACCCAAAATGCATGCCTTGGGACTCTGGTCCCGCCATCTACTCTGGAAAGGAAAAGGTTCTGTGATCAAACCCCTTTGGGAAGCACTGAATTCCTTCCCCATGTAGTTTCCTTATGCAAACAACTAGCTCAAAGGCTCTGAGAAGCCCTGCAGAGGAGAAACCACTTTCTCAAAAGTATTTGATCACAGAACGCTTTCTCCCTGTAAGACGCATGAATACGACCCTGGGGGCTGCCATAGGGGCGCCTCTGCCCCCTTCAGTATCCCACACTGGGCCATGCTCTGCACTCTCCTGTCTCCGGTCTTTCCTCCCAGGGAGACGGCCAGCTCCTGGTGGGCAGAGCCCTTCCTTCTTGTTGGTTCTCGTGACCCTTTGCATGCTGCTGACCCCCGGGCCAGGGACTCCCAGGAGTCCAGCCACTGGTGGCTGGCAGAGGCGAGGGGCTGGGGTGGGGACGGCACCAGAGCTGGGCGGAACGTGTGGGTTCCCTTGGCCTCTGCCCCCTACAGGGACCCCAGTGGGGTGGGGACCGGGGAGCCCCCACCTTGCAGCAGGCACAGTACTTCCAGCAGAGCAGCAGCAGCAGGACCGGGAACAGGAGGAGGAAGATGAGCAGGGGGATGAGCCACCAGAAGGTGCCCGGGGGGCATTCTAGGGAGGAAAGAGGAGGAGGAGGGAGCCGGTGCCATCCCCCGACGCGGGTCTGACAGGCCACCCAGGCCCACCCCTGCCGGCCCGCCGGCTCACCCTTCCTCCTCTGCACCAGGACGGTGCTGTTGGGCCCGGGGGCGCTGTCCCCCTCCACGGTGTAACTGTACGTACAGTCGTCCTCCTCGTCCCGGAAGGAGCAGTGCTCCACCACCTCCTCCGCTGCAGACACAGACGGTCAGCAGGGCACCCGACCCCAGCCTGGAGCGCCTCAGGGCCTGGCGAGGGGTCCGCTCCTCACCACAGCCTTGCTCTGGGGCCCCACCCTGCCCATCACAGGGTCGGGGTGGAGGGGAGGAGGCCTCTCCCTGGGGAAGAATGTGAGTTCCCGGCAGACTGTGCACACGGGGGGCGGTGAAGTGGGGGCTGCCCTGCCCAGGACCGTCAAAGCCCACAAATCTGTGCCTGTCCTGGGCATCACTCAGGAGCTGGGCTTCTAGAACATTTTTCTGACCCAGAGGAAAGGAGGCTGTGTGCCCCAGGGCCCGTTTTTGTGCCTTCGCTATGTTCATGGCCCCCTCCCCAGGACTGGGTGCCCTGGCCAGACTGTGCGTCCCCTCCCTGGGTCTGTGTGCCCAGTCTGGATTCTGTGACCACTCCCCAGGCCTGGAACCCCTCTTCTGCCTGTCCTCACTTTGGACTACGAGCCCCCTACCCAGCTCTACAGCCCCGCCCTGATGAGTGACACCCCCCCCTCTTAGAAGTCTCCCCTTGCCCAGTTCTCTTGCCTGCCCTGTACCTTTCTTCAGCTCATCCACCATCTTGACCTTGAAGCTGCACTCCTCGCATGTGCGCCCCTTCTTTTCACCGGTGCCCCAGGCCTGGCACTGCACGCAGGAGCGCAGGTCCTCGCAGAGGCCCAGGTGGATCTGGGTGGGCAAAGAGGAGGGGCAGACGGGTACTGTGCTGGGTGGCCCCTGCCAGGCCCGCTCCCGCAACCTCACCCCCTTGGGCAGCTCCCATGGCGATGGGTCCCCGAGCCCACACCCAGCGAGTCTGGCCTCACCGCTGAGTAGTTGATCTCGCAGACGGTGTCCGTGTAGAGCGACTGTTGGTTGCAGTGGCAGCGGCCGCACTCGCAGTGGCCACGCCCGTTACAGAGACCCTGAGGCAAAAGGAGGCCCCCATGAGCCAGCTGCGCCCCATCCCTGTCTGCGAGGGGCCCCGCCCACCGCCCCCCGCTGCCTGCCTCAGGCCCTGGCCCACCCCGTTACTGTCGATGCAGGTGGCGTTGCTGAGAGGACAGTCACAGCTCAGGCCTGTCCAGCCAGGCTCACACACGCACTGACCCATGGAGCAGCGTCCCCGGTCTGCAAAGAAGGGGAGGCGAGAGTGGAGAGGCACATTTGCTCCTGCACTCCAGGCTGCCCACCCGGCAGGGCTGCCTCGGGAGCTAGGCTGTCTCCAGCCATGGGCAGAGCCGTCTCTTCCTCTCTTTCCTGGAGTTCCCTTCTCTCCATTTCCCCCAGCTCTATTCTGCCCTCTACCTTCCACTCTGCAGATGGCGTGATCACCCCAAAACACAAATCCAGTCACATGTCTCCCCTATTTAAGAACCTTTGATGAATCCTGGCCAATGCAATAAGGTAAGAAAAAGAAATAAAACATACGTATTGGAAAGTAAGAAACAAAAAACTGTCATTATTTGCCAGTTATTTTGGTATTTTGCTATTTGGGGACATTATCAGAAATGTCCCCAAAGAGCAAGAAGAATCTATAGATAAGTTGCTAGGTTACATAAGTTAGTTGAGCAAGGTGGCTGGATACAAAGTTAACATATAAAGAGAAAATGAAATTAAAACCTCCAATGACTCCCTTTGCCCAAAGGATAAAGTCCAATATCTTTGCTACAATAGGGGTTGACTAACTGCAGCCTGCAGGCCAAATCCAGCTCACCACCTGCTTTTGCAAAAGTGTTACTGGAACAGAGCCACACTCATTTGCTTCCGTATTGCCTATAGCTGCTTTCTGCTACAAAGAGCTGAGCAGTAGTGACAGAAAGCGTTTGGCTTACAAAACTGAAAACATTTAATGTCTGGCCCTTTAAGAAAAAGTGTGTTGCTGCTGCTAAGTCGCTTCAGTTGTGTCCGACTCTGTGCGACCCCAGAGACGGCAGCCCACCAGGCTCCCCCGTCCCTGGGATTCTCCAGGCAAGAACACTGGAGTGGGTTGCCATTTCCTTCTCCAATGCGTGAAAGTAAAAAGTGAAAGTGAAGTAGCTGAGTCTTGTCCGACTCTTAGCGACCCCATGGACTGCGGCCTACCAGGTTCCTCCGCCCATGGGATTTTCCAGGCAAAAGTACTGGAGTGGGGTGCCATTGCCTTCTCCGAGAAAAAGTGTGGACTAGACTAAAACTGGATACATCCTGGCCTGGAATCCAAACCCCTCACACTCTGGCCCTGCCTCCTTTCCAGCAGCATCTCCCTCCCTTCCTATCTCATGGCTCCACCTGTGCTAAATACCTGTCTTTCTCCAGACATCCTGGGTTCTCCCTTCATTTCTCTGAGTGCACTGTGGGGTAGGCAGGTAAAGAGAAGAGAAGGCAGATAAAAGCAAGAATGAAGGAAAGAGTAGACCCCCAGTGGCAAGTACACAGTTGGGATTTAATAAGTATTTGGTGAGTGGATTTTCATTCAATCTCCTCCATTTACCCAGTCAGTCCTTCCACGTGGCCCCTGTGGGTTCTGTGGCCCTTGCCCAGTTCCAGAAACTCTGGCCAGCCTATGGGCCCCTGGCCTGGACCCACACTGTGTTGGGCCCTGTGGGATGCATTACCCCAGGCCCTGCCTGCCAGAGATGTAGCACCTTCCAAGAGAGGAAAGATCACCATGCCTTATAGCACAAATCCCTGAGACCGCGCTGGGTAGTACCCACCCTAGTGGGATGGGAGAGTGGAGAAGAAGGTGAGTGTGGACTGGAGGACCTCAGGGGAGCCAGAGTCTTAAACATAAGAGTAATGTCATGCTGGTAGGGGCCTTGGGCATCAAGTTTTTGGAGGAGGAGAGAGGTCCAGGTTGGGACTGGACTTGGGGGAGGCGCTCAGGGAATCTGGCCTGCACATGCGGATTCTGACTCCTGGTGTGGCCGTCCCAACTTGGGCTCTGATGGGAGAACCAGTGGGGCAGGGTGTGGGCTGGGCACCCAGGCCACCCCCAAAGCCCTGTACCACCCCACTTGGGTCAGCAGCTCACCATTGCAGAGGAACCCAGAGGTGCGGGGACACTGGAAGTTGTCGTATTCGCAGAACTGACCCTCGTAGCGGCCTTCGCCATAGCACACACAGTGGCCACACTGGCACTCGCCCCGCCCGGAGCACAGCTTGTCCTCGCCCTCCCGCCGGCAGGGCTGCAGGTCACTCTGGGAGCCGGTGGAGCAGTTACAGGTCTTGCCGCTCCTGCGGGATGAGCCCGTCACTTCCCCACTGCCCAGCAAGAAGGCTGGGCCTTCACCGTCGCATTTTACAGATGAGGAAACTGAGGCTCTCAATGGGTCTAAGTTAAGCAGACAGTAGTGGTTGAACTGAACTCAAACCTCAGTTCCCTGAGACCCTCCCTCTGTCCCCTCAAGTCACGACAAATCTGTTCAATGTCTTGAAGCTTGAAAAGCCCTTACTCTCACTATCACTCATTTGTGACTCACTTCTGCTCAGGGAATAGGGGCCCATGGCTCAAATGTGCTGTGTACTCAGTCGTGTCCGACTCTTTGCGCCCCCATGGACTGTAGCCCACCAGGCTCCTCTGTCCATGGGATTTTTCCAGGCAAGAATACTGGAGTGGGTAGTCATTTCCTTCTCCAGGATGGCTCAGATACTAAAGGTTCAAAAGGGATGGAGGGCAAAGTCAGCCTCCCCCTCTGCCCGACCCACAACACCCTGTCCTGATTCTTAAATGACTTTGCAGAGATAATCCGATATCAGTTCAGTTCAGTTGCTCAGTCGTGTCCGACTCTTTGCGACCCCATGAATCGCAGCAAGCCAGGCATCCCTGTCCATCACCAACTCCCAGAGTTCACTCAGACTCACGTCCATCGAATCAGCGATGCCATCCAGCCATCTCATCCTCTGTCGTCCCCTTCTCCTCCTGTCCCCAATCCCTCCCAGCATCAGAGTCTTTTCCAATGAGTCAACTCTTCGTATGAGGTGGCCAAAGTACTGGAGTTTCAGCTTTAGCATCATTCCTTCCAAAGAAATCCCAGGGCTGATCTCCTTCAGAATGGACTGGTCCAGGTATTTTTTCAAGAATTATCCAGGGTTTTTTTGGGGGGTGGGGGGGTGTTGCACTGGATGGCTTGCAGGATCTTAAGTTTCCGGATCAGGGAATGAACCCACAGCTCCAGCCATGAGAACACCAAGTCCTAACCACTGGACCATCAGGGAATTCCCATATCCATGTTTTTCAAAGTTCTTTGAATTTAATCCAGCAACTGGATGTGCCCCTTTCTCAGCCTTTTCTATGCCTGGCTGCCACCCCCTCCTCAGCCTGCCTCCATGGTATGCCCAGCATCAAGCACTTGCGGGCCCCTTCACTGGGAGCTGCTGGCATCCTGGGTGCTGGCTTCACCCCCACCACACTTACCAGCCCTCATGGCACACACAGTGTCCACACATGAAGTCCCCATGGAAGTTGCAGCGAGATGACCGCTCCTCTTTTTGCTGGAATGAAATCGTGGTGGGGTGGGTGGGGGAGGGGGGGGAGATGCTTGCCGCCACCCCAAAAAAGGGAGCTCTGCTTTGTTACTCGGGTCCCCGGACAGTCAGCTAAGCCTCTCCCTGCCCACGCCCCCTGGGCGGGGCCGTGTCATACCAGCTCACAGGAGCACACATCACAGATGATGCCCACGTCCATCCGGAGGCCATTGGAGAAGGACGGCTTCAGATGGATGGTGCCCTTCTGGTCTGCCTCCAGCAGCTGACACACATGAGCCCCGTCCAAGTCCTCGATGGCCCGCAGCTGCACTTGGTATGTGCCCTGCAGGGACCTCGTCTTTAGCTGAGGCAGGCCTGGCTAGACCAGCCAGGATGGCAGTTCTACCTGAAAGTTCTCGGCCCTAAAGCTTCAGCAATGTGTCTGGCCCCTGGCTCCCAGCTCCCTGCCTGCCCTTGCTCAGGGCTCCCAACTAGCTCCTCCAGGCAGAGTCAGGACAACAAGAGCCTGACAGTAAGCAGGGCTGCCTCCGGCCCGCTCATTCAGCTGGGCAACCTGGGCTCCATGCTGACTGATTTCGGCTTTACAGCTGAGCACCAGCCAAGGGCAGTGCAGAGCTCACCCAAGGGCGGTGCAGAGCTCAGCCAAGAGGCTGCTCCAGGGGCTTCAAACCCAGGTCTGTCTGACTTGGGAGGTCACGCTCTGGATCTCTGTTTGGGTAGATCCCACCCCACAGGGCGCTGTCCCTGTCCTCCCCTGTCTCAGGGCCCCCACGGAGGCATACCACTTCCCCTCGCCGGATGAAAAAGGACCCTGTGTCCGTCTTCTGGAACATCCTAGAGGTGACCTCTGTCCGCAGGCCTCGAGGACTGTCCAGGGCCCGAATGTCCAGGTTGGAGCGGATGCGCTAAAAGGGGGCAGGTTATCGATGACCTGGGAGGTGGGCCCCAGACCCACGCACCGTGGCCTGGCTGCCTGAGCTGCAGTCTTACCTACATGGAGGCCTGGGTGCTGGGGGGTCATGGGAGCAGAGCCTGCAGGAGCCTGGGACCAGGCCCGGGGGGGCTCCTCAGGGACCGCAGGAGACCCTTCTGCCCTTCCATCCTGTTTCCCAATCCTCTGTCATTCAGCCATCTCTCCCACTCGCCCCCGCCGCCCTTGGACCCTGGAGCCCGCACTGGCCCTCACGTTGAAGGCTTCCTGCAGCAGATCGACAATGTTGGACGAGTCCTCCTGCAGGACCCCCAGTGAAGAGACGGGGAAATACGATGACAGCCTCTGTGGGGGAGAAAGTCGGGCCCGGGGCGCAGCCTCTGATGAGCGTCATCGCTCCGGATAGAGACAGGAGCTTTGGGGCTCACCCACTTTGCGGGTAGGGGACGCTCTCAGCTCCCGCCTGCTGGGGAGTGGGGTTGGAGGATGGGCACATGACCGCCTCTTCCCACCAGGGCCCATCCGAAGTTTTCGGAAGGAAAGAAAGGAGGGTGGGGGTGGGGGTGGGGGTGGGGGTGGGGGTGGGGGTGGGCCCCTCCCCCAGCCCAGGGAGGCCCAGCCCCTCACCTCATAGTAGCTATAGGAGTAGTTGGTGACGGCAAAGATGGGGATGATGTTGTGTTGGCCGAGCAGGCGCACCAGGGTGGGCACCGACGGGTAGTCCTGCATCTTGTACTGGGTGTAGGTGCCCGTGGGGTCCAGGTGGCACTCCTCATCGTTACGCCTCATGATGCCGGCCAGCACGTTGGCCCCGTCGGCCTCGTAGTGGAAGGCCGACTCGGTGGAGAACACCAGCAAGTGGGTGCTGTCAGGGCGCCAGCCAATGTCACTCTGGGGAGAGCAAGAAGGGGGTGCCCGTGGAGCAGGCGGCCTGCTGACGGCAACGTCACAGCGCCGCACACTGCCATGGCGCAGGCGCGTCCCAACGCAGCGCTCAGCAGGGACTCGGGATTCACAGCCTCCGTCAGCAACGCTCATGACAAACAGCGCTGGGAGGATGACCAGGGTGGGGAAGGGACACAGAAACCAGCCATGGGGAGCGGGAAATGGACGCAGGGACTGTACCCACAGCGGGCACCATGCAAGATGGGAGCCAGTTTCAGCCAGCTGTCCCCTCAAGGTCTCAATCACTCTGCGAGCATCTCTCAACTGCATAGAAAAACGGACACCACACAATGTTCAACAAAAAACTTAAAACAGGGACAGCAGCGCATGGCCACTTGTTTGAGAAATATATAGGGTGGTTTTGGAAACCGTGTTTATAAAAGCAATAGGCGGGGGAAAAAAGGGCAGAACTATAACCTGCACTGATTTCGACTACATAAGGGAATGATGCACGCTGGCAGGGTAGCAAGCAGCTGGCTGGCTCTGTGATGGTGGTGGAATTATGGGCAATTTCTGTTCTTTGTTTTCCAAATTGTCTATAACATCAGTGCATTATTTTTTAAATGAAAAAATTGATGCGCACGTAAAAAGTGTCCTCCTCTAGCACAGCTGGAGATGGGTATTAGCAGGGAGCTTGGGCTCGGGGCACTTAAGATTCCAGAACGCCGAGGCTCAGGTCCGCCTTGGTGACCAAGACAAAACCAGGGTAAGACTGCTCAGGCCCCAACACCTCTAAACTTGGATTGGAATTGAGGGTCCCCCAAAGGCTCTGAGCTTGTCTGAGGGCATGGGGGCTCCAGCCTGGCACCAGAGCAGGCCAGTGGGCAGCTCTGTAGAGAAACACAGCCCTGGTCTAGGCCGGAAGGAGGCTCCCCATGCTCACAGTGCACACGGCCGTCTGCAGGATGGCATCAAAACCTCCTTCGGGGGCATCCAGGTTGCCTGAGATGCGCTCCCCCTTCAGCTTATTCCGGAACTCCTCCACGTCTTCCGTCAGGCTGATGACATTCTTGAAGGAGAAGGGGGGGTCGCTGTTGGGCCAGGGTTCCTTCAGCCTGGGAAGGTGGGAAGGGGAGCGTCAGGGAGAGAGAAAGTCAGGGAAGAAGACCCCCATGCCCTGCGCCCACTCTCCTTGTGGACCACCCCCTTGGCTCAGTGCAACCCCAAGATTTTCAAAGTGCCTGGGTGGAGAGGAGGTGGGCCACCTGGCCAGGACCCCTGTCCACTCGGTCGATCACTCACTTCTCAGGCCTCATGTCCGTCTGAGGGACGCTGACTTTGTCCACGAACTTGCCAAATCCTATTGTGTAGTCGCTGGTGAGCTGCCTCAGGACCTGAGCTGGGCATCAGTAGGAAAGACAGGGGACAGCTGAGGGTGGGACGAACGGAGAGTGTAGCACGGAAGCAGACGCACTGCCATGTGTAAAATAGTAGCTGGGGGGGGGATTCTCTGTGTGGCTCAGGGACCTCAACCCCGGGCGGCTCTGTGACAGCCTCGACGGGTGGGATGGGTGGGAGGTGGAGGGGGCTTCAAGAGGGAGGGGGTCATATGTACACCCATGGCTGATTCATGTTGGTGCATGGCGGAAACCAATGCAATATTGTAAAGCAATATCCTTCAATTAAAAATAAATAAACTTTTTAAAAACAAAAAGAAGGGGCAGCTGAGCCCCAAGAACCCCACATCTACATAGGTGTTGGGGGCTGGTTTGGGAAGGAGGAAGAGGAAGAATAACTTAATAACTTAACATCAACACTCTGCATGTTTGGCATCAGCTCGTGCACACAGCAGCCCTGTCATTATTTACAGATGAAGGGAATGGGACTCAGGAGACCTGGAGTCATGCATGCAGCAAGTTGGAGGGGGTGGGTGGGGAGCTGGACCAGCCGTCTGTTGAGCTCGGACTTAGCCTCATAGCAGCTGGGACCCTCCTTGTCAGGACCAGAAGAGGGCATTTCCTGGCGGTCCAATGGCTAGGACTCTGGGTTTCCACTGCAGGGGCAAGGGTTTGACCCCTGGTCAGGGTATTAAGATCCCACAAGCCACATGACACGGTGCAGCCAAAAAAACCAAAAAGGACCAGAGGGGGTCTGGGGCCCACCCAGTGGGGCCCTCCCTCTGTACTGCTGAATGGTTATTGGGGGTCTGGCCAGGACTCTCCTCTGAGAACGGGGAGAAGGAGTTCTTGGGGTGCTCAGAAGTCCTGTCCTTCCTTGAGGAGTGGGTATAGCTAGCCTGAGCCCTGGCCTCCTGAGCAGCTGGGGGCGGGGGGCACCCTCTCCATGCCCCGCAGTCTTCTGCTCCATACCCAGATCCTGCCCCATCTTCTTGAGGTTGTCCAGATCGTCAGACATGGAGTTGGAGAAGTCCATGAGGATATACAGGTCCATGGGGCTCTCCAGGGGCTCGAACACCTGCAGCTCGAAGTGCCGCTCCTCGCCCGGCCGCAGCCGCACCCGCAGCGCCTGGGGGGACACCTGGCTGCGGCGCAGCATGGTGTCGATCTGCCTTTCCTGTGCCCAAGGGAGGGGGACAGCTGGCTGGAGGGTCTCTCCAGATCTAACGGAGAGACCGCTCAGCTCAGCCAGAGGACCCCATAACACCCCATAAGCAGCCAGCCTTGAGTTTGCCTCCCCCGACCCCTGACCCCAGGCACCTCCGTAATCTCGAAGCTGCTCTCCATGACCACCACGCTCTCCAGCCGGCAGCCAGCAGCCAGCAGCTCGGCCTGGGTGTTGCAGCGCCGTTCCTTGAACGCCTGGCCAGAAGGAGACGGAGTCAGGGGGCAGTGCCCGTCCCCGCTGCTGTCCTAACCCCAGATTTACACCCCTTGATTTTCCTGAACCCTTGCCCGTTCTCCCACGCCCACCTGGCCCGAGGCTGGGCCGAGGGTGTGGCAAGTGTGGACTTGGCCAGAGCCCAGGGGTGGGGCGCACAGGCTGGGGAGGTGGCTGGGCTGCGCAGCAACACACCTCGTCCGTGCAATAGGCGCAGTCCTTGTCCACGCGGATGCACTCAGTACAGCTCTTCACCTGGGCCTTCTTGCAGCGGTTTGCTGCGGAGCAGAGCGGGGTGGGCCCACTGAGATGGGTCTCACCCAGGGCCAAGCCCTTCCCTTAAGCATCCTCATTTGAAAGAGGTAGGGACTCTCTCCCAAGATACAGAGGGAGAAACAGAGGCCAATGGCTATGTGGTTAGCAACCTGCAGAGCCAGGTCTCAAACTGGGACTTTCCACCCAAGTCTGGAGGGAAGGAGGGTAGGGGCTGAGACGGAGGCGCTGGCCCATTTGCTGGCGGGGACACCCTAACCAGCCACCCTGCCTGCTCCTCTGGGATTGTGTTTCGTTGATCAGTGTCCCTAGTGCCAAGCCTATGCCCTGCACATGGTGAGTTTTTAATAAATAAAGGAGGTGAAACTTCAGTTTCCCCAGAGGTTGGGATACCCTCTGGTTTTGTTCAGTTAAAATCACAGTGAGGGGAGGGAGGAGGGAGGAGGGTTCAGGGTGGGGAACACATGCATACCTGTGGCGGATTCATTTTGATATTTGGCAAAACTAATACAATTATGTAAAGTTTAAAAATAAAATTAAAAAAAAAAAGAAATTGTGAGATAACCAAAAAAAAAAAAAATCACAGTGAGGACCCGCTCGTGCTAGTGGGCGGGGCCCCTGGACTCAGGAAAAGGAGTGCTGTTAATGTTTAGCAGTGTCTCTGGTGAGGGCAGGGAAGCCCTGACTTGCAGCATTTACCGATTTCCAAAGTATAAATGTTCCCACCATGGACTGCTTTGAGCTGCCAGCCATGGCATCCACGGACAGGCACTATTCTATCAGTAGGAGCCCTTTGCAGACTGCAGACACTCAGAGAGCTGGTGATGATCACCTTCCTCTCCTTCAAATTCCCATAAAATCTTTCAACTCCGCTGTCCAGGCCTCAGCACACCCTGAAAGCTCCTGCCTTCTCTGAGTGGATGTCTTTCCCCTCCTTTAGACCAAGTCTTGTTGCGCTTCCCTTGGGCCACGCAGCTCAGGATCATGGCTCCGCAGCCCTTGAAGTGGGTGGTGGCTGTTTGTTGAATGGCTGAGTGAGGGTCTGGGCAAGACAGAGAGCCTCCCCCCACACCCTGCTACCTTAAGGGCAGTGTCTTGAAAGTTGAGGCCCCGCCAAGAAGGGTGCTGCAGGGGTGTGTCTGACTCACCCATGTGCCCGGGGAAGCTGACGCTCAGCAGGGCTGCCAGCAGCAGCCTGGTCCACGGGCTGGGATGTGGCCCTGCCATCCTCCTCTTCCTGTAAAACACCCACAATTGACACACGATGCCTGACAACCCTGGTCCACGTGTCAGCTCACTGGGTCCTCGTCAGAGCTCCACCGTTCCCACTGCACAGATGTACAAACTGAGGCTCTGAGAACTTTAGTGACGTTCTGAGGCCACTTGGCCTACAAGTGGTAGGGCCCAGGACCCCTGATCCCTCTTTTCCTCTGCCCCCTTCCTTGGCATCCCTAGAGTGGCCAGATGCCCTGTAGGCCTACGCCCTGCCAGGGAGGTCCCCACCCTCTCACCACCGAGGACTCTGGGCTCTGAGCTTGTCCCAGTGCTAGGCCTTTTGTACTGGGCTCCCCGGAGGGCAGACCAGGGATTTTTCCACCCTCGCCTTTCAGACCCCACTGGGTTGCGTCAGGCTTGGCAGGGACAGGGCCACCCTAGAGGGTCCTGGCCCGCTTACTTGCCCTTCGGTGATGGGATACAGCCCAGGAGGAGGGGGCCCTCTGCAGTATTTGGGGCCTGGGGAAGGGAGGACATGATTTGCTACTCAGCTAAGTTCTGTAATGGCTGCCTGGCCCATCAGAGGAGGGCGTCCCCTCACCTGTGCCTGCCCGAGTTGAGTGGGGGGATCCTGAGCAGATCACCCTTTCGAAAGTTAGCCTGGAGGGGGATTAAAAACTCCTGCAGCCCACTCATACACACACACACTGCCAGCCACCCCAGGACACCCCATCTGCCTTTGCTTCACTGTTTTTTTTTAAATGATTTATTTATTCATTGTTTTTGGCTGTGCTAGGTCTTCCTTGCTCCATGGGCTTCTCCTTAGTTGCGGTGCACAGGGTTCTCTCTGCGGTGGGTTCTCTGCTTAGGGGTCCCGGGCTCTAGGGCACAGGCTCAATAGTGTGGCACACAGGCTTAGCTCCTCCTCGGCGTGTGGGATCTTCCCGGATCAGGGATCAAACCCGTGTCTCCTGCATTGGCAGGCAGATTCTTTTACCACTGATCCAGGGAAGGCCCCTTTGGTTCAACTATTAAACTATCTCAAGTCATTTGTGACCTTCTCAGTGACATCCCTGAGAACATTTCAAGATGGATAGCCTGCTGAAGAGAGGGGCTGGCCAGAGGCGCCTGGCCTGGCAGAGCTGATGGCAAGAGTGACCGCCCCGGCTGCTTTCTCCAGAGCCAATCACCCAGCAGCCCGAGACTAGGCCATGCCTACTGGCCCTCATCCTTGGCTTGTGGGGCAGGCACCCCCCAGGCTCTGGGGAGACCCGAGGGGCTGCAGGAGGGCATGCCTCCGTCTCTCCGAGGCAGCCACCAGGAGCTCCAACACATCCGCAGGCGGTCAGCTGGGGAGGAGCCCGCCTCTAAGAGGGGCCTGGGGTAAGGGTGCCCCAAGCCAGCTGAGAAGGGCTGCTTCTTGGGGGGGAAATGGTTTTCCTGCAGCCTTGGGGCACAGGCACCACACCCACAGGCTACACAATACTGGCTGCTTCCCCGGGCCTCCCTGGGGCACCATTACACATGCAGGTACAGGCACTTCCCAGCCGGGCTCTTACTCACTCTCCTGTGCCCACAGGCTGGGCACACAATGGGCAAGGGCCCAGCATGTCACGTACATAATCGCCATTTAATCTGCATGGGAACCAGTGGGGGAATGACCGCCTGATCCCCTTTGTCCAGATGAGATGGGGCAGTGCAGCAGCAGACCCCCTGCCCCATTTAACCTTCACATTATATTCAGAGACTAAAATAGCAGCGATGCACACCGAGTGTTGTGTTTGACTCAACTTGTGTTTTTAAAAGTTTTTTTTTTTCTTTTTTAAGGCTGAATCTTGCAGCATGAGAAATTTTAGTTCCCCAACCAGGAAATGAACCTGTGCCCCCTGCTTTGGGAACATGGAGTCTTAACCACTGGGCCACCAGGGAACCGCCTAAAAAGCTTTTTTGCTTTTGGCCACACCAAGTGACTTGTGGGACCTTGGTTCCCTGACCAGGGATTGAACCCAAGCCCGGACAGTGAGAGCACCGATTCCTAGCCACTGGACCACCACTGCATGCATGCTCAGGCATGTCTGACTCTCTGCTACCCCACAGACTGGAGCCCACCAGGCCCCGCTGTCTATGGGAGTTTTCCAGGCAAGAATACCGGAGTGGGTTGCTATCTTCTCTTCCAGGGGATCTTCCTGACCCAGGGGTCGAACCCGTGTCTCCTTCATTGGCAGGCGGACTCTTTACCACTTTGCCACCTGGGAAGCCCTGGACCACCAAGGGGACTCCCTAAAAAGTCTTCAAAGTAGTCATTGGTGGGTGGAAAAATAATATCTCACGTAAGAGTTAGGACTGTGGGCTTCCTGGGAGACATGCCTGTGGCGGCACGGGCAGAGCCCTTGGGACACGAACTCTCCAGGCTACTCCGGGTCCCACCAGGCGCGGGGCCTTTTTATGTAGCAGGCGGACCCGGAAGTGAGTGCTTGCCACCCGCTGTTATCACATAGCGGCACACCCAGTCTGGCAGGCTCGGGGACATACATACTCTTGGACACATGCTATGGCCCACATAACATGGGCTCAGTGTTCTCCTGATACCTACCCCATGGGAGCCCCCGCCTGGCACATCCGCACCCACCCTCCACCGCTCTCTTCCCTCCTGCTTCCCTATCCTCTGGCCCCTCTGCTCCTCTATCACCTGCAGATTCAAGGCCAAGGAGACAGACAGACACCCCTTCCCCACTGTCCCTCCTGCTCTCCTTTACCCGCTCAGCCCCCCAGGACAGAGACCCGCAGCCTTCACTTCCAGCTGTGGTCCGAGGCAACCACAACCCAGTCCAGCCTTGGGCTCAGGGTGTGGCCAGGCCACTGGGGAGAAGGAGCCCAGGAGGAGCCATCTAGAGGCCCCCACCTACAACCAGACAGGGCCACCCGGGGCTGAGAGGGTGGGGACGGGGGGCGGGGGGGTGGCTGGCCCTGGAGGAGGTCACAGTGGTGGGCCGTGAGGTCAGGAGGGCTTCCTGGAGGAAGGGTGTCCTGAGCTGACTTTGGGAGCAAGGCAGGCGTGTACCCAGCCAGGAGGAGAGGAGAGTCAGGGAGTCCCCAGACCCCAGATGGACAGTGGCACCACCCAGCTAAATCGGAGGGCCTCTGCCTCTATTGGGCTGCTTCTTTTTGAACCCCAGAAGTGTCCAGCCCAGTAGGCCACCCGCCGGGACCCTGCCCACCACTTCTCCCAAGCTCCCACCCGACTCCCAGACCTCTCTCCCTGCTGCCCTCCTCCATCCAGAGGTCTGACAACCAAGCGCCTTCTCCAGCTCTGCCTGTTCCCTTTCCCCCGGGGGTCCCCTGGACACACCGGGGCAGGCTGGGCACCTGCCCCGGGCGGCTGGCCTTTAGGAAAGGAAGAGCTGGGAAAACAAAAGCCGCCGGTCCACCAATCAGCTCCCCCGTGGGGCTGCCAGCGGCTGGGGTGCGCACTCCCTTTCCGCTTCTCCCCTCGGAGATCTCCTAGAGAGCGCCCAGCCTCGGCGGCTCGGGGCCCTGGAGGGGCGGGCGGAGTGCGGGGGGATGGCTGGACTTACCCTGGGGCTGACTCGCGCCCTCCCCGCGCTGGGCTCCGCTCGGCGGCTCCAGATGCGGCGCGCGGGCGAGCCGGGACGGTGCGGAGGGCGGGCTGCAGGGAGGGCGGGCGGCGGCGGGGAGGGGACCGCTTTATGGGGCGGGAGGCAGGTAGGAAGGAGGCGCTGGTGAATCAGGCCGGCCGCATTCCTGCGCGCGGCGCGCACCTGTCGGGGCAGGAGCCGGGCGCTGCCGCCTCTGGGCCCGCCCCCCGGAAAGGGCTGCGGCTCTCGCAGCGCCCTGCCCTGCTCCCCGACCCAGGGCGGCGGGGCCGGGGAGGAGTCACCCGCCTCTCTCCGGTCCAGCCCCGGGAGCGGAGCCTCCTCGCCCCTCCGGGCTTCAGTCTCGGGGGCAGGGGTGCCCCCAGCTGGAGGCGGCCTCTCCTAGCCCCCTTCTGGGACCGCCGTCCCTCTCCTCCAGACCCTGGGCCGGGAGCCATCGCCCCCGCCCTGGGGAGCCACCAGGAGCCCCAGACACAACCCGACAATCAACGCCGCGCACCCCCTCTCTGTGTGCGGGCACTGAGGACAAGCCCTGGGCTGCCCCAGGCCAGGTCTGCCTTCCCAGCATCTTCTTAGCCTCCCCAACTCCCCAGCGCACTCACCCCGTGTGCACAGAGGGAGCTCTGGGCAAGAACTGATTCTCTGAGTGTCTGCAGACAAGCTAATTAAACCTTCTTAAAGCAAGAGTAATGCCCCT
Source organism: Bubalus bubalis (assembly GCF_019923935.1). Taxonomy (NCBI): domain Eukaryota; kingdom Metazoa; phylum Chordata; class Mammalia; order Artiodactyla; family Bovidae; genus Bubalus; species Bubalus bubalis. The sequence continues at coordinate 7,430,971 of NC_059159.1, read as the reverse complement.
CAAGAGGCAGCACCCACCTGAGGTGGAGAGACACTCGAATGGTTACAGCTGTTCTTGACAAGCTGCTTCACAAATCTGACACCCCCCCCACCCACCCCCCTCCCCCGTCCTCCCCATCCTCTCTCAAGTGCTGATGGTTAAGTGATTAAACTCTCTGGTGTTGTTCCATGACCTCAACTTGGTCTTTTTCTCTGGCCCCACCTTGTACAAATGCCCCCCCTCTCCCCCAGCCAAGCAGCTTCAAGTCAGCATCCTTTTGCAAACAGGGACTGGGGCTCTTTTACACCAGGCTGGTCCCTTTACTTGGGGTCTTCCCACCCTCACCCAGCCTGGTTTATCCTCCTTATCCTTGAGGGCCTTATGCTGATGTCACATGCTCTAAGGAGCCTCTTTGACCTCCCTGAACCCTGGACTGGGTTGTGTGCCCCTGGGGCATGTTTTTTTTTTTTTTTTTTTTTTGTCATTTGCCACACTGGTTTGAAATAATCTGTTTAGGGATCTCTTCCCTATTGCATGGTGAACCCCAAGGATGGACACGGTGTAGCACATCTTTTGATCCCCACCACCTAGCTCAGTGCCTGGCACATAGCAGTTGCTCAATAAACGTGTAGTCAACCCAGAAGGGATCGTCACATGGCCTCCCTGAGCCTCAGTAGTCTCATCTGTAAACAGACGCAAACACCGCCAGCTCTCAGAGTGGCCCTAGGAACAGCTGGGATTGACTGAGGAGCCGCCAAGGACACCAAGCGCTCACTGCAGCTGTGCGAGCCACAGGTCTCCCCTTTGCCACCTTGCCCAGTCATCTGAGATCTGCTCTGCATGGGCCAGGGGCTCAGAGGCTGGCTCCTGGAGTCGGGAGCTCTGCGGCAGAAACCCCAGTTTGGTTGGGGTACCCAGGTCATGCCCTACGGATCTGAGCTACTCCAGCAGTTGCCCAGTCCACCCCGGGAAATACAGGCTCAGGGAGCAGCTGCCGGCACCATCCATCAGGGGTGTACCCCACAGTGGGGGCTGCTGATGCGCCCTCCGAGAGAAGAAGAGCCCCGCCCAGAGGCAGTAATGCCACAGACCCCACTGAGCCCAGCAACCCCTTCCTCTCCTCATTCCAGACCCTTTTAAAAATGACTAATGGAGCGCTTCCCTGGTGCCTCAGTGGGAAAGAATCCGCCTGCCAATTTAGGAGACACGGGTTCCATCCCTGGTCCTGGAAGGTCCCACATGCTGCAGAACAGCCAAGCCGGTGCACCGCAACTGACTGAGCCTGCGCTCTAGAGCCCAGGAGCTGCAACCACTGATGCCTGCGCACCCTAGAATCCATGGTCCGCAGCAGAGGCCTCTGAAATGAGAAGCCCTCACACCGCAGCTAGAGAGTAGTCCCCACTCGCAGCATCTAGAGAAAAGCTCGCACAACAAAAACCTAGCATGGCCAAAAATAAATAAATAAAATCATATGTCATAAAAAATGACTAGGGGGACTTCCCTGGTGATCCAGTGGTTAAGATGCAAGGGTCCAGTGCTTCAAATGCAAGGGGCGCAGGTTCAATCTCTGGTTGGGAAACTAAGATCCTACATGCTGTGCAGCACAATCCAAAAAAAAAAAAAAAAAAAAAAGACTAGGAGAGCAGGACTTTGGCAGCAGTTGAGAGGTGAGACGTGCACCCTGAGAGGCCCTCAGAAGACAACCCATGAGGTCCCTCAGGTTTCTTCAAGTCTGGAATTTCATTACCCAGAACCTGAGTATGGACCTGGGTGGGGGGGGTGGTCCATGAATCATCTGAGATCACGCGTGAAACTCAAGGTGTATCTGACACGGGAATGTGGGTTTGCCGGGAAAAGGATCCTTTGATTACACTGAATTCCCAAATAGGTACTGGTCCCCAAAGGGTTAAGGAGCTTTGTACTACATATTACTTCTATATAAAAAAAAATAATAAGACAAAACCCCCTATTGTCTGATTCTGCAGCCTTAGGGCCAGAGTGAGCCTGGTATGTAGTGGGGTTTCCTTCTGCAGACTTTGCCAAAGAGCCGAGGTCCCTGAAACAGAGGTCCAGGAACCTCAGATGGCAGCTCCCACCTACCCACGCTCATTCCACGGCCTCAGGGAGGCCAGACTTGCTCCCTCATTAGTTCAATCATTTATTCATTGACAAGCATTTAACGGGCTCTTAAGCCAGGTGCCGGGGATCGCAGAGGAATGAGCCACACCACCTGCTTGCTTCACGGAACTCACAGTTTAAACCATGGGCATCCGAGGTGGACGGCATATTCTCCAGGGATGCGCCTACTTTTTGCTTGACCGTGTACATCAGTTACGGTACCCGTTTCTATAAAGAAACAACTTAAATGATAAATGGACAGTGGATGTGTGACCAGAACAATTTGGTGACCCGTCTAGAGACCTTGTATTAACCCCCACCACAGTTGACTGTTTAATCTTTCTTACTCCTAAAACAGTCTCTCCTCTCTCTCACCCCCAAACATTGACTTAAAAAAAAAAAACATTTTATTTATATATTTTTGGCTCTGCTGGGTGTTTGCTGCTGTTCGGGCTTTTCTCTCGCTGCAGGGAGCAGGGGTTACTCTCTAGTGGTTGTGCAAGTGTTTCCCATCGTGGTGGTTTCTCTTGTGGAGGGTGAGCGGGCTTAGGTAGTCGTGGTTCCCTGGCTCTAGAGCACAGGCTCAGTAGTTGTGGTAAACGGGCTTAGTTGCTCCTTGGCACATGGGATCTTCCTGGATCAGGGATCAGACCTGTCCTCTGCATTGGCAGGTGGATTCTTAACCACTGAGCCACCAGGGAAGCCCTCCACTATTTTTTGCTTGACCATGTATGTCACTTACTGGACGAGTGGTACCCATTTCTATAAACAGCTTAAATGATAAATGGACAGTGAATGTGTGACCGGAACAGTTTGGTGACCCGTCTAGAGACCTTATCTCAACCCCCACTACAGTTAGTGTTTTTATCTTTCTTGCCCCTGGAACAGTCTCTCCCCTCCCCCACCCCCAAACATTGACCTTTTAAAGAGATTGGCCAGTTGACCAGAAGAAGGTCCTACTGTCTGGATTTGTCTGGTTACTTCCTCATGGTGTTATTTGACTTGATTTTTATCCTCCTGTAAACTGGAAGTTATGTCTAAAAGCCTGATTAGATTTACAGTTTCTCAGCAAGGATGGTCTTAGGAGATGCTGTGTTTTATCGGATGGCACAGGATGTTAGCTGCCTCACCATCTCTCTTAATTGTAAAAATGCATTTTCACTTCATGATTAAGAAGTAGTTAAGAGGGGGTGATGGTGTTTTGTCATCCTGCCCTTTTCCCAACAAACTTTCACTGAACAGTTCTAGCATCCATTGTTGATCCTTGCTTGAATCAATTATTCTTTGGGGGTTGAAGAGTAGACTTTCTGTTTCTATATTTAATAAAAGGTATTCTTCAAATTAAAAAAAAAGGTTTCCTTCAACAACTGGGAATGAATTATACATATCCAAAATACAGGGTAAATATCTTTTCTTTTTGAGTTATAGAACTTTAAACAATTACTATTACATTACAAAACCACCCCAAAGATTTTTTTTAAATTGTAGTAAAAACATAAAAATTACATCATAATCAGTTATTTATTTAGGCTGTACTTCGTGGCTTGAAGAATCTTAGTTCTCTAACCAGGGATTAAACCCAGGCCAGGGCAGCGAAAGCACCAGACCACTGGACTGCCAGGGAATTCCCTTAACCAGTTTAAACGTATAGATCAACAGTGTTAACTATGTACACGTTGCTGGGAAACAGATTCCCAGAACTTTTTCATCTTGCAAACTGAAACTGTATACCCATTAAATGGCTCCTCACTCCCCCAACCCCCGGTTAACTATCATTCTATTTTCTGAATCAGTGATTTTGACCACTCTCAGTTCAGTTCAGTTCATTTCAATCACTCAGTTGTGTCTGACTCTTTGCGACCCCATGGACTACAGCACTCCAGGCTTCCCTGTCCATCACCAACTCCTGGAGCTTGCTCAAACTCATGTCCATCGCGCCAGTGATGCCCTCCAACCATCTCATCCTCTGTCGTCCCCTTCTCCTCCTGCCTTCAATCTTTCCCAGCATCAGGGTCTTTTCCAGTGAGTCAGCTCTTCCCATTAGGTGGCGGAAGTATTGGAGTTTCACCTTCAGCGTCAGTCCTGCCAATGAATATTCAGGACTGATCTCCTTTAGGATGGACTGGCTGGATCTCCTTGCAGTCTAAGGGGCTACTGATACTCTAGTGCCTCATCTGATTGGAATCACACAATCTGTCTTTTTGTGTTTGGCTCATTTCACTTAGTATAAAGCCCACAAGCTTCCTCTCTGTTGTAGCATGTGGTGGGGTTTTCTTCCCTTAAGGCTGAATAATATTTCATTGTATGTATAGACCACATTGTTTTTATCCATTCATCTGTCAATGGACATTGGGTAGCTTCCTCCTCTTCAGTTCAGTTCAGTTCAGTCGCTCAGTCGTGTCCGACTCTTTGCGACCCCATGAATCGCGGCACGCCAGGCCTCCCTGTCCATCACGAATTCCCCGAGTTCACTCAGACTCACGTCCATCGAGTCGGTGATGCCATCCAGCCATCTCATCCTCTGTCGTCCCCTTCTCCTCCTGTCCCCAATCCCTCCCAGCATCAGAGTCTTTTCCAATGAGTCAACTCTTCTCATGAGGTGGCCAAAGTACTGGAGTTTCAGCTTTAGCATCATTCCTTCCAGAGAAATCCCAGGGCTGATTGTAAATTAAGCTGCTATGAACATGGGTGTGCAGTCATTATCTTCCAGATCTTGCTTTCAGTTTTATTGAATATAAACCCAGAAGTGATGGACCGCGTGGTAGTAGTCCTATTTTAAATTTTAGAGGCCCACCATACTGTTTTCCATAGCAATTGCATAATTTTATAATCCCATCAGCAGTGCACAAAGGTTAATTCTTTTAATTCTAATTTTCAGAGTAAAGAGCTGATATATTCAACTTGAATGGTGGCAAATACATTTTTTCTGTTTTTTCAAATCAAATACCATGCATGAATGGATTTTCACTTATCCAGTAGTTTACACTGGTGATGTTCTGATATAATAAGCAAGATATGTTTGGTTTTTGTCTATGGTTCATGGAAAAGCTCCGGAGCGATATAAGTGAAAGGAGAGTCTTTGTTATTCATAAGAAGCCCCTTTCAAAAACAACAGAGTTTATGTTAATGAGGTGACTTTTGGAAAGCCACTAAGGTTGGGGGCACTGGTTGCCAGGGGAACCAACCACGTGTTGAAACTTTCAGCCTCAATACTCCCCCACCCTCACCCCAACCCCCAACCTCCAGAGAAGGGGGACGGGTTAGAGATTGCCTTCCTTCTCCAAAACAATGTCCAATGATTTAATGAAGCATGTAATGAAGTGTGTGCGCGCTCAGGTGTCCAGTCATGTCTGATTCTTTGTTACCCCATGGACTGTAACCTGCCAGGCTCCTCTGTCCATGAAATTCTCCAGGCAAGACTACTGGAGTGGGTTGCCATTTCCTTCTCCAATGCATGAAAGTGAAAACTGAAGGTGAAGTCACTCAGTTGTGTCCGACTCCTAGCGATCCCGTAGATTGCAGCCTACCAGGCTCCTCCATCCATGGGACCTTCCCGGCAAGAGTACTGTGGGAACCCCCAATTTACAGCCAGTCAGTTGGAAGTTGGGGAGGCCAGGACTTGCAATTGGCTTCTGGGTAGGAGACAGTCTTATGGGATGGAGCCCCTTTCACCTCTGGGGTTGGTGCTGACTCTGGGCAGTTGGCATTAGAAGTGCTTGGTTGTGAAAAGCCCACGCACTTGGTGTGAGAGCTTAGCAGTGTACAGTCAGCAAGGGAGTTTTTCCTTTTTCACAATAATTAGTCAGCGGGAGGTCTTTTCAAACCAGTTCCTTTGACCTTTGAAACCCTCCTTGCAGTCCTCCCTGCTTTCTGGGGCACACTGGAGCAGTTCCACTTAGATTTCTGGATTAGCCCTTTCTCTGCGAGCAGCCCTGGTTCCTTTTTGGGAGGGAAGGGCAAGATTCGGGTGCTACATGTGCTCCTTGCTACAGGGGGCCAGCCATTGCTTCTGGGTCCTTCCGAAGGACATAGCTGATTTGAATCATGAGCTCATATTGATAGTTCCAATTCAAATTTAAAATGAGTTTTCTTTGTCTCTTTCCTCTCTATACTTTTGGTTTTGTATTTCCTCCCTGTCTTACACAAAAGCATATTCCCTGCACTGTTCAGCACCTTGCCCTTTATTTCTCCTGAGGACCATTCCAAATCTGGTCACAGAGACCTTTCTTATTCTTTATGTTCAAAGGACCTTGACTTTTTTTTTAATTATAAAGATTTTATATTTTTGGTCACAAGGCCTGTGGGATCTTAGTTCCCTGACCAAGGATCGAATCTGCACCCCCTGCAGTGGAAGTGTGGAATCTTAACACTAGACCACCAGGGAAGTCCCTGGAGATTTTCAACATGCATAAAGGCGTTCCTTCCCATTAGGGAGAACACCCACACCCTTTCTCTGCAGGTGTGTATCTCTGCCTTGCTCCTGCCTTAAATAAACAAACTGTTTCTCTGTATGCACCTCCCACACCCTGATTTAAAAAAAAAAGAACAACAAAAAAACCCCTCATGCATAAAATTAGAGAGTGCAGGGACTTCCCTGGAAGCCTGATCTAGTGGTTAAGATTCTGTACTCCCAAGGCAGGGGCCATGGGTTTAACCCTCACCTATCTGGGAACTAAGATCCTGCATGCTGCATGGTGTGGCCAGAAAACGCCACCTCCATCCCTTGCATCACCTGGGCTCTTATCTCACGCCCGGCACTTGGGACGGTGCTGCTGGGCTGTGTGGACAGATGCTGCAAGGCAACAGTGTCATCTGAGATGCAAGAAAGATTGGGGAGCCCCGAGAAAGGAGCGACTAACGCCCGGGGGGAATCAGGAAAGCATTAAGACAATCTGACCTGCATGAGAAACGCTGAACTGGAAGAAGCACAAGCTGGAATCAAGATTGCCGGGAGAAATATCAATAACCTCAGATATGCAGATGACACCAACCTTATGGCAGAAAGTGAAGAGGAACTCAAAAGCCTCTTGATGAAAGTGAAAGTGGAGAGTGAAAAAGTTGGCTTAAAGCTCAACATTCAGAAAATGAAGATCATGGCATCCACTCCCACCACTTCATGGGAAATAGATGGGGAAACAGTGGAAACAGTGTCAGACTTTATTTTTGGCTCCAAAATCACTGCAGATGGTGACTGCAGCCATGAAATTAAAAGACGCTTACTCCTTGGAAGGAAAGTTATGACCAACCTAGATAGCATATCCAAAAGCAGATACATTACTTTGCCAACAAAGGTCCATCTAGTCAAGGCTATGGTTTTTCCTGTGGTCATGTATGGATGTGAGAGTTGGACTGTGAAGAAGGCTGAGCGCCGAAGAATTGATGCTTTTGAAGTGTGGTGTTGGAGAAGACTCTTGAGAGTCCCTTGGACTGCAAGGAGATCCAACCAGTCCATTCTGGAGATCAGCCCTGGTATATCTTTGGAAGGAATGATGCTAAAGCTGAAACTCCAGTACTTTGGCCACCTCATGCGAAGAGTTGACTCATTGGCTAAGACTCTAATGCTGGGAGGGATTGGGGGCAGGAGGAGAAGGGGACAACAGAGGATGAGATGGCTGGATGGCATCAATGGACATGAGTGAACTTTCGGGTGAACTCCGGAAGTTGGTGATGGACAGGGAGGCCTGGCATGCTGCGATTCATGGGGTTGCAAAGACTCAGACACGACTGAGCAACTGAACTGAACTGACCTGCAATTAAGAAAATCTTCCAAGTGTCGGTGCTGAGGTTGGGAGTGAGAAAGTTGGGAGGAGCCAAGCATGGGGGTGTGGGGGGTGGGGAGAAGGAGGGGAAACGCTGGAGGGGTGATGAGAATGCTGGTGGCCTTGCCTGCCTGGCTGAAGTGGGTTCTCTCGTGGTCAGTGGGAGACCACGTGACTAGGTAAGAGCTGGGGGGCAGGAAGATGCTGGCCAGACTGGAGCTTGGATGGAAGAGTTCGAGTAAGCAGATGAGGCGAGAGCAACTGGGGGCCGGGGCAGCAGTGACAATGATGGGGAGGGGTTCCTGAAGTGGCCCACAGGATGCGGGGAGAGCATGGGGGTCCAGGATGCAGTGGCAAGCCCGGGGTAATCCCGATGTCAGCACCCAAGATGGGGACCTTGGGGAGAGGGTGGGGATGTGTGGGTGGGCGGGAGTCGAGTTCAGCTTGGACAGGCTGTGAGCAAGGACAGGGCACTTTGGGACACCCAGCCTTCAGAGAAGGCTGAGAACCTGCTCCTGTGGCTCAGTGGGACTACAGTGGGCAGGCACTAGACCCGATTCACAGGAGAGTTAACCAAAATTCAGCAGGACTAAAGACCTTCACCCACTCACCAGGCTAGTAAGTGGAACAGCTCTAACTCCAGGCTGTCCAACTCCCAGACTTCTCTCCCCAGGGCCCTTGTGACTGGGGCCCCGAGGGGGAATAGCCATTACTGATCGGATGGCTCGGTGGCACGTCTGGGAGGGCCTGGAGGACAGTCGAAGGCCATGATCCAGGCGGATTTTATCATCTCTAGAGGGTGCTTCCCTCCTTGGTCTAAAACAAGGAGGAGCTGGACTGATCAATAACAAGCCTGGATAGAGTACTCTATAAATGTATCCCTGGGGGCTCAGTGCTGTTAGCCACTACTGCCTGATAATGCAGGAGACACAGGAGACACAAGTTCAATCCCTGGGTTGCGAAGATCCCCTGGAGAACAAAATGGCAACCCACTCCAGTATTCTTGTCTGGGAAACCCCATGGACAGAAGGGCCTAGTGGGCTACAGTCTGTGGGGCTGCAAAGAGTCAGACATGACTGAGCAACAAGAGCGATGCATAAATCATCTCGTAGGTTCCTCACAACCAGCTCAAAAAGCTTTATTACCATGATTTGACAGAGAAGACTTACAGAGCTAAAGGCCTGAGACACACGACTCAAACACAATTTGTTTTAACCTGGGCTCCAGAGCAGAGGTGCTGACTCCGAGGTCCCAGCTGCTGCCACATGAGCTCCCTGGGGCCCTGGCGGAGGCTGCAGGCGGGAAGCCCTCTCTCTCTCTCTCTCGAGGGCTGCGAAGTTCCTCAAAGGACAGGGAGACCTGACCTCTTCTGCAGCTGGGGATGTGTTTGTGGGGAGGGGGCAGGGGTGGCTCCATCTCTACTCTGGGGGCCGCAGGGCTGGGTCGTCACACTCCCCCAGTCATGCCCCAGCATCCGGTGCCTCCTGGGGACCACTTTTCTGAACCCCTGCCCACTCCAGGGAAGCAGGTCAGCTCTTCACAGCCTGGTTTCCTTCTCTGACGCTCGGCCCTTCCGCTGGTGGGGAGAGAGCTGCCTGAGAGCAGGAAAAGCACTCTTTTCCTCCAGACCCAGGGCTCCATGCCTGGCAGCTGCTGGGAAATCTGTTCTGGCCCCAGAGGAGCCCAGTGGCCACTGGCGCTGCCCGAGGGCTGCTGTGGGGCAGAGATAACAGGCGCAGGAAGGGTGGGGTGGCGGATCCTCCCAGGAGCTGGACTTTATGTAAACAATGAATGGCTGCCCAGCCAGGCCAGGAGGTGATTCATCTCCCCACTGCAACCTGCCCCCTCCCTGCGAGGGTCAGGGGTCAGCTCCCGCCCTTCTGGTGACTGGTGAGACTTCAAAGGCCAGGGTGTGTCCAAGAGGTGGTTGGAGGAGGGCTCAATTGCGCCCAGGGGAGGACAGGCTGGGCTCCTGACAGCTGGTGGGGTTCAGAGCTCCAGGACCAGGGCAGCGGGAGCCCGGGCCTTCCCCCCTCTACCCCTGCCTGCCCGTGCCAAGAGACGTTCACTGGGAATGACCGAGGTGACTTCTCGGGCCACCCCCTCTGAGCCGGCTGCAGGCTGCGGTCACCCTGCTGTCAACCCCGAGGTGAGGATCCAACCGAGAAGACGAGAGGACACTTGAGTTTTCACATTTGCCTGAAAACAGACTGTGAAGAGACCAGGGCATCCGAGACGCCGAGACGTGAGGAACGCGGCACTTTTAATCCGGCGCAGACCGCGTGGCGGGGGCGCCGTCCACAGAGCCCTGCTCTTCTGCAGCCCCGTCTCTTCCAGGCCAAATGCCACCCGGGGCTCCTCACAGGGAGGAGGGAGGGGAATGGGTCCCAGTCCTGAAATGTACAATGTGGAACCTCCCAGGAGGCCGCGGTCTCGTCAGGTCCCAGAGTGGCTCCTCCCCTCCATGGAGGGGAGACTGTCCAAGCCACCCTAAGCCGGTCCCTGGGGTCCCTCGCGTCACTGCTTGGCCTTCTTCACGATGGTGCCCACGGCAGAGATAACCGTGGTCTTGGAGCCGCTGGCGCTGGTGGTCACGGTGACAACAGCTGGCAGGGTGGCCGTGGTGGTGAGGATGGTGGGCTGGGCTATCGTCGTCACCGGGATGGCCGAGTCCCACTTGCTCTTTCTCTTCTGGGCGTCTGGGGATGAGGCCAGAGAGAAGTCAGGGCGCACCCAGGCCAGTGGTCTGAGACCAGGGAGCAGAAACGGCAGGCCACAGCCCCAGGAAGCCGAGGGCAGCCGGGGAGCCGGCACCCACCCCAGGCCCAGAGCGCCACGGCCCTGCTCCCGCAGATAAGGCGGGAAGGCCCTGGCTGCGGCTGCGGGGGAGGCGGGGAGCGGAGCCGCGGTACCTGCGACGGCTGTGCTGGCCGTGGTGGTGGTGGTGGCCGTGGCGTTGGTCGTGGTGCCCTTCTTGGTGCCCGTCACAAACTCAATCTGGGGGTGAGAGGGACGATCGTTAGTTAGGACCTGCGCACAGCACGCATCCACATCTTTTTGCCAGCTGTCTGCTCCTGGGGGACAGGAGGCAATTTGGCACTGCACGAGGGAAGCGCTGAGAACCAGCTGTGACTGTCCAGCAGGGGAGGCGTTGGAGAGGCGCCTGGAGAGGACGGTTAATCCTCGGAAGAGAGCTTCCCGCAGACACCGGGCCCCTCCCGCCATGGCCATCTCTGCGCGTGCTGGGGCACCCCTGCCCGCCCAGGCCCCACCCTCACACCTCGGGGGAGGCGGTGCCCATGCGCACAGGGGAAGGACAGCTCCGGCCCCCAGGTGCTGCAGACACGTCCCTGCAACAAGCCTGGGGTTTGGAAAGGGGGAAGGAGAGAGAGTTGGGAAATTCAATCAAGGGTTAAGAATGAGGACCCCTGATCGCCCCAGCACCAGCTCCCAGAGAGATCAACCCTGTGGCCCCAGGGAGGGGGGCAGGGGACACACGTCCTGGAGGCCACATGTGCTGCGGGAGGAGGACCAGGCTAAACCGCAGGTGGAAGGGCGGGTGTCCTGCAGCTGTGTTCTCTCTCTGAGACTCCGGTCAGAAAGGGCACAGCGCAGAAACTTGGTCTCACGGCCAAGTTTCGGTCCCCTGAAGGACCGAGACCAGAGGCAAGCAGCACGCTCAGGGTCCTGACGTGAGGGGTCACCTGGCCACGGGAGGCACACTGAAGCACTCAGGCGGGCTGCAGAGGCCAGTGCTGGAAGCCAAGAATGGCACAGACCAGAGCGCCCTGGGAAGGACATACTTCCTCCGTTCAGGCCTAGGAGACTGCTGATGGGCCCAAAGGGAGAAAGCCCCCAGGGCCCGGCAGCTATAAGGGTGTGTGGCGGGGGAGGGGACATAATGCAGCCAACATTAAGTCCCGAGAAACCAAGTGGAAGCAGCCCAGGAAGCGTCTTCAAGCTGAGTCACGGAGGCTTAAAATCCAGCACATCTAAGGCTGCTCAGAGTGTCGCCGGGTGATGAACCAGCGGTGGGGGGTTGGGGTAAGGGAAGCCCCCTGGCTCAGCCTGCAGGACCCATGCACCCCAGACAGCTGCCCCCTTCATCAGGACGTCCGCCCATCACTTACTTTGGTTCGCTCCTTTTTGGCCTTTTCCAACTTGTCCATTTCAATCTTCTGGGCTTTGGCTATGAAGACAGGACAGGCAGTTACAGAGCAGCGGATTAACAAGAAGGTAATTCGGGCCAAAGAAGCCCGGACGGCTGCCTGCCGCTCTCCCGGGGCTCCTGCTTGCAGCATCGCTTTGTGATGGGCAGTCACGAGCCAGCCCTCAGCCAGCACGAAGCCGGGCCTCACAGTCCAAAGGCCCCGACGCTGGGGCTGCACACCGTCTGGAGGGGTGAGCTGCTTCTGGGCTCCAGCCACGGGGGAATGCTGGCCTAGGGTAACCACCTCCTCAGCAACCGGGATCTTAGATTTGCACTGTTTCTTTTCTGGCCTGGCTGCACGGCACTTGGGATCTTAGTACCTCCACCAGGGAATCGAACTCGAGCCCCCTAGAGTGGAGGTGCGGAGTCTTAAGCACTTGACTACCAGAGAAGTCTCTGGATTTTTAGATAAAACACTAGCAATGAATTCAAATTAAAGCAAGACAGAACTTATAGGGGCCCAACAACACACACCCACGGGCCAGATCTGGTGGTCCACGGGCCGCTGGTTTGGGACCTGGCACCCGAGGGAGTGGGCCCCTTGAAATTCCTCCCGGTTCTCCCAGCCAGGCCCCTGCACAGAGCTGCACTCCCGCCTGCCCCCTGCCTGGGACCCGTCCACACCTGCTGGGCCAGCCTCTGTGCACCTTCAGACCTCGTTCGGACACGGTGTCCTCCACGAGGCTGCCCACCCTCCCCTGGCCCCTGGTTAGGTGGCCCAGCCTGCATCTTCATCACTCCACTCGTTATTGCTGGAATCACTCCTTTGATCCTGTCTTCTTCGCTGTGTTGTAAGCTTCTTAAGTCAGGGATGGGGGTCTGGATGGTTCAAGGCTGCATCGTCAGCTCCTCAAACATGGCCGAACACGGAGGACACCCTGAAACCTGTGTTGCCTAATGACTGGAGAGACAGATGGATGGGTGAGCAGGCAGATGAACGGCTACCCACCTAATGCCTCATAGTAGGAGTCTTCAGACCAGCCGTGGGGGTCAAACATATCCTGAAAAAGAAAAGTTCAAAGTTGCTGCTGCTGCTGCTAACTCGCTTGTCGTGTCCGACTCTGTGCAACCCCAGAGATGGCAGCCCACCAGGCTCCCCTGTCCTTGGGATTCTCCAGGCAAGAACACTGGAGTGGGTTGCCATTTCCTTCTCCAATGCATGAAAGTGAAAAGTGAAAGTGAAGTCTCTCAGTCGTGTCTGACTCCTAGTGACCCCATGGACTGCAACCTACCAGGGCTCCTCCATCCATGGGATTTTCCAAGCAAGAGTACTGAAGTGGGTTGCCACTGCCTTCTCCGTCAAAGTTGCAGAAAGGGCCAATAAATGGAAATGACTCAGAAACCACATGCTTCTCCCCAAGTCTTTCCATGGATCTTCCTGGCCTGGAGTCTCCGGCCTTCCAGGACAGGGAGGCTCAGATGCCATCCCGTCTCCAGCCAACCCTTCTTAGGACAGTGAGGGCAGAAAAGCACTGTGGACAGGCTGATCTACACGGCATGGCAAGTCCACGCTAGCCCAACCAAGCAGAGGCCCCCGGGCTCAAACAAGGGAGACGGGGACGGCTCTCCTCTGCTGGCAGCGTGCCACACGGACCTTTCAGTGGCTCCAGGTTGAAGCCAGTGGAGAGGGCACAGGGCCCTGGGTCTCCTCCCTCACCCGCCGCCTCTGCAGGTGGCACATACCTTTGGATAGTTGGTGCCGAGTTCGTCAATTGCACAGAACTGGATGAGCTTCTCATAGATGCTGAAAGAAGAAGACCACAGGGCGCTGAGCGGGCCTGAGCCGAGGCCCTGCATAGCACCGGATTCCAGGAGGTCAGAGCCATTTAGCACTTGCGTGCAGACCAAGTCTTTAGCCCAGTTGAACTATTCTAAACAAGTTTCCAAACAGGAGGGCAAAAGTCCACTGACTTGACATTAAAAGTCACTTCTGGCCTTCCAACCTTCCACAGAGAGGGACTGGGGCCAGCGGCCAGAGCGAGTATGGTGTCAAGATGAGGTTTCAACTGGACAGCAGACCTTCAGTCTGTGGGGCTGGGTTGGGGCCTCCCCATTTAGGCCCACAGGGGCAAGGGCAGCTCTCGCCAATCAGCACACGAGGCTCTTTCCTGGGTGTGTCACTTGCTTGAACGCTGGACAGAGTGAGACCAAGACACAGGTCTGTTTGTCAAACCTGCATACAGAATCAACAACTTTCTAGAGGTAGGAGGACCTGGGGTGACCATCTAGACAATCCCCTCCTCGTACAGCTGAGGACACTAAGGCCTCAGATCATGCGCTCCAGGAGGAGGGAATGAGAGCCCAGGCAGAACCACCCAGCCCACGTCTTGCGGCTTCCCCTCTGCACCTGCTGCACGTGCTGCCTGGTTCTTCAACGGCAGACGAAGCCTCAATGAGGTTAGCGCAGTCCGGGTGACGGTCCCTTTGGGCTCAGCTGGGATCTGAGCAGGGCCTCTCCCTGCACCTCTCTGGGGGCATTCCTGTCCCCAGTCCAACATCACCTCCCACCGTTCCCCTGCTGGCTCACAGAAAACTCACCTGGGATTCCGAAATTCCTTCTTCCTCTGGATAATGTAGTTCATGTCCATCCCCTCCTTTATCTTCCGTTCATAGAGCTTCTGGATCTTGTCCTACGGAAAGGGGACAGAAAGACGATGGTGACGGAACCCCTCGCGATCCCAGCCTGTGGTCATGTGCTGTGGACACGAGGACCTGGGGGAGCCACGTGAAGCCCTGCTCCGGCCAGACGGTCTTCCTCCACCCAGCGCAGACGAGACAGACGGAGACCAGTCTGCTTTCGCTGTGCTTTCACCTGATCCCCTCTGGGTGGTCAGCAGCAGGAGGAATGAGAAGGTGGAGCTAGAGAAGCCATGGCGAAGACAGTGAACAAACCCCCACTTGGGGATCAGCTACTGAATCATCTGAAGAGGAGCTTCAAGAGTTAGTGTTGACAGGTGGGGGCTGAATGCTGGATTTTAATTTTAACATGGGGTTAAGACCCAGGAGACCTGGGAAGGCAGGAGGAGAGGTGTCACAAGCCTCCCCAGTGTCCTCTGAGGGGAGGCTCACAGCTGGCCAGTCCTTGCCACTTTACCAAGAGACACTGCTGGGGGTCAAGAGCCAGTTTCTCATGCAGTCTCCCCTCAAGCTCTGCTCTGGCTCAATGGGAAACCAGAGAACCACCTGGCGGGGTCCAGGCCAGTGTCACAGGTCCTGAGGCCCACAAAGACGATGCCCGCAACAGATGGCATCAGGGCTGCCCGGGGAGTTGAAGAGGCCCCAGGAACCCAAGCCTCAGGGCCGGGCCACCTCGGAGGAGGAGCAGGCTTACCCAGCGAGGCTGGCACTGGCCCAGGGCAGGGTCTCTCGGCAGCCTCCCCAACTAGTGGCAGCTAAACACAGACTGTCCAGGAGGAAACCACTTGGGGTGCTCTTCACCTGCAAGAGGAGGTGGGCGGGGGGCAGGGCCTGAGCGAGGTCCTCTGGAACATCAGGAAAGGTGACCCACTGCTGTCAGGAGTCAAGACTGCCCAGGGGAAGCACTGAGCCGGGGAGAGAGGTCTGTAACACGTTTGCCAGGCAGAGAGAAGCCGAGCGCATGTCTCCATGTCCTTGCTCTGCGGGTGATGGAGGAAGGCCTTCCCGGAAGGCTCGGCAGGTGAGGCACTGCTGTATCTTACAGATGACTTCTCTGTGTGCCCTCGGCCATCAGGCGGGTTCTCCTATCTCAGGGGAACTAAAACCTCTGCTCACTGTCATGGTTTCTGCCACTAGCAGGATCTAAAAAGGAGAAACATTTTGATATTGAAGGCTGGGGCTGGCTATCTCTGCCTGGTGGCGGCTGGACTGTCCTTACAGGCTGCGGCTTGTTGCTGGAGTGTGAGTGACATGGGTCCGGGGGTGGGGTGGTATGTGGCGGCGGTGGGGAGACAACTCAGCAAAGGGAAGGGGTTTCCAGGAAGAGAAGGGCCAGTGTGCTGCAGCCCAGCCCCGCTCGACACCCACCCAGGTCGCCACATTCCCAGTCCCAGGCCCCATCGGTCACCCGTCCGTCAGCGTGTGTGAGGGCTAGCGGCGTAGCCAGAGGCCCCGCTCGGGGGCAGCCGTGGGGGTCTGTCCTACTGTCACAAGGTCCCCTTCAAAGGGGAACACGCAGAGGGACAAGGAGAAACCGCCACCGAGGCTGACAGGGAGGAGTAAGGCCAGCTGTTCCCTGAGGGCCTGCTCCCGAGGTGAGCGCACTCCACACTCCATCTCCGCAAGTCAGGGATCATCAGACAGGAAGCCAGTGAACCACCATTTCAGGAAAACGAGGACTGAAGCGCATGCATTTACACACGTGTGCATTTGCAGAGAAGGCAATGGCAACCCACTCCAGTGTTTCTGCCTGGAGAATCCCAGGGACGGGGGAGCCTGGTGGGCTGCTGTCTCTGGGGCTGCACAGAGTCGGACACGACTGAAGCGACTTAGCAGCAGCATTTGCATTCCTACTTGTTTCTTGAACATTCTGATGACCCCTCAGGTTCTTAGCCAAGTTCCTTCGGAGACATTCCCTGGGCTCAAGGATGCCCAGAACAGGCATGTTGTTTGCTCTGCTGGCAGTGTCCCGGGGCAGGCAGGGGCCCAGCTGAGGCTGCAGAGGCAGCCGGGGGTAGGGTGCCGGCTCCTGGGAGCAGCCTAAGCGAGGTCACCAGGACTGCAGGCTCCTTCCCACTTGGGCTGTTTCTTTTCCAGAAGCCGCTTAAAGTCAGACCCAGCCAGACACCCGCCCAGTCTGCACGGGCCTCAGCAGCTGAGTGTGCACGTACCTGTAAGTGGTTTGAGCACCGGCCAGGGGGCTCTGGAGGGATCTTGATCTCATCAGGTGACATGTTCCGGACTCTTTCAGAAAAGGAGGCTGCAGAGAGAACAGAGGAGTTCTGTGAGTGCGCGCGAGGGTCAGGGTGGGGGCCCGACATGGACAATAAAAAACCCTTCAAGACAAGAAAGGTACATAAAGTGTTTTCAAGGAGGGATCACACACTATAAAATGGCAAAACAGGGCACGCGGAGTGGCTCTCTGAGGGTGCATCTGAGTTGAACTTAAATGACCTGAAGGAGCCAGTAGGTGCAGTGGGGAAAGAAGTTCAGGCAGAGGGCGTGAGTGGCCACATCACAGCCGGGCCCGGAGGAAAGACTGTGTCCTGGGGGTGCTGGTGAGTGGGGTGCTGGGAGGTGGGAAGGGCAGACCCACGACCTGCAGCATCTGCCCCTTTCTCTGGTGTAAATTCTCCCGTCATGGCCAATCGATTTCAAGCTACCAATGTGAAGTCATGAGCTCAGGGCTGGGAAGACACGCGCACACGGCTCTGCCTCCCACGGGCTCTGCTCCTGAAACACCCTCCCAGGATCCTGGGGACTCAGAGCTGCTTGGTGCTGTCCTTCCGTCTCAGGCTCTGCTACCCAGGGTCCACCAGAAGCTCAGGGTTCCCTGGGCTTCAGCACTCAGCATTCAAAACTGCTTGGTACATAAATGACATCTATTCAATACAAAACGACCTGCTGGTTATTAGCTTCGGGTCCTTCAGCAGTAAAGCAATCAACCCTCACTCGGTCCACTTCATTCCTGGGAACAAAAGGCCTGATTCTGAAGTGAAGACCCACAGCTCCCACGGGACCACTCCCCTGGCGATGCGCCCCTGCCCACCCACGTTTCTCTCTCCCTCCATTCCCCTCCCTGCTGCCTCCAGCCACCCTGGCAACTGCAGAGTCGTGCTCTGGATCACCCAGACAATGTGCTACTTGTTGTAAGATTCTGTCTGTGCTTTTTAAGACATTCGCTCATGAAAAGGACTATGCAATGAGCAAACAGCAGGCGGAGCAGGGTGGGGCAGGATGAAGGCAAAGAATGGACAACCCAGCACCACTAACACCCAGCAAGTACCCACTGGGCACCGACATGTGCCGGCCCTGGCGGGACTCTCTCAGCCCCCAAGTGGCCGCCTGGACTGCCAGTGGACGGCCGGGTGAGCCTTTCCCTTCTCTCCCGGGGCTGGATTAATATTTTCTTAGCAGATAAGGTGCTTTGATTTCTGCTTTGAGCTTCACTTCTCAGCTGCTGCCAAATGAGCCTGCACACACTGAGGCTGGAGCTCGAGCCCAGGGACCATCTCCCAACAAGGCTACATACATGTACCAATTCTCACTGTCGGAGGAGCCTCCCTGGATGTGCCCCAGAGCAGGGCGTCGGCATGTCATCCTGCTGTGGACCGAGACACCAGTGCGGTCTGGGAGCACGCTCCACCATGGGGCCACGTGCTTCTCTTTGCTCAGCCCCTTCTGTCTCCTGCCTCCTGAAGCAAGGGTGACACCTTGATCTCATCCCAACTTCCTCCTTCCTCCCAGCCCTGGGAGAGGCAGGAGTTCTAAGCTGGAGGCTCAAGTAGGCTGCAGAGGCTGGCTGAGAGTGGGATTACCTGGGCTGTGCTGGCTTTTGCGTTTCATAAGCATCAGCACCAAAAGCCAGGAAGGCCAGGGCAGGCTCTGGGTGCACAGCAGGGGGAGACGGCTTCCCTGGGGTGGGGAGTGTGTGTGCACGTGACAGAGAGACAAAGAGTGCCCTTTGGTATTTGCCAGGAAAGCCTTTTGGAAAAACAGGGTGTGACACTGTTGCCATTAGCAACCCAACCACCCAAGTGGTACAGTGTGACAGGGAGGGGAAGAGGTCCTCTCAAGCTCGTGGGCTAGAACTGGGCTGGGAACAAGAGAGTTCCTCTCTGGAACAACGGCGAATGAAGGCACACATTCAGGAAATGTGGTACAAGTTTCTCTTGCAGATTTCAGGAGCAATCTTCCTGCAACTCTGTCCTTCCTAAGTCTCAGAATGCATCTGAAGCAGAAGACATCAGACCCGCACACAGGGCTGCTGGAGCCGCCACAGAGCCTCAAATCAACCTCCCTGGAAACACACCAAGACGTGTGTCCAGGCCCTCGGGGGCAGCCCAGGTCTGTGGCTGCTCTGGGTCTGCTGGGGTGTTCTGGGCGGGCGCCGTACTCAGGCTCTGAGAAGCCTGCCATCAGCATGATTCACCCCGGGTGCACGCCCACCTCACAAAGCAGCGCAGGTATCCACAGCTGCCAGGCATGGATCTGCACAGGCGCGGCTCGTCAGCAGGGCGTGTGTAATGGCGGGAGTCAAGGCACGCCTGGTGGGTGCTGTGGGGCTGGAAGCAGGAGGCAGCGGAGTGTCTCTGCCTCACAAGAGACACAGAGAACTCAAATAGATGACCGCCCCAGGGCCACTGCTCCAGGACTGCCCACGGGGCACCTGGAGGGGAGGAGTGGGTGTCCACTCACCTCTGTCAAGCAGCTACAGTGCTGGGGAGCCCTTAGCCAGCTTCTCTGCTCCCCTTTGCGCCATTAAACCTGGGCCTGTCTACACAAGTGAAAATGCTGTCCACACCAGTGGAGCAACCTGAGTCCTCCATCCAGAGGCAAGGATGGAAGGCGCTGGGCCCAGGCAAAAGGGGGACAACCAGGGCACCATGAGCGGAAGCCACCCTGCAAGTCATCCACCACCTCCTCAGTGAGAAACGGGAACAGGAATCCAAACTATGAGGCTTCAAGTTTCACCTGTGTTTTCTATGGGAGAATGGATTCAAGAAACTGTGGTGTAACCCCACAATGAAATAATATTACCAATCAAAAAACAAAACAAAACAAAACTATGGATATGCTCAAAAACATGGAAGGGTCTCAAGAACATTATGGGAAATGAATAAGCCAGACAAAACAAACAAACAAACAAGGAGTCCATTTGTATTAATGGTTCTTGGGCAGGGGCAATTTTGCCTCCAAGTTGACATGTGGCAATGTCTAGAATCATTTTTCGGAGAAGGCAATGGCACCCCACTCCAGTACTCTTGCCTGGAAAATCCCACGGACGGAGGAGCCTGGTGGGCTTCAGTCCATGGGGTCGCTAAGAGTCGGACATGACTGAGCGACTTCACTTTGACTTTTCACTTTCATGCATTGGAGAAGGAAATAGCAACCCGCTCCAGTGTTCTTGCCTGGAGAATCCCAGGGACGGGGGAGCCTGGTGGGCTGCCGTCCGTGGGGTCGCACAGAGTCGGACACGACTGAAGCAACTTAGCAGCAGCAGCAGAGTCATTTTTCGTTGTCGTATTTGGCAGGGAGAGGAGACAGCTATTGGCCTCTAGTGGGCAGAGACCAAGGATGCTGCTAAATCACTGTACGACACACAGGCCAGGCCGCCACAGCAAAGAATTACCCAGCCGAAGATGCCAGCAGTGCTGAGGCCAACAAATAAACCAATTTATGAGAAACGCTAAAGAGACAAAACTATAGTGAAGAAAAGAGATCACTGCCCGCCTGAGGCCAGCGGACGAAACATGTGCAAGGGGATGGCACAGGGAACACTCTACAGTCACAGAGACGTCTTCGTCAGGACTGCGGTGGGGGTTCCACTCTATGTAAGCTGCCCCTCACAAAGCTGCTTTCAAACGGTGACAAGGAGAGGCAAAGTCAAAGCTGTTTATGGACGAGTTTAGGGCCGAGGTGGCTGAAGCCCACACACATTCCTGCCAAGCGAGCGCCGCTAGTAGGAGCCGAGAGCGCTGCCTGGCTGCGTTCCTGGGGGGCGGCTCCGCCCCACCCCGTCCTGCAGTGACAGCGAGGAGGCCGAGGCTGCAGTCCAGGGCCGGCCCCGCAGACCGCCTGCTCGGGGAAGGCCACGGGCTTCCCAGGGGGCTTGCTCTGCTCCCTCTGCCTGTGAAGCCAACTGCACTGCCCCTATGGCACCAGTTTCCCAAGATCAGGCTCTTTGGTTTTAGGAAAATTTGGGTTTGTTTTTTTTTTTAATAGGAAAGACTCATACCCCATTCATCAGAAAACCCGGGGCTGAAGGGCAGAATCCCGCTGAGCATCTGGGCTTCTCCACATGGTCAAGGTCCTACTCAGTCTTTCCCTCAGGAGACAAACATAACGAATGACGTTTAGGTCTTTCAGTCACGATAACCAGAATGGGTCCCCACCTGCCAACCCTGGTGAAGGCATCCTGTCCAGAAAAAGGACAGGTTGGAGGGGCTGCCGGATACAGCATTTCCAGCTTGGGGCTCCCCCGGGCAGGGCGAGTGAGCCACAAAGACGCCATCTGGGCGAGGGGAGCAGGAACCCCGCTTTGTGAGGATTAATGGAGCGGACGGGAAGAGACGGGCAGTCTCGCCACGGACGGGGAGGGCCAACCCCCCACAACGTGAGGCTGGGCCAGGCCTCGGGGGAGCCCTGACAAAGTCCATGGCAGAAATGAAAGGAGTCGAGAGACCTCCTGAAAGGCTGAAGAGGCTGGGCTAACACGGGGCTGGGATGACACACGGGCCGCGTTCCAGAACCGTAACCGCCCTGGCCAGTTACACAAAGGGCCCCAGGCTCCAGGGCTGGGAGGCATGCTCCCTCCCGGGGACAGAGCAGCATGCCAGCAGAGGCCCAAGTTTGAGCCCTGAGCCCGTGAATACGCCAGCGGAGAGGCTCAGGGGGTCCAAGGCCGGAGGCCAGGCGCAGAGCACAAGGAGAACAAGCTCCCAGCTGGAGGGGCCCGAGTCCCTCTTGACGACACTGGCAACTGACCAAAGCTCCCTGAAACGCACCATAAATACAGTTTTCAAAGAACTGTTCTCTGGGTGTCTCACCCAGACGTCTTAGGAAATGCAAAAGGCCCTGAGAGTCAGAGTCCAGAGACAGGTTCATAGCTGAGCTGCTGCCTCGGTGGAAGCAGAGAGAAGCCACCTGGCTCTGGGTGAGGCTCAGAGACCTGCCCCTGGCACCTTCCACCCCAGGGTACTCACCAACTAATTCCTGGGGATCTCGTTTTTCTACTTCTGGGTTATCCTGCAAGGAAAAAGGAAAACACAAGCAGTAAGTGTGCGGCTCCCGACCCAGAGTCACTCTCCTTACTGACACCACTCAGGATTTTTTAGGAAGGAGAAAAGGTAGAAGCATTGCAAGGAACCCGGAGAGCGAGCTGACACTTTGGGGTTCCTGAGACCCTTGAACCTCCGAATATCCCTTCTTCCTTCATCAGAGCAGCCGGGATGCTCCAGCCACCTGCTTCAGTCTCTCCTCCATGGCCTCCAGCAGTGACCAGCACCCCCAATGCCAAGGAGAGCAACCAGCAGCCAGCCAGCCATCACCTGTAAACCTGGACCCTGCCCATGGCTCCCCTGGGCCTGGCCAGCCGCCCCAGCACACAGCACCTCCGCCAGGCGCCCAGGAAACAAGAGGTGGCTACAGAATCTCAAGACCAAAACGCAAAAGGCTATCTCCTCCCAAGAGATTTTTCTCACTTTCCGCTTCAGCAAAAAAGGGAGGCTTTATCACAAGGGGGCAGTTCACGGAACTGGGGGCGAGCAGGCAGCAGACCTTCAGGGAGTCACACACTGCCCTCAGGACAGCCCAGCACAAGGCGGCCTGGCTCTGTCTCCCAGCTCACCTGCTGGTTCTCTTCACACTAGCTCGGTCTCTCCAAAGAAAGCTCTCTCTGACCCTTCATGCGAGCCCCTGCCCCCAGCACCCACTTCCACGCCGTGTCCTCTGTTCTGGAGGTATACAGAGCCCTAGGGGCAAAGGTTTCTCATCAGACCACTCCGGATCTCACTGCTCAAAGTAAAGGCTTCCCTGCTGATCCAGTCGTTCCAATGCAGGGCACACAGGTTCAATCCCTGGTTGGGGAACTAAGACCCCCATGTGCCACGTGTCGTAGTGAGGAAAATCCAGTTCTGGCCATGCTCACATGGCTAGGCACCTACTTTCCTTGCTTCTGCTGCCCCAAACACACAATGGTAAAAACATACCTGTTCTCCCCATTTCTGGAGAAACTGAGCCCCTCAACACAGGTCGGGGTCTCAGGTGCCATGACATGGTAATGATCACAGCGGCAGAAGCTGTGCTCACAAGGCTGGATCTGTATCCCCTCTCTCTGGTCAGTGAGGGAGGAGATAAGACAGTAACGATCGTGGACCCGACGGGCACGTGGAGGCGGCTGGGCAGCACTGTGTATGCCACTCATACGATGCGACTTGACACCAAGGTGACGTCTCAGAAGGCAGGCACAGGGAGGCCACCAACCCCCCAGCCCCCAGGCTCTAAAACCAGAATAGCAGTTCTTAACCCCCTTCTCCAAAAAGTCCCTAGGATAGGCCAAAACTCCCTCATTCTTTGGAACACTGCAGCTATTCATTCGACCTGGACGGGCACAACGTCCAGGCCAGGCTGCTTAGCAACCCTGCCCCCAGTCACCCGCCCCCTGCCAATCAGGTGGGCAAAAAGCAGAGGCACCCCCAGAGGGCTGCCGAGCCAAATTCAGGTTGGTCATCAATCAGCTGCTCCACAGAGAGCGGGTCTCGGTGGGCCCCACAACGATCCCTTTGTAGCTGTGACTCTGGGGGAACCCATGCTGAAGAGTATGGCACGCTAGGCTGTAAAGGTCCTAATTCTCCCTCCAGGGGACAGCTGTCTGGGTGCTCATTGTGGGAAAACATCACTTGGCCACATCCGACCTCCCATCTGGGGCCATCTGGCTGGTCCCACAGGCCTGATGCATTAACTCTTCAAAGGCCTCCTAGGGCTTTTTCCCAAAGCGCTGCCCTGGGCCCTTTGGAGGCCAAAATGCAGAGCAGCAAGGAAGGAGGCAAGCCAGCCACGTGGGAATTCTGCTGTCTGCTCCGGGGACACAGGAAGTTAGTCACCAAACAAGTGAGGAGTCTCTTCAAAGGAGAAAGGACCTATTCACACCACAAGCTCCTCGTAAGATTAAAAGGTGTGAGGCTCCTGGGCCTGCCTTTGCCTGGTGATGGGAGGTGGTGATGGGAGGTGGAGCGGGTGGGCAGAGGCGGAGATTCCTGTGTTTCACAAGGGCCTGGGCTGGCTTATCTGAGCTTTATTTAGTCACAGCTTGGGGAGAAAAAGAGATGATGGGGCAAAATCACAAAGAGGAAGTCTTTTTTCTACTACCTTCAGGTTTTCCTTTTTTGAGCCGGCTCCTCATTTTCCCCCAGATTTATCTTTCTATACATGCTCCCCTCCCCAAATTAACCTGGTAGTTGGTTTCAATATGACAACTAGTCTCTGCTTTTCTACTCTCACGGCGTGCACCTCAAGTCCCATGAAACTGTGGCCCCTTATTTAATTCCAAACCAGCACCCCCAGAAAGAAGTTCTGCACCCTTGCCCCTTCCCAGCTGGAATCCAGCTCCACATTATCTGCAAGCGCATGGACCCAACTGCAAGCAAAGATTCTCCTGCCTTGAGACAACCCTAAAAGCCAAACACCTAACCGAGCTTCCGCAGGCTGGGAGCCACAAACCACGGCGAGGCTTTGGAGTCTGAGCTGCTCAGGTCCCCCACGTGCATCACAGGCGCCTGTGTGATTCCTAAGGCCCTGGAGAACCCAGCAACGGGACTCTGTGCCTCCTGGTGGCCACACCTTGTTACGCTTCAGCAGGGAATTCCTCTGCCCTCTGACGTGCACAAGTGGGTTGTGGGTCTGCTGAGCTCCTGGGCATGTGGCCTGGTACCAAAGTGCCCCTGAAGAAGAAAGCTGACGACCCAAGTGCTTCCAGATCCGAAAGGAGCCTGAACCCCCGCTGCCCCAGTGTGAGCCTGAAAAGGGCTGGACTACACCCCACAAGGACCTGGAGCCACGGCAACACATGTTCTTGGAATGGAGTTGGCTGCAGGACGTTAGGGGATGCTGAAGAAAGTCCAGCAAGGAAGGAGAGTCAGGGCATCCGGTGAGACCACTGAGGACAGGCGTCAAATACCCCAGAGATGCTTTTTAGAACCACTTATGCTCAATGGTCCATCGAGGCAACTTTCATCCAATGAAGCTGCTCTGAGGGCGAGGACGGGGCTCCACGTTCAACACAAAGACCCACAGGGACAGTCACGCCTCAGATACCAGAAACTCAGCGCAAAAACAAACAAAGTGCCTAGGATAGTTATCTTGGAAGCCAGCCATGGTGTTAGAAAAAACAACTGATGAAGTATTTAAAAGGGCTATCTCCTTAGGAGACTGAAGGAAGGTTCACGCATTAAACTGCCAGCAGTTCAAGAAACCGGTTTGACAAAACCTGCTAGAGAGAGACTCGGTATATCCTTAAAGAGGCAGGAGGGGAGGAGAGGACATGAGCAAAAAGTAACAAAAACCCACTGTTCCTTTCCTTCCCCCAAAGCAGGGTTTCAGAAGGCTCACAGGAAGCCTGCCTTGACTTGTCGAATCCACCCTCCCTGGCCTCCAGGTGGATATTCCGTTGGCCACAGAAATGAACTCAGCCTAGAGATCCAGTTATCAGACAGATGACTGCGTCAGCCGGGAGGCATGAGTCCAGGTCTCCTGGACGTGACAGCACACGCCCCCTCAGACACCCCGGCGGGTGCTTTTCACCCAGTTCCTCAGGAAGGTGGAGACAGGGCGTCCTGCCTGGGACAGCGTCGCACATAGCAGTTCCTGGGGGAAAGACCAGGCAAACCTGGTTTCTGCCCTCCAGTTCAAGTCCTGTTAAGACACAGGAAAAACAAAGCAAAACAAAATCCGTATCGTCCCACGAAGCCAAGTGAGAAAGGAGGAAGGAGAACCCTGACGCCTCTTCTTCAGACCGTCTGCACCCCCTATTCTCCCAGGGCTTAAGTCCCTCTGACCAGGGTGTGAGGCGGCTGCCGTGGGCTGGGGCCGTCCCTGGAGGGCTGTGATCTGAACCTAACAATTTTGGTTTTGCAGTTAATCGTGTCTGAGACTTGGAAGAATCTAACAGCCCTGTGACAGGGGCCGCATTTTTAGGAATTACAGAATATGAGATGTGGTTCCCTCTGCAGAGAATATAAAACTCCAGCCACCAGCAAAACCGTGACCACAGCAGAGGAAGGAAGTGAAAACAACACGGCTCCATGACGCGGGACATGTGGCCACGTGAGCTGGAGGGTTTACTCAGCAGAGGAGCCACAGCTCCTGGTGGCGAGGATGGAGGTTTACAGCCAACACTTCATCAACCCTTCCGAGAGCCAGCCCCACAAAGTGCACTCGAAGCTCTGGGGTCCAACCTGAGACAAGGCAAGTTGGCAGCTGGATTCCGCCACATCCAAACTCTGCCTTTTCTCCCCACGTTCAGGAGCACTAGGCACAGAGAAAACCCTCTGAGCAGAGGGCAAAGGACAGCTGCGCCCCGCTCCAGGGGAAAGAATGTTCCAGACTAGGTTTTCTGGCCGATGATGAAACGCTGCATCTTAAAAGTAGGGGGCAGCTGGGGAGGCAGATCAGAGGAAACAAAGCCTCCCAAATCTTCTGTCCTCTCAGACCTGGGGCTCCCGAGCAGTTACAAAGCCCTGGTGACATTGCACTCCATGAGCAGAGATCCCACTCAAAAAGAACCCTCACTGTGGCCTGAGGCCCCAGGCACGCTCTGCTGGCCGTCGGCCTCCTCCCCTGCACCAGGGAAGGAAGCAGGCCTCCATCCCACCCCCATCTGGCCAACGAGAGGACACTTGCCCTGTTCTGTGCTCTGTCTTATATACCATTGTGTTCCCAGCACCTGCAACAGTCAGTGCCCGGCCCACAACAGGTGCTCAAACACTGATCTCACACACACACCCCCTCCCCTCCTCCACACACACACACACCCCCTCCCCTCCTCCCCACACATACACCCCCGCCCCTCCTCCCCGCCGCCACCCACGCCTAACCAGCCAGTGGTCAGTTTTTCTTCAGTCTAGTTTAGGGTTTCAAAGCAAACATCACCTGCAATGCTGAACCCCCAGACTCCAAACCTGTTAAAGTCCACAGGTAGTTTCAATGTGTGGACTCAACATCAGAAAGCAAGGCAGCGGAGGAGCTACAAGAGCAGAACTGCAATAAAGGTTGATACGGGGTAGGCAGGAAGGTGTGTGTGTGGCAGGGGCACGCACCAATACTGAATTTAAAACACCTTAAGTCTACCTTGTTGCTTCTGATCTGAATACAAAAAAAAAAAAAAAAAAAAAAAAGAATTATTGTAAAGTTAATTCATTTATTTATTCCACAAATAACTTATCAAGCATTTATTATGTACCAGGCAATGGGCCAAACACTGGGCATGTGATCCGAACAAAACTCAGTCTTGGGGAATAATGTTAGGTATCATGCTAAGCACTTCAGTGAAAGATCTCATTTAATTCTCATGACAGCCTTGTGAACTTGTGGGCAGACAATCCTGCTGTTTCAAGAGCCAAGGAAGCCCCGAGAAGGCCCCTGAAGGCTTCAAGCTGACAGACAAACGAGGTTTTCTGTGACATGTGAGTCACTTCAGGATGCCCAGAAAGCAGCCATTCCAAATGGCTCCAAGCGCCAGAATAAAATCATCGTGGTCTGACAGACAGTGTTGGGGGCATGGACTGAGAGGCAGGAACCGCAAGACTCAGCAGCAGTCACTGAACCCAGTGTCGCGTGGGGGCAGCCCCGAGGCGCAGACCCCTGGCAGGGGTTGCTTTACCTACACACCCAGGAGAGCCCAGAAGAAAGCCTGTCACCAGCACATTTCCTTCAGTTGTATCCTGATGGTCAGGATTGGGCCACTGCCACGGCAGGCTGCCTGCCTGCGGATGGAAACACTCAACTTATCAGAAAAATGGGCGGAAGCTGGTGGGGCCGTTTTGGATTCAATGGACTTGCTTTCACTCCCAGCTCACTGCTGGGAAGGCTCAGCTCCACAAAGAGAGGTTTCTACAGGAAAGGGTTAAACAGGCGTCTGCCAAGACAAACTAAGCCAGCTCCAGGGCTGGCCTTGGAGATGGAAGCAAAGGCAGGGAGGGGGAGAAGAACAGTCTCTCTGAAATCCTGGCTTCAGTAATGCCCCCATGGCTCCGCATGGCGCTAAGGCTCTGTCACGTGGAATCACCCAGACTTCATGTGAAGGCAAGCTCTGGCTGGAGCCACCTCCCAAGGGGAGACTATGCTGACTATTTCAAACGTAACCACAGATCTGATTCAAGACACTTGAAGATGCAGAGTGGGGATTCTTTACCACTGAACCACCTGGGAAGCCCAATGTTGATACAAATGAGTAAAATCCTGTCAAACCCAGGAATCCTACAGTAGCATCTCAAGGGACATGGACTGAAGCAAGGAACAGAGGTGGGAAGTGCCAGATCCCTAAAGACAGGCAGCTTCCCCTCTACAACATAAATTTCGAAAAGCTACGTCCTCACTGGGGAAGGAGGCACCCAGCCACACCTTGGTTAGAAATCCGTGGCATGTGGCCCTGAAGGGAAGGAAGTCTGCTGGGGCCTGCGTGGCTGGTGGGCGGGTGGACCGGGCATGCAGCGGCTCCTTCTTGGATGCAGAACCGCGCAGGGGCAGGGTGGGGCTCCTGGGAGTCTCCGCTTCAGCTAAGCGGGGCAAGTGCAGTCAAGAAGGCCCTCCTGGCAGCGGTGGGACTGCCAGGATGGGGGGTGAGAGGGACAGTAATGGTCCTTCTTCCCTTTGCGGGAGATCACAACTCCCAGCAACCACAACGTTTCTCCCAGCGGTGTTTGGGCTACACATGTAGCCAAGCTGCCTTCCAAAGGCGGTGAGACAAAGGACCTACCTTGAGTTTTTTTCAGTCTGGACAAGAGAGCTATTTGCACAGCCTGCCCTGCCTCTGTCCCTCTGCCTGCTGCTCAGATCATCACCCAGATGGACTTGCAGACCCTAGCCTGGGGTGGGTGGGTTCTCCCTGGTGTGCAAATTCTGTCACTTACTCCGTGAAGACCACCTCCACCTTGTTCAACAGCAGCCCAAAAGAAGGCCAAACGGCCACTCACTGTGGGGAGAGCAAGGCAATGCTGGTGGTAAATAGGCCTGGGTATTTTCAACAGTTCAAAGGCCAAATACAACAGCCAGAAGACAACACCAGATGGCTCACAAGCCAGGAATGGTCAAGGGCCATTTCCTTCTCTGCGCTTAGGTGAGTCACACTGTCTTGTTTTTTTCTAATCAGTACTTAAAAGGATCATGGGTCTGGAAGGCAGAACACGGGGGCAGCCAGGAAGTGAAAACCAAGATGGAGGGACCGAGCACACACCCTGCTCCTCACACCCTAGACAGAACGCACCAAACGCTAACACACGTCCATCAAGTCTTGTAACACCCCTGTAAGGCAGACTATCATCTCCATGCACAGAGGAGCAAACCGACGCGAAATACAATGAAGCAGTTTCTTGCCCATAAATGTCTACGTTGGAATTCAAACTCCAGCCTGACTGCAAAGCCTAGAAATACCATTTCCCAACTTCTTGCCTCCTCCCTTGAGACTAGGAGGCTGTGAATGGCCACAATTTCTATGAAACCCTTGCTTCAACCACTGGAAAAAGTGAAAGTGTTAGTTGTTCAGTTACGTCCAACTATTTGTGACCCCATGAACTAGAGACAGCCAGGCTGCTCTGTCCATGGAATGCTCCAGGCAAGAATACTGGAGTGGGTAGCCATTCCCTTCTCCAGGGGATCTTCCTGACCCAGGGATCGAACTTGGGTCTCCTCCTGGATTGCAGGCAAGATTCTTTACTATCTGAGCCACCCAACATTATTAAAGAGCCAGGAGGTGAAATTCCTCTCCAGGAATGACTCCACAGCAGGTCACAGGCAGACAGGTGTTACACCCTCCACTTAAGGAAAAGACGGCCAGATCTATTATCTTTTAACTATAATGATCAGGGGAAACAGCTCAAGAATTCATGGTGTCCCAGTGAGTAATGTCTGAGTTTACGTGAACGGAAGGGCAGGTCCTGAGGACTTAATCACCCACACACTGGGCGCTGCCACCCCATCCTTAGCCTGGAGATCTCCTGGGGGCTTACAGAAGAAACACTACTAAATCCTGAAGCCTACTGAGCCAGCCGCCCTTACGGGGTGAACAATCCCGCAGACTGCCAATGAGAACTTACATTTTAAAGAATGAATTATTTCTTGTGACTTGTGTGAAGAGCACGGCACATTTCCTGTCCATCAGGGCCTCTCACTGAAAAGAAATTGCCTATACAACACTTTAGTCAACAACTACAAAAATACTTTCATATTTTGCTATTCTGATGTGCCATTTCTGGATTTTATCTTAGCTGAATATATGAGAAGGACTAAGGGAACTGGTGTGAAAAAATGTTTTGCTACTGACTGGCATTACTACTAGGACAAAAGTTGGTGAATCTCAACCTCTTCATCATTCTCCATTTGTTGAAGGTATTTAGAAAATTATAAAAACAATCTTTCCTAAAGTAGTTTTATTGAGATACAAAACCCACCTGTAATTCTCAAGTGTAATTTTTCATTTATGTCATGCTATTATATAATTAGGTTTCCCAGGTGGCTCAGAGGTAAAAAATCCACCTGCCAGTGCAGAAGACGCAGGTTCGATCCCTGGGTTGGGAAGATTTCCTGGAGAAGGAAATGGCAACCCACTCCAGTATTCTTGCCTGAGAAACCCCATGGACAGAGGAGCCTGATGGACTACAGTCCATGGGGTTGCAAGAGTCAGACTAAAACAACATTATAGAATTACCCAGACTACTGCAACACTGAAGATGTTTATAATACAAATGAGAACAAAACTGGATACAAAATAGTTAACCCTGTTACACTGCTGCCGCTAAGTCGCTTCAGTCGTGTCCGGCTCTGTGACCCCATAGACGGCAGCCCACCAGGCTCCCCCGTCCCTGGGATTCTCCATGCAAGAACACTGGAGCGGGGTGCCATTTCCTTCTCCGATGCGTTAAAGTGAAAAGTGAAAGTGAAGTCGCTCAGTCGTGTCCGACTCTTAGTGACCCCATGGACTGCCGCCTACCAGGCTCCTCCATCCATGGGATTTTCCAGGCAAGAGCACTGGATAGAAGAATAAAAACAGCTACACTGTCAGGATCGTGGTATTAGGTGATTTTTTTCTTTCATTAAATATTCAATCTTGCTATTATGATAGTCTGACAACAAAATATGTACAAAAACAAAACCCTGATAAGATAACCACCAGAAAAAGTGCCATATGACCCTTTCCATGTCAAAGACCTCTTTCAACTCGAACAAGATAACCTTTGCTCTCCCATCCTGAAAAAGAATTCTCAGTAGAACAATCCACAAGGGTGGATTCCCCAGAAGCTCACCAAGCAAAGGCACACAATGGCCCATCTCCGCTGGCTGCAAAAGGCCTCTGCTTCCTCTGCCACCCCCACAACCTGTCTCTGGAGTATCCTTCAGGATGACTAGAACCCTATGCTGCTTGTTCGTGAAAAGTCTGGCATCTCCCTTTCTGATTCCAGAGCCCTAGAGGTACAGCCAACAGACCCAAAGCCCAGGGAGGAAAGCACTTTGCTCTGCACAGATCCTGCGGAAGCTGGCGCCTCTTTCCTTGCATGGTCACTAAGAGAATGCTGGCAGGCTCCTGAAGTTCTTCCTAGAATGGTGTCAACAAACTCCTGGGAAACGAGCTCTGTAGGCTGCTTTTGGCCTCCAGGCCTTTGATTCTGACATTTTCAAAGATCATTAATAATGCTGGGCTGGGGAGAAGCGGCTGGAGAGGACAGGAAGAGTGCGAGTTACTGAGTCCGTTCTGCCCTAGGCAAATACTTCATCTCAATTCCAGGTCAATTAATAACACTTGGTGACCAGGACGCTGGTCCTTCTTGAGGGAGTTCAGGTGTGTACGTGCAGCCACTGAAGGCAGAAGCCCACTCACCCCACTGAGCCAGGCCTCCACCAAGCCCCACTGCTCTGAAACTCTGTGAGTATCCACCACCGCAGCGGCGCCACACTGCCAAACTGTCCCTCAAGGACCCCAGGAAGTGGCCGTGAAATTTACAAATTTCAAGGCAAACAGCAATTACTCGACATCTTGTCTGATACCACACTAATTTATGGGTTGTTTTTCCAATGTGACTACACTAAATTGTGGGACTTTCCAGGTGGCTCCGTGGTAAAGAACCCGACTGCCAGTGCAGGAGACGCAGGTTCAATCCCTGGGTTGGGAAGATTTCCTGGAGACAGAAACAGCAACCCACTCCAGTATCCTTGCCTGGGAAATCCCATGGACAGAGGAGCCTGGAGGTCTACAGTCACGAGTTAGCAGCCGAACAGAAACACACTAAATCATGAGGACGCTGATGCTGATTGTTTGGAGAACATTACTTACTGAACAGAACTGTTAGGTTATTTCTTTTGGCCTAGGAGTTCTGTGAAAAATTCCTGTGACACCAAGGATGCTGTGAACTGAGAAACTATAGTAACTTCTGACCTCCAGGATGGGGACGCGGAATCAGGCTGCCAAGCATTGCTTAAAACTCCATCTTAGGCTGAGAAAGAACAATCCCTACACGTTCTCCCCTATTGCTGCCACCACCACCTGGTATCACAGCCCTGACTCAGACGTGCCCCGAGTGGTTGAAGTTTGCCTGTTGGCCCACGACTGGACGGAAGCCACACCAGCACTCAACCCAGGTCTTCCGACTCCAAACCCACGAGGCTGGCTCTGGGTTGTGAATTCCTCATTTTTGCACTACTTTTGGGGTTTGAAGGATTATTGTAATGCTTTCTCTGAACTGGGGTTGTTCACGCCTTTTAAAAAATGCTGGAACAATTTTTTCCCCCACCCAATGTCACCTTCTTGACCCAGAAACACTATTTTGTTTTGACAGATGTTTGCTCCTTGGGCTTGGAGGATTCCTTCCCTGGGTCAAAGCCTGGACCAGCGCACCTCGCCCCGCAATGGGAGGCTGGGCCTCCCAGTGAGTTGCCCACAGGCTGCTCCAGCTCACCTGTGCCAGCTCATCAGTGCCCGTGTTTTGTTTGCAGAGGAAGAGAGTGTGTGTCAGGGACAGTGGGTTGAGTGGAAATACCTTTATCTACAGGAACAGTGGGAGTGGGGAAAAAAGATAAACAAGGGGAAAAGTTCCAGGGCAACTGAGGTAAAACAAGGACAAAGGAGGGTGGTGAAAGGGAAGCTCGTGGGCCAAGGGCAAACAGATGGAGGAAGCACTTGAGCTTTGGGGGCCCATCCCTGCGGTGAGGAGCCGGACAGAGAGCTGCCCCGCCCAGTCTGCCTCTGTCCAGGACAGCAGCGCCACCTTCTGTTCAGTAACCGGAACACCTGAGTCTGGCTGCTTGTTGAGGCGAGGTGAGAACAAGACCTGATGGAACAGAAGTGCCCGGCATCCTATTCCTGCGGGACACTCTGCCACCTCCTCTAAGCCCCTCTTCTCTGGTTTAGGGCCAACCCCAGGGCCCGATCCCTGCCACCCTGGGCTGATGGATCAGGAACACAGGCTCCCTATGTGGGCGGAGTAGGGGGGTGGGGGCAGTGGGGCCTGGAGTTCTCATTTCTTCTTCAAACTCCCAAATATGGGACTCTGCACTCATAGGTCAGAGAAGGCAGTGGCGCCCCACTCCAGTACTCTTGCCTGGAAAATCCCATGGGCGGAGGGGCCTGGTGGGCTGCAGTCCATGGGGTTGCTAAGAGTTGGACACGACTTCACTTTCACTTTCACTTTCATGCATTGGAGAAGGAAATGGCAACCCACTCCAGTGTTCTTGCCTAGAGAATCCCAGGGACGGGGGAGCCTGGTGGGCTGCTGTCTATGGGGTTGCACAGAGTTGGACACGACTGAAGCGACTTAGCAGCAGCAGCACTCATAGGTAACCCCAAACATCAGCGGGATAAAAATGAGGGCCGTTTCCAGTCTCCGTATTCTACTTTTGTACTCCCCAAAGTCAATAGATAATAAATTGGGAAAATACACAACTTTGCTTATCCACAATGCCAAGTCCTTTCCAAAGAAGCACCTTGGGGGTTTACTCCGACTCCAACCCTCACATTTCTTTCAGAACACTGGTGACTAGTGGTTTCATAAAAGGCCCAGAAACAGAGTTCACTACCTCCTGAAGCAGCTTGACCCACTTTTGGCCTGAGAAGACGGGCAGTTCTTTGTTCAGTTCAGTCGCTCAGTCTTGTCTGACTCTTTGCAACCCCATGGACTGCAGCATGCCAGGCCTCCTTGTTCATCTCCAACTCCAGGAGTTTACTCAAATTCATGTCCATTGAGTCAGTGATGCCATCCAACCATCTCATCCTCTGTGGTCCCCCTCTCCTCTCGCCTTCAATCTTTCCCAGCATCATGGTCTTCAAATGAGTGAGTTCTTCACATCAGCTTCAGCATCAGTCCTTCCAATGAATATTCAGGACTGATTACCTTTAGGATGAAGTGGTTGGATCTCCCTGCAGTCCAAGGAACTCTCAAGAGTCTTCTCCGACACCACAGTTCAAAAACATCAATTCTTCGGTGCTCAGCTTTCTTTATGGTCCAACTCTCACATCCATACATGACTACTGAAAAAACCATAGCTTTGACTAGATGAACCTTTGTTGACAAAGTAACGTCTCTGCTTCTTAATATGCTGTCTAGGTTAGTCATGACTTTTCTTCCAAGGAGCAAGTGTCTTTTAATTTCATGGGTGCAGTCACCATCTGCAGTGATTTTGGAGCCCCAAAAAATAAAGTCTGACACTGTTTCCACTGTTTCCCCATCTATTTCCCATGAAGTGATGGGACCGGATGCCATGATCTTAGTTTTCTGAATGTTGAGCTTTAAGCCAACTTTTTCACTCTCCTCTTTCACTTGTCATCAAGACGCTTTTTAGTTCCTCTTCACTTTCTGCCATAAGGGTGGAGTCATCTGCATATCTGAGATTATTGATATTTCTCCTGGCAATCTTAAATCCAGCTTGTGCTTCATTCAGTACAGCATTTCTCATGATGTACTCTGCATAAAAGTTAAATAAGCAGGGTGACAATATACAGCCTTGACGTACTCCTTTCCCGATTTGGAACCAGTCTGCTGTTTCACGTCCAGTTTTAACTGTTGCTTCCTGACCTGCATACAGATTTCTCAAAAGGCAGGTCAGGTGGTCTGGTATTCCCATCTCTTTAAGAATTTTCCACAGTTTATTGTGATCCACACAGTCAAAGGCTTTGGCATAGTCAATAAAGCAGATGTTTTTCTAGAACTCTTGCTTTTTCGATGATCCAACGGATGTTGGCAATTTGATCTCTGTTCCTCTGCCTTTTCTAAATCCAGCTTGAACACTTGGAAGTTCACGGTTCATGTATTGCTGAAACCTGGCCTGGAGAATTTTGATCATTACTTTACTAACGTGTGAGATGAGTGCAACTGTGCAGTAGTTTGAGCATCCTTTGGCACTGCCTTTCTTTGGGATTGGAATGAAAACTGACCTTTTCCAGTCCTGTGGCCACCGCTGAGTTTTCCAAATTTGCTGGCATATTGAGTGCAGCACTTTCACAGAATCATCTTTTAGGATCTGAAATAGCCCACCTGGAATTCTATCACCTCCACTAGCTTTGTTCGCCGTGATGCTTCCTAAGGCCCACTTGACTTCATTATGTGAAGGCAAACATCTTCACTGCATTCCTTGAGTTCCGCATGGGGCTGCCACCTCCCTGCCCTCAAACAGACAGAACTTCCAGCGATGCCCTGGTCTTTCCTCTCCCAGCTCCTTAACTTTCTCCACCTGACGTCATTTTAAGTCCCCTTACCTCTGCTCTCCTCAGAGCACACTCCGGTTTAAAATGCGGCTTCCAAAATCCCAAAACAAGGCCAGTGACACGTGTGGCCGGCCTGGGAAGCGAGCCAAGGGGGCGCTGGTCGTCACAACTAACGACTGAAAGCTAAGTGTCTGTTACATTTCGTTAATCCTCATGAAACAGACGAGGCAGATTTGATGATGCAGGTTTATCATCCTTGGGATGCTCTGCTGCCCTCAACATGGCTCAAGACCCCCATGAGGCTAGCAGCCAATGGACATGCAGAGGGCAATGAAAGCAGCTATCAGTTAACTAACATTACCCACCCAAGATTTTTGGTTTTGAACAACAGTGGTTCTCAGAGTTGATCTGTGGACCCCTGGGGGTCTACAGGGTCAAAACTCCTTTGTAGAATACTTAGTAAGATATACATTTGCCCTTTTCACTGTTACAGGACTTCCCTGGTGGCTCAGATGGTAAAGCGTCTGCCTACAATGCAGGAGACCCGAGTTCAATCCCTGGGTCAGGAAGATCTCCTGGAGAAGGAAATGGCAACCCACTCCATTATTCTTGCCTGGAAAATCCCTTGGATGGAGGCGCCTGGTAGGCTACAGTCCATGGGGTCACAAAGAGTCCGACATGACTGAGCCACTTCACTTTCACTGTTAGGTTTACAGAAGTAACAATGTAACTTGTTGGCCCTTTAGAATAAACTGAAGCAGCGGCACAGATTTAGCAGTAGTTAAATATTGGTTTAAAAAAAAAAAGTCAATTTCACTTAGGAATATCCCTGGTGAAGCATTAAAAATGATTAACCTTGATCCTTGACTTCTCTGAGTTCTTTTTTTTTTTTTTTTTTTTAACATTTTGTGTGACTGGGTTACAAGCTGAACAAGCTGCTTTCTTCATGGAACATCATTTTTGCTTGAAAAAGTAACTGACAAACTAGTTATTCAGACTTACGAAGCTGGCAGGCATTTTCTTAAAGACTAAATCTGTCACTCATGGTTATTTACGGGCGATAAGATTCAAATTCTCTAGCAAAGACGAGAATCTGAGAAAATACCTACTTCCCACTGTGAGCACGACCGCTTTCTGATATTTATTGACTCATCTAATGAGATCAGTAATGTTGTTAATAAGCATTTTTTTGGACACCGTAGAACAAAATGTGTCAACACTTAGGGGGCCCACATAATGCAGTGAGCCGACACTGTCCAAATCACCAGTGTCTGATGATGTGATATCAAGTAGGAGAAAAAGAGGCATTTATAGTGGAAGAGACCCAAGGATTTTAACGCAGCCAAGAATGAACAGTTCATTGACAAGGATTCACATTCTGGTCGCAACCAACCTTTAGGAAACTACCGTCTGCTGCGTTTTGATGACACGTCAGAGGACACCCACAAGGACTTGTAGGGCTACCAGAATACTCTTTTCCAATGACCTGCCTGCCGCAAGCCAGAGTTTCCTCAAATTCTTCAACCAAAACAACATAATGCAACAGACCGAACACAGAAGCAGCTATAAGAGCCTATTAACAGCTGTCTATTCAACTAGACATTAGACATTAAGGAGACTTGTAAAATAATACCGTGTTTTGTTCTTTTTTTTGGTGATAATTTCTCATAAAAATGTTATTTATGTTAGTATGTAATAGGTATGTTATTTTAAAATTAAAAAAATATATTTAAAACCTCAAAAGATAAAACCAAAATGAACAGAAGTTCTTTGGGATTCTTGCTTTTGACTGTGTAAAGAAACCAAATTGAGGGGTGGGTGGGAGGTTCGAGAGGGAGGGGATATATGTACACTTGTAGCTGATTCACAATGTTGTACAGCATAAAGTAACACAACACTGTAAAACAATTATTCTCCAATTAAAAAAAAACTTTTGAAAAGTGCTATAATTAAAAGCAGATCTTAAAAAGCCAACGTAGGAAGGAGGGCCA
Organism: Bubalus bubalis; assembly: GCF_019923935.1. NCBI lineage: Eukaryota > Metazoa > Chordata > Mammalia > Artiodactyla > Bovidae > Bubalus > Bubalus bubalis. Next base: position 7,393,375 of record NC_059159.1, on the reverse strand, counting down.
TCTAGTGGAAAAGAGAGTTATGACATCAACTCATTTGCTAACAAAATAAATGACATCTCCAGTGACACAACCTAACACTAGAAACTTCACATACTTAAGGCAGAAATATGCAAAAGTAATGGTTTGAAAAGCAAAAGTATTGTTAAATATTGACCAAAATAAAACTTAAATGTGACAGAAAAATTCCAGAAGAGGGAGGGGTGGGAGGGGTTTGAGGTGGAGACTAAGACCTGGAATACAGTGTGATGCCAGCTTAGGCAGAGGAGGAAGCTGGGGCAGGACGAAGCACAGGGAACACACAAAACTCATGCTGGGGACCGTTTCTAGTCCTTGGAGATGCCATGAGGACTCGGTCTTCCTGCCCCAGCCCCGGGGCCTCTGCTGGCCACTGGGGACCAGAGGACGTCTGAGCTGGTGGAGCTCAGTCTGGTTCCGATGCTCACCCTCCACGAGAACTGCGTTGGGTCACCCTGAAGGCTGGGTTTTGTGTTGATTTCCAAGGGCTCCCTAACCTGGGGGATGGGGGTGGGCTGTGTGTATGTGTCTTAACCTTTATCACAATGGGGTCAAAGATATGTGAATTACTCTTAGCTGCTACTGGGATGAAAAATAAGAAATGACCATGCTGTTTTAAAACAAACCACTCTGTATGGTTTACTGGAGAGTGGAAGGGCACTAGCTTGGAAAAACAAGGCTTAGGCTCAACATCCCCAATAGCTGGAAGAGGTCTCATTTTGTCTGGCCCTCTATGGCCCTTCTTCACGTCTGGACAACTAAAGAGAACCCACAGTGCATGAGGCAGCCCTTGTGGTTTCCTGATTCTAAAAACATTCCTACACCTAACCCACCTGCAGGGGCACAAAGCCCACCTGGATTTAGAGAACAGGTAGGGGGCTGCAAATTAAGCTGCCTCAAGACAGTCCAGGGTGGTCTCCAGTTCTCTTAAAGCTGGGTTGATCCCCACCCCACCCCCCACCCCCCAGTTACACTGGTTACACGGTATGTTAGTGGGACAGATCTGGAACCAGACATATGAACTGAGCCATGATGTTAAAAGTGCCTTGTTCATATCCAGCCACCCCACCACAGCCAACACCAAATACCTTTGGGTCATCAGCCTCAGGTTTTTCAGTCTCTGAATCGTCATCTTCCTACAAGACAAAGAATTTAGAGGATTAAGCTTAAAGGAGTGGGCCTGAGGTTCTCACATGCACAACTAGGGTATGGAGCACATGTACCCAGCCTGGCTCGTCCCACCAAGAATCCCTCCCCTACCACATGACCCGGGCTCCAGAGAAAGAGGAGGGGAAAAAGAGATGTTCTGGGTAGGAAAAACAGAACATCAGCCGCTCAGAGTCCTTACTCCAGCAGGGCCATAGTCTATATCAATGAAAATGCCTGAGATTAAAGACTACACACACAAAAACAGAGAAAGGTTGCAATACACTTAAGAAAAGAAGATCAGGCCCCACAGGATAAAGCAGGCATGGAGTTGCCAATGAAATACCCATGATTTCAAAGTACAGAAATCTTTTTTCCCTTCTTTGCCTTTCATGTACACAAAGACATCAGACTTCGAGCTCCCGTGACAGCATTCACCTCCCTGAGTGCCATGACCCTTCACCCCAACGCTATACCCAAGCACGTCAACCCAGCAACATCTGCACAACAGCATGAACAGTAGGAAGGCAGGTATAAAATGACAGGGCAAGTGATCTGGGAAAGGCAGGACTGTTCTGGGACCCAGCTGAGGGGACCCCGCCTCCATCCAGGCTTTTGGAGAACTAACCCATTCTAGGCAGCCTTGTTCCTTATCCAAATGGCCTGTCTGACACGGAGCACCATGTGGGCATGACATTTTGCAATGCGTGCCCCGGCCTCACACAAGCTAGTCCACCATTCCACTGAAACCCAATGAAGGTCAAAGATCAGCTACCCTGTCAGGCAGCTGTCTCCCGTGTTCTGTTCCACCATGAGTACACCCCAATGCACGGGAACTGTAATTTCACATCCAATGGAAAGTTTCATTTGAAACTGATGTTTTCAATCACTCTAAATGCCCCCCTCCCCATATGAAAGAGCACACCAGATGTGAATATAACCACCACCTGAGAGACTTCAACTAGCCTGATGGTTTTGAGACTGAATTATTCTGCAAGGTGTCAAGAGAGCCACAGCTTTTAAATACAATCTGCTGCGAATGAAACCCATCAGGCTAAACAATCAGAGATGTAGCTCAGCTAGATACAGTCACATTTTCGAAGGTCTATATTAGGACTGGATGCGAGGATTTTACCAAAATGTGAAATAAAGCTTAAATATGGTGAAAATTCTATGCAAAGTAAATGCAGAAGAACACCTCAAAAACACACATCATGTAAATTTGCTGAAGGAAATAGTTACTGGATGTTAAGCCAGTATGTACTCACTTAAGAACAGTCAGGAAAATGAAACAACTTACAAAGCTTTTCTAAACAATTTTAGTCAATTCTGAATTATTAGCAATAATGGGGGAGGGGATACCTCAAGGGATAAAAATATCTTCCAAAAGAACAGAATATACAAAACGCATTTTTGTTTAATTTGTAAAGCATTTTAACTCTAACGTTTATGTAGCAATGCATAACATTTTCAAACAAATAATACAGAACATTCACTTCAGTCGCTCAGTCATGTCCGACTCTTTGCGACCCCATGGACAGCAGATGCCAGGCTTCCCTGTCCATCACCAATTTATTAGGTGTTTTAATTAAAGCTGTTGCTAACCAACCAGATTTTATATTGAGATACAAGTTTGTATGTCTGTGTTAAGCACCAGTCTGAATCCTTGTTTTTCTCTAGACTTAAGTTCTCCAAACTTTTAAATTTTAGGTGACAGTGTATCTAAAGTCTTTCTGGTTAAATTAAGATGCAAGTTCTCTTTTCTTTGCTAGTCAGCACATACTAAACTTTAAGCAAGATTTGATGATCAAGAACACTCTGATAAAAAGTGCCAAGTAGAACATCAAGAAAGGATTTAATAAATATCAAATCACAAATAACGGTACTTCCCAGTCTTTTTAATAAACTGAAAGATTTGAATGAGCCCCAACCAAGATTACAAATAATACAGAATTGACTGCAGATATAAATGATACATCAACTGGGATGAATGCACTGTTTCAAATGGAATAAATTATCTAAACAGGGAAACCCAACATAAAACACCTATTGATATCTGGGTTAAATAAAATTGTCCACTATTGTTGCCCCCAAGTTTCAATACAAAGGTTAATACAAAATGGTTCAGGTGAAAAAAATTAGATTTTCAAAGAGAACTACGGATATCCAATCCAATTTTCTCAACTGATACCAAACACACCAAAAAAGCGGGGGAGGGGGAAATGGAACACTGTTGGTACAGGTCAGAAAGTTTCTGACAAATGAAAAGATGCTTTGAGCAGCTGTGGATTTGGGAATAGATTTACCTACCGAAGGTTTGCTGTTCTCATCCTCCTCCTCTTCATAACCATCTTCATCACCCGCAAGGCGAGAAAAGTCATCGTCTCCATAGGCTTTGGATACCAATCCGCCTTTCTCGTCTTAAACAGAAGAGAAAAATAAGATGAATGGGGAAAAGAATGGAGAAAAACACTTGAGTAATTTGAGTAGCCAGGACTATCTCTGAAGAGACAAGGAAAACCTAAATCTCATGTAAGTGACCACTGGCCCAGATTCTGTTTTGGGGAAGACTACAAAATTTAGTGTATGAATTCATTAAAAGAACAGGAAAGAAAGCCAAGTAATATTAAATTTCATTTTCAATGCTTCCAATCCACCTATGCAAACTGAAGCATACTTTTCTCTGAACCATTATATCGCGTTGTTTAAGCCCCTCTTTTGATCTGCCTATGTCTACTTTGTATAATAGGCACCAATGAACTAGTTTTCTCATACAAGACGAGGATTCTGTCATCATCATTTTTGTGAGTCCTCCCCTAGGAACTGGACCTTAAAACAGGGGTGCCTTGAGAGGTTCCCAATCATATCTACTTAAGAAACAAAATCTTTTTCTATGTTTAAAACAAAACACCCCCACCCCTCCACGAACAATGCAAATTACTGGGAAACCAGCAGAGAACTTCCAGACAGGCCAAGACCACTTGCACTGAGAAGCTAACAGTCCAAGCCCCTCCATCACTTCCCGATGAGGAAACAAAGGTTCAAATATGTTGGGTAACTTGCTGCCTCTCTTCACTCCCATATAAATCTGTTCCCACTTCTTACTACTGTTATTCTCAATGTGAGTACGGTAACAAAACACTGATGGGCTTTAAACAACTCACAAACTAACGGAATCGCCAAGAAGCCTTGGAAGGATCACAAATGCTCAGGTCCTTCCCCAGATCTACTGAATTAAGACTCTTCTCGCGGTGGAGACCGGAGGTACAAAGCTCCAAGATATGTCTAGGGCATAATTAAAAGGTTCGCTCTTCCCCACAAACAAGCCCGGAGAAAACAGGTTAGTGGTTCAGTAGCCTTGGATCCTCTCTCCCCTTTGTCTATCCTTCTGCCCAGCACGGAGACTTTCAGTAAATTACGGAAGGATAATCCAATCAACGGAAGCCTCTCTCCCCTTTGTCCATCCTTCTGCCCAGCACCATGCCCAGCACGGAGACTTTCAGTAAATTACGGAAGGATAATCCAATCAACGGAAGGAGACGGTCCATTCGTGCTACAGAGCATACAACGCTCGGTCTAGCCCAGGACCCTGAGTGCCCTTTAGGGCTCCGGGGCCCGATACTTGGGATACAATGACCATCTCTTTCCCTCCCGCCGGCTAGGGGAGCAGTAACCTGATTCTCCCTTTCCACTTCCCTTCTCGGGCCTCACCAGCCGCGCTGCCTGCCGTTTCAACTCCAGCCTCTCCGTCAGACTCGGCCTCTGAATCTTCATCGTAAACTGCCAGAGACGACAGAACATTCTTCTTCCCCGCCATCTTATTTCCACAGCCCCGGCGTGGCTCACTTCTATGACTCCAAAGTGCCGACTTCCGCGCAGAAAGGCGACTTCTTCCGGATCCCAGGAGACCCCGCGCCCCTTCCAGACCGAGAACCAATCAAAACGGCTCTTTCAGCGCTTGGCTCCGCCCCTCGTGCCAACGCTTGCATAACGTCATCACTGCGCGACGGACACAAGCTTCTGTGGGATTTACCTGACACTGCTTCTCCAGCAGTTTGGTTTTTCAGTTACCTGAGGCTTATGAGGGTCTTCGAGTAGTTCCCGAGCCAGCAGGCATCAGCGGCCCGACAAGAGCCCTTCGCTTCTCGGAGCCCACGGCCGGCTCTGATATCTTGGGGTTAAGAGAGGGAGGCTTTGGCTGGGGAAGGGTGAAACGAGCGGATCTGGGGCTGAGTAGAGGAAAAGGGGAGAGCTGTCCTCCGGGGGGTGGGGGAGAGGGTGGTGGGAAGAAGGGGTCAGTCAGGTCAGGTCCCGGGGGAAGAATGGTTGTCAGTGGTAGTGCTTATGGAGTAGAGGGTGGATCTTAGGGAAAAAAAATTCCATCTTCTCCAGACTGTTCCTAAGACATTTATGTTTTTTCTCGTGATCTGATTTCTAGCTCTGCGCTGTACCGTGGCCTGTGATAGTTCGAAGATTTTATTTTCACTGAGCATAAAAATAGAGATGTTAATTACTCAAGAATGTATTGCTCCAGGCTCTTCACCTGGAGCTATATTACTTGAAAATAGTGCAGTCTGAGTATAATAAAGCAAATTTATACTCAGAAAAATAAGCAGTCTTTTAAAAGCAGAACAGAGGTTTCTAGTTGCAACCAATAATCATCACCTTTGCCTTAACCTTTGGCCACTGTTGGTAAAGATGAGTACCCACCCTTCCTCTCCTTTTGACCCTGAGCGTCGAGTCCAGAGCACGTTGAAAAAGGTCTTTGGATTTGACTCTTTTAAGACGCCTTTGCAGGAGAAGGCGATCATGGCTGTAGTGAAAGGTAACATTGCCAAACTACCTGTGTTTACATTTGTGCTGCTACAGAGCACTTTCCTTTTTTTTTTTTTTTTTTTATATTCTTATTTATTTGGCTGCATAGAGTCTTAGTTGTGGCACATGGGAACCAGTTCCCTGATCAGGGATCGAACCCAGCCCCCCTGTATCGGGAGCACAGAGTCTTAGCCACTGGACCACCAGGGAATTCCCTGCAGAGCACTTTCCTTCTGACCCTTCCTACCTCCCCACCCTTGGGCATATTTGTTTTTGGAGATACAGACATGTCACCCTATCGGCAGTTTGTTCTGATTCTGACAGTTCACAGTCAGAGCTAAGGTTGTCTTTGAAAACATTTCCATTCTCTTTTGTTTGGTGTAGACAGCAGTGTGTGTGTGTGTGGGGGGGGGGGTTGTGGTGGGCAGGAATAGTCTTAAGGCAGTCATCTTCCAGGTAATTTCTTTGCTGAAGATAGAGTGGCTTGGGTCCCAAGTAGGGAAGGAGTAATAACATTATAAACTGGAGCTATGTTGACAGATGGAGGTTGTCAAGAGGGGAGCAGGAACGTAATGTCAGTGACACTGTAATATTTGTAAACAGAATCCCTCTTAAGTGATGTTGTATCCATGTCTACGCAGATATGCTTATCCATCCAGAAGGATTCAGCTTTCGTTGAATCCTGATTCAGCTCAACCTGATTCAGTTCAGCCATCTGTGTCCCAGCAGACTCCGACTCCTTACCCTTGTAGTAGTTACCACTTCTGGAAATGATTGGCTTGCATTGCTGAATCTCCCTGGATCGCTCCCCTTTTCCTAGAAAGGATGGGAAGGGAATTGCAATTATATTGAGACCCTTCCATGTGCCAGACACTGCTAGGGGTTTTTCTTACATTATCCTTTGATTATCAGCAGCCTTGATGAGGGGAATATACAAAAGGCAGGAGCACTGAGATGTTGCCCCCTTGTCTTTTGCAGGTGATAAGGATGTCTTTGTGTGCATGCCCACTGGGGCAGGAAAGTCCCTCTGCTATCAGCTCCCTGCTCTGTTGGCTAAAGGCATCACCATCGTGGTCTCTCCTCTCATTGCTTTGATTCAGGTGAGGCTCAGGTGAATGATGATGGCAGCCCAGAAAGTTTAGGGGACTTTTTTTTTTTTAGTAGTTAGAAGTTTTACTTCTTTCACTGGTCTTTTGCCTCTTGCTTTTCTTTGATTTGTCTTTGTCCCTCTGTATTGGGTTTCTGAATTGCCTAAATGTGGGGCTGTCCATTAGTGCATATCACTCTGGTGGGTAATGATTGAGTCCTCTCTGTTTTGATGGCCTGAGGTTCTTACCTTCCTTTGTAACTTTTTGTCTGGAGGAACATGGAACTGTATGTGTATGTACACATACATTCTCATATGTATACACGTGCACTGTTTATGTTCTAGAAGATGCAGATGGGTAGAGAGGTAAATTGATATGGGGGAAGCCCTGGTATGTTCTGCTTGCTTCTGGTGGGCACACAGCTGTGAGACAGAAAAACAGATGAGAAACTTGTTGGGATGTTGTTAACTGTACTTCTGGCTATATTTAAAGCCTGCAGCTGGGCTGGTAGAATCAGAAATGAGGAAGTGTGGCTGTGTGGGTAAGAGCCATCCCCCATGAAGAAAAGGAGAAAGAGAGCAGGCAAGGCAGAGAACAACAGTGACTATGCTTCGTGAGTGTGCCCTAGTCTCAGGCTTTGTGCTAAGTGCCTTCAGGGTGTTAACTTGCCTCTGAGGCATAAAAGTTCATTTAATCCTTGCAACAATCCTATTAGGTAGTTTTACTCTTTTTATAGTAAAGAGAAAGAAAATGAGTTAGTTGAAAGTTCAAGGACCAGCTGAAGAGCATGTGGTAATTGAGCTGGGATTAAAGCTGTGTCTGTGTAGCTCCACACTTCCAGGACTTCCTCTTCTGTACCTCTTTTATGCAAGGAGAAGACACGTTGGAGGGTGGGAGGAGGACAATTTATGCCTGTGAACTACCCTCAGGGAGTCACAGCGACATTTACCTCTGAGTCCTGAGGGCCACTTACTGTCTGCTCTGGGCCTCTCCCTCTTGTGCCTTCAGGACCAGGTGGACCACTTGCTGGCTCTGAAGGTCCGAGTGCGTTCCCTGAACTCGAAGCTCTCGGTGCAGGAGAGGAAGGAGCTGCTCTCCGACCTGGAGCAGGAAAAGCCCCAGACCAAGCTTCTGTACATCACGCCGGAGATGGCGGCCTCCACCTCCTTCCAGCCCACCCTGAACTCCCTGGTGTCCCGCCACCTGCTCTCCTACCTGGTGGTGGATGAAGCTCACTGTGTTTCCCAGTGGGGACATGACTTCCGCCCTGACTACTTGCGTTTGGGAGCCCTGCGCTCCCGCCTGGCAGATGCCCCGTGCGTGGCTCTGACCGCCACGGCCACCCCTCAGGTCCGAGAGGACGTGTTTGCTGCCCTGCACCTGAAGCAGCCAGTTGCTACCTTCAAGACTCCCTGCTTCAGGGCCAACCTCTTCTATGACGTGCAGTTCAAGGAACTGCTTCCTGATCCTTATGGGAACCTGAAGGACTTCTGCCTTAAGGCTCTTGGACAGAAGGCTGATAAAGGGGTGAGGGCACCGAAGTCAGGGGTCGAAGGGCCAGTGGGGTGCTAGCCACAGTATAGAGATAGATTCTCGTTTCTAAAAACTTTGGTTTTTTCCAGCTTTCTTAGCCAGGACTAGCTGTAGCTTCTCTTTTTGAGGGGCTGCACTGTGTGGCGGAGAAGGCGATGGCACCCCACTCCAGTACTCTTGCCTGGAAAATCCCATGGACGGAGGAGCCTGGTAGGCTGCAGTCCATGGGGTCGTGAAGAGTCAGACATGACGGAGCGACTTCACTTTCATGCATTGGAGAAGGAAATGGCAACCCACTCCAGTGTTCTTGCCTGGAGAATCCCAGGGATGGGGGAGCCTGGTGGGCTGCCGTCTATTGGGTCGCCCAGAGTCGGACACGACTGAAGCGACTTAGCAGCAGCAGCAGCACTGTGTGGCATGTAGGATCTTAGTTCCCTGAGTAGGGCGTGAACCTGTGCTCCTTAGGTGGAAGCCCCAGCTGTAGCTTCTTAAAACTCGCACACAAGCGTTTTGGTTTCCTGGCATTGTTTCACCTACTGGGGTTCCTGGACTCTTCCTCCTTTGCAGACCTATCCAGGACTTGAGGGGAGGAGGCAAAAAGGTTGGAAAGGTTGAGTTCTGAGGCAGTGTGGTCCCGCCTTGTTAGAAAGTGGCAGGGCTGTGCTAGGTGGTCTGCCTCAGAGGAGACCATGAGGCTGAAAGAGCCACTTTTGAAGCGGCCACAGCATGATGGGCTGAGTGTTTTGTTTTCCCAATGCTTGTTTTCTCCCTGTGTCTCCACATTCAGTTGTCTGGCTGCGGCATCGTCTACTGCAGAACCAGAGAGGCCTGTGAACAGCTGGCCATAGAGCTCAGTTACAGGGGCGTGAACGCCAAGGCATACCACGCAGGTAAGGGGTGCCTGGGCTCCGTGGCTCTCCTCACTCGAAGCCTTTTAGCCAGTCTCTTATTCCTTAAGAATCCTGGCTGATCAGATGGTCCATCATCTAGTTCCAGATACCCAGGCAGAGCTAAAATGATTCACTTAAATCCACAAAAAGGTGCCTAGACATGAATGAGATGTAAAAGGACCTCCTGAATTCTTGTCGCACCCTGTGCCCACCCAGCAGCAGGTGATGAGTTTTTTTAGTCCAGGAATTGGTGTTGTGGCAAGAGCACAGGCTCTGGAGGCCAGTGAAGACGTGGGTGTTTGGGGGTTGCTTTTTGCAATATTCATTTGGCTGCACTGGGGGTTAGTTGTGGCACTTCCTTGTGGCATGCGAACTCTGAGTTGTGGCATGGGGGATCCAGCTCCTGACCAGGATCAAACTCAGGCCCCTGCATTGGAAGCACGGAATCTTAGCCACTGCACCACCAGGGAAGTCCCTGGATTTGGGTTTGAATCCTGGCTCTCACATTTATGAGAGAACCTTTGCCACGCACAGGCCAGGGTCTTTATGCTGACTGGCTCAGGCTCGGTGGCTTAAGTGCCTGACCCAAGGTCATACACCTGGTGGGTGATGGATTCACAGCGTGTGTGCCGGTAGGCCCCAGGGGAAACCCACGAGAGATGCGAGTTCCCTTCCTCACCTTCTCTGTTCCAGGGCTGAAGGCTCCTGAAAGAACACTGGTGCAGAACGAGTGGATGGAGGAGAAGGTCCCTGTAATTGTGGCGACCATTAGTTTTGGAATGGGAGTGGACAAAGCCAATGTCAGGTGAGTTCTGGTTCTTGTCTGACTCCGCCATTCGGGCCCTGGCTCAGGGTGGGGCGGGCCACCTGGTGCTCTGCCTGGAGGACCAGGACTGTGTGTCCTTCTAGGGTCGGGGGCCGGGGGGAGGGAGCGGGGAATGGAGGCCCCAGGACAGCGTCCCAAGTCCGTAGTCCAGACGCTGACAGTCCTTGTGTGGTCTGCCCCCTGGTGGCAGAGAAGCACAGCCGACCCTCAGGCTCACCCTTTAACACAGCCCTACTCACTCTCATCTTAGCAACTGGAGCTTGTGAGAGAGTGGAATGAAGTATCTTAAAACCACTCCCTATGGGAAGGCAAAGGCAAAGATCCTATTACTGTCTCCCCTTCTTGCTGCTTACTGGACAGTCCAGTGGAGATGGGTGCGTCCCAGCCTCCTAGCCCCACACTGGCTACTGTTCGGGTGTCTTTTACCTCCAGCCACTCTTGACCTTCTGGAGACGTTTTGGGCTACAGCCCCAAGTCCTTCGCTTGGATTAATACCAACAGTAATGCCTTGTGTGACTTACAGAGCACTTTTGCACATTTGGTCTCATTAAGCCTCACAGTGACCCTGCCTTGATCAGCGTAGGAATTACACCATGAACTGCACTTGAGAGAACATGGATTTTGGAATCAGGGGTTGAACCCTGGGTCAGCTGTGTCTTGTTAGGGGCCAGCTTTGGAATCAGACACCCCTAGACGCAAATCCTAGCTCTACCGTCTCCTCGTATGAATTTACTTTTCTGAATCCCAAGTTTATTGCCTATAAAATGAGGCTAGCTCACGTGGTGATGACTGAAATGATTAAACAAGACAAACATGCACACTGGCTCCTAGGGTATTTAGTAAATGTTATCTTTTTTGCTCTTCTAAGATGTTGTAGCGGACTTATCCAGCTCGTAAGTCTCCTAATATTATTTAAGTCCACCACTTTTCCTGTGGGCTGCTCCATGGCAGGGAGGCCTGCTGGCGGGCTGCAGGTCTCCTAGCCTTGTTACCCTGGGGTCCCGTCTCTCCCTGCCAGCCTCCCCGCTCCTGGTACCTGTGAAGGGCCCTGCTCAGCCATCCCAGAGTCTCTCCTCCCCTCAGCCTTCCCCCCACACCTCATGCTGGTTGTCCCCTGGAGCCTAGGTTTGTCGCCCACTGGAATATTGCCAAGTCTATGGCTGGGTACTACCAGGAGTCTGGCCGGGCGGGCAGAGATGGACAGCCTTCCTGGTGCCGCCTCTACTACTCCAGGAGCGACCGTGACCAAGTCAGCTTCCTGATCAGGAAGGAAGTTGCAAAACTCCAGGTGAGTCCTGGACAGTAGGAGCCCTTCCTGTCTGAACCCACCACTCCACCATTTCACACAGCGTATTTCTGAACCCAGATGGAGCTTCTGTAATCTGGAGGGGTGCTCCTGAGGCTCGAAAGTACAAGGGGGCGCATGGGGTGTTGTTGGTAGATAGCTTGTAACAAGGTTACACTTTTTTCTTTATACTTAGTTTATCTTCATACAGTCTGTTGTGTGCGTGTTATTTTCTACAGTCAGGATCAATCCTGCCTCGGTGGTCTGTTGTGTGTGTGTTATTTTCTACAGTCAGGATCAATCCTGCCTCGGTGGTCCACTGGTTAGGACTTGGTGCTTTCACTGCCGTGGCCCCAGGTTCAATCCCTGCTCAAGGAATTAAGATCCCAAAACTGTGTGGCCCAAAGAAAAAGGATTAAGGTTAGTCCTGTGTGTCACCTGGGGCTGGAGATCCAGTGAAGATACTTTTGTAATGTAAATTAAAAATCCACAAAGCTATCTTTTCAAAAAACCAAATATTTGGATACATAAATAATCTTAAGTTTCTATAAATCCTGAACCTATGGAAAAATTCTGTGTGGTGAAGATACCATCAAGAGAGGCAATAGATAAATAATAGACCTGGAAAAATATTTAACGTGAAAGGTAAAACAAAGGTTAAAGTGGGCAATAAATAGAGAGCTTTCCCCAACTGACAAGAAAAAATAAAGGATACGAAACAAAAATTCCCAGAAAAACTCATCAAATGATATATCCAAAGATGTTCAAATCTGGTAGTAGTCAAGGAGGTAAAAATTAAATAAAATCTGACACACATGGAAAAGACCTCAAACCCTGTTGCTAGTGGGCACATGTAGGAAGGAGTGTCTATACTTTGCCAGGAGAAAAATGCAGTGTTACAGTCTTTTGAGGAGGGACGCAATCTAGCAATATCTATTTAAATTTTAAAATACAGGTAGGGAATTCCCTGGTGGTCCGATGGTTAAGACTCTGGTCCAGTGGTTAAGACTCTGTGCTTCCACTGCAAGGGGTGAGGTTTGATCCCTTGTCTAGGAATTAAGATCACACATGCCAAAAAAAGATAGAGTATATATACATACATACATGCTGCTGCTACTGCGAAGACGCTTCAGTCGTGTCCGACTCTGTGCGACCCCATAGACGGCAGCCCACCAGGCTCCCCCGTCCCTGGGATTCTCCAGGCAAGAACACTGGAGCGGGTTGCCATTTCCTTCTCCAGTGCATGAAAGTGAAAAGTCAAAGTGAAGTCGCTCAGTGTCCGACTCTTCGCGACCCCATGGACTGCAGCCTACCAGGCTCCTCCACCCATGGGATTCTCCAGGCAAGAGTACTGGAGTGGGGTGCCATCACCTTCTCCGACATATGTATATACTTAGGTATATATGCTGCTAAGTCACTTCAGTCGTGTCCGACTCTGTGCGACCCCATAGATGGCAGTCCAACAGGCTCTCCTGTCCCTGGGATTCTCCAGGCAAGAATACTGGAGTGGGTTGCCATTTCCTTCTCCAGTGCATGAAAGTGAAAAGTCAAAGTGAAGTCGCTCAGTCGTGTCCGACTCTGTGCGACCCCATAGACGGCAGCCCAACAGGCTCTCCCGTCCCTGGGATTCTCCGGGCAAGAACACTGGAGTGGGTTGCCATTTCCTTCTCCAATGCATGAAAGTGAGAAGTGAAAGTGGAGTCGCTCAGTCGTGTCCGACTCTTAGCGACCCCATGGACTGCAGCCTACCAGGCTCTTCCATCCATGGGATTTTCCAGGCAAGAGTACTGGAGTGGAGTGCCATTGCCTTCTCCGTAGGTATATATAGGTACACTTTAAGCTAGATAGCCTATTTCTGGAACTGAGTCACCTGAAATTGCTTTAAAAAAGTGACCTGGGACCTGACTGGAGCTGGTACTTTGGGGAATTTCTGTTTTCCAAAAGCTGCTCAGGGAATGCATGGTCAGGTGTGAAGGAGGCTGTTTCATGAATGTCTTAATTAGTGTCCTTTGCTGTTTTTCTGTCTCATCATTTGTTGGGCTATGTGGTCGTCCAACTATGTAAGACTTTTGCTGAATAGTTGTTTCTTGTCTCCAGGAAAAGAGAGGGAACAAAGCATCTGATAAAGCTGCAGTCTTGGCCTTTGATGCCCTGGTGGCCTTCTGCGAAGAGTCAGGGTGAGTGACGTATCTCGTGTGTGGAGCCAAGTGTTGAGACCTTTCCCTCCCCCGTCACCATGCATTAACCAGCTCATGTAGGGCAGCTCCTGGGCCAGCAAGGGACCCCTGCCTGCTGAGGGCCATCGTGTGGGATGTTTCCTGTCAGGGAGCATGGAAGGTGGTACTCCTTAGAAGGAGTTTTTCCTGCACTTTCCCATGCAGGGCCTCAGAAACTCTGGCCCTATGAGGATTCATTGTGTATTTTGGGTGGTCACCCACCCATCCCACTCTACCCACTTCCAGAGTGGCTGGCCCCGTGAATGACTCAGTTCCAAGAGATGCGACCAGTTCTGCACCACTGGCGTTGTGGTTGTCACGTGCCGTGGAGCTGGACCACTGGCTTCACTTGTAGGGTCGTCAGTCTCCACCCAGACCCAGACAGAAACATGTGGCTCAGCTTATCTCTTAGGGGGCGGAGGGGGCGGTATTGTGCTTGGAGAGACATCATATTTCTAACGTAACAGCAGCCTGCCCACTTTGGAAACCACGTATCTGTTTGATCCGCATCTGCTGCTGGAGGGGGCTATGAAAGAGCCTGATAGCTGCTCAGGGCGGGCGCTGGGCACGAGCAGCTGTGGGCACACTGTGTGAGGGACGTCTGGGAGCATTCGAGACAGGCTGGGAGCCCTGGCATTTGTATAGCGCTTGGCTCAAGAAAGCTCTTTGATTCCTTTGCTCTCATTGGTTAGATCTCATTGGACAACCTGTAAGATAGATGCAGAACTTATGGCTTCAGACATCGAGTGGACCAGAGAGGTCATGGTCATGAAGCTCACAGTAGGACAGATGATAATCCCCATCTCCCAATTGTCAGGGACGTTCACGTTTTCATACACACACGCCATCTTGGTTTTTGCTGGACTAGATTCTGGAAGCACGGAGCTGATTAAGTGCACGGTACTCGTGTCCAGCAGAGGTTTGAAGGTTTCCTCTGGAGACCAGAGAGGCTCTTACTTGGGCTGTATGTTTTGACTCTCACCCCCTCCTCTTCACTGATGAGTTGGTAGCCCCTGGGTTGAAGCTGTTTCCTTCTCCAAGTGGCCATCTCTCATTTGGCCTCGCAAGACCACGCCCAGCAGAGGTGGTCAGGACCCTTGCCCACAGCCCCTGTGACCAGAGCCCTTTGTAGGCACTCATACTATGAGCTGCTAAATTAGGCCTCCTTTGGCTTCTTGAGTGAAGCACTTGTCCTGAAAGGGCTCTGTGTCCTTGCTGGGTATCAGAGTCCCCTGTTCTGGAAAGCGCCCTGGCTGGGTTCTTGTTGGGGATGAGTCTGAGTCTCTGCAAGGCTGTCCGGAGGTTTAGCTCTGCCACCTCTAGGCTGCAGCAGCTTACCACAGAAGAGGCCAGGTCCTCCCAGGGGCTTCTGCTTTCTATCTCAGCTCAGGGAGCTGGGGCCTCTTAATGTGTCAGGGGCCGAGCACTGGGGGGCCTCCTGTTGCCCTGTAAGCCGCCTTATCTCTTCTGTCTCTCTTGTTGCACGTGAGGGTGTCTGATGCCAGGACTTCAAGGCCCTGGGATGGAGTCAGCATGGCTGGTGTGGCTCGATTTGAAATTGCTCTTTGAATGAAAGAATGTTTCTTTATTGGACAGATGGTACATAGCACAAAGGCAAAGCCCCTTCTCCACCAGACATTTGCCCCTTTTCTAAGAATAGCCTGGTTTGAGGTTGACACTGAAGCAGCTGTTTGCGAAGGGAGGGCACCTGGCAGCAAGGGACAGGCCAGCATGGTGGCGTCGGCAGAGGCGGGGACATGTCTACAAAGGCTGCATTGTAGGGTCGGGGCGCATGGGGGCTGGGGGGCTCTGTGAGGGATACCTGGGCGTCTCTGGGACCAGAGAAAAGACATGCAGGTCATATGAAGGCCAGTGTGGGGCATCCAGCCGGCTTCCTCTCTTCTTGGTGTGCAGCTGCTTTCTCTGAGCATGACCATGAAATGCATTTGATTACTGATGACTCAAATTTACCTTTGAGTGTAAAAAGGAATAGTAATTAGGTTGAAAGTAACCTCTGGCCCAGAGGCCTCTGCACCCTGAGATAGGAAGAACTGCTTTGGTTTAGGCCTAGGTTGTACTGGGCTCTGTCGTCTCCCAGGGTCTCCAGGCTCAGAGAGCCGACGGTTCAGGCATCCCTCTGTGTATCCGTTCCTTTGCTCATTTCTTCATTCATTCATTTGTTCCAGCAGCAAACACTGCCTGGTACTGACTCTGGGCAAGGCACACCGGAAAAGGGGTACAATGGGGAACAGAAAGAGACCCAGCCCCTGCTTTTTGGTACTTGAACCAGTGGGGAAGACAGGCATTTATCAGATAATCATATGAAAAATTTTAATTCCAGACTGTTAAAGAGCTTTGAAGAAAGTTCATAGTGTTTTGAGAATGGCCCCCTTGCCCGGCAGAAAGTCAGGTCACGACTCTTCATTCTGGTTGGTCGTTTTGTTCATGGGGAGGAAACCAAAGATAATAGCAAATAAGATGAGAGACAGGACCGTGGTGAAGAACAGGATGATCACTGCCAGGCCCCCCTGGTCCCAGGGGTTCTCCCAGAACTCCATCTTCCAGGAGTATTTCGATAGCATTTTGTCCATTTGAACCTGGAAAGGCGGGGACAGAGGCCCTGAATGCCGGGGCTTCTCCATGGCCCTCCCCATGTGCTACTGCCTACTCCCCTAACTCCATCCTCTGGTGCCATCTCAGAACAGCAGCAATCTCTGCAGTTAGTGGGCATTGAAGAGACACTGGGTCTTGGGGCTCAGTGCCTCCAGCAGGCAACGGATGGGCTTTCCTCCTCCACAAAAGTGAAAGCAGGGACTGGCATCAAGGGCAGGGGTGAGGGTGGTCCAGTGCGCTCTGTCTTCCCCAGGCCTTTCCTGAGCAGCCCTGCTGTGATCAGGGACTTTCTCTCCCATCCCTGAGACCTGCTCAGCCAGAACCTGAAAAGCACTGCTGTAGGGACTTCCCGGTGGCCCAGTGGTTAAGACTCTAATCCTAACCCCAGTGCAGGGGGCACAGGTTTGATCCCTGGTCAGGGAGTTAAGAGTCTGCACGCCACGTGACACGGCCAAAAAATAAGTGAAAAGCACTGATATAGACCCTTCCTGGTTTTCCTGCCTCAGTTGCGAACATCTGGGGAGCATTTTAAGAGGTCCTCACTGGAGCCAAGGAGTGGACGGACTCAAGCTGGGAGCTCAGCCGGCTTCCTTAGAGGCAGGACCAACTAATCATCTTGAAACACAGCTGAGATAGGCAGGCTGCGAGCCAGTAGCCAATTGAAGGGAGTAAAGGTGGAGAAGGAAGGCGCCATTACCCAGGTCTGCTGCTCTCGGTCTTGTGTCCTAAGAGAGGATGGATCAGGGGAATCCTCCAGAGCCACACTCTGCGGGGGCCGAGCTGAAGACACTGCCAGGAGACCAGAGAGCTCTGCCCCGACTCAGGAGGAAAAGGGGTCGCCCTGATGGCTGGCCCTGACCAGACCTGCCTGCTGTCACCAGAGCAGACAAAGGTGGCCTAGGGCCTGTTGCCGAGCAACCGCATTCCCTTTCAGCCTTTCACACTTACCCCCTCTGCTGTATTCTGCCCTCTTGCGATGCTGTTTTGGAGGGCTGCTCAGGGCCTGTGGGTTGAAGTGTCCTGGCTGAGACAAGTCAGAATTGGAGTCGGTGGGAAGAGAATGGCTCCAGGGCCCTTGCCCCAGGCCACCTGTCCCCCTCACCTGTGTCCACTGAAAGGACCTGCTCAGGAGGCCCCAGGGCTGGGGCGCCACCCATGGCTGTTTGCTGTCCATGGCACCGGGTAGATGATTAACCACAGCTCCTGCTGGCACCTCCTGGAACCAGCATGGGGGTGTTTATCACCAGCGAGGCCCCGGCTTCCTGCGGAGGACTGACTTCTCCCTTGGTATCTTTGTCGCTCAGGCCTGGCCTCAACTGTTTCTTGTGGGTTCCCACCCCTGGTGTGATGGAGCAGCCGGGAAGCAGGAGTGGGGCCTGTGCCCTGGTGCGTGGAACCTGGTGGCCGCCATCCCTCCTTAAAAGACAGGAGTCCAGTGTCCACGGTGGCCAGGAACTGCGTGGGCACCTTGTGTCCAGTTGTGAGCAAGAGAGGCAGGCTCTGCCCTCCCAGGGGTTCCATTCTAGGGCCTGTTTGAGGCATGTAGGAGCATTTCTGAAGGCCTGTGCCCAGGCCCCTCCTCTGGGTGTGTTAGAACCCTGTGCTTGGTAAAGCTCGCCAGGTGATTCTCACGTGCAGCCGGGGCTGGAGGGAGGTGGTGGGCGAGTTCCGTGAAGTCCTTCTTACCTCTCCTGGCCTCACTGACCCGGGCTCACCTGCTGCCTCGCATTTCCTTCCGTAAAACACACTGACTAATGCCCTTGGCCTGCTGGGGTCTACGCACACCCTCGGGCTTCCGCTCCATCAGCTTAGTTGGATGCTTATCAAGCGTCAGCTATTTGTTCCCCAACCTGTTTTGTGGCAGCTGTAGTTGTTATTATAATTACATAATTGCACTTAACATTACATGAAAACGAAGCAGTGGTGATAGCCGAAACCCCAGGTTTACAACCGGGGAACAGGCACGGAGCAGTTAAGTAGCTTACCCAAGGTCACACAGCTAAGTTACTGCTCTGAGGTTTGGACCCAGCTGTTCCACTCAGCTGCACAATCTGAGCTCTGAAGCGCTTTGTTGGACCTCAGAACAAGCAGTGAGGGAAAGTATTTCTTTCTGTAAATACTACTTGACCACTTTAGAATCATTCAGATGGCATTTCTGTCAAAAATAGATGTGGACAAGACAGCTGTAAACAGTTCCTAAAAATGCAGAAGGATTTCACAGTCAGGTTTCTTTGCAGATGCCCTTTTTTTAGAAGGCTGACTTTTATTTTTTTATTTAAAACAATATTTATGTGTTTGACCACGTCGGGTCTCAGGTGAGCCACGCGGGGTCTTTCGTTGCAGTGCATGGACTCTCTAGCTGTGCGCGGGCTCAGGAGCTGTGGCGCGTGGGCGCAGCTGCTCCGAGGCAGCGTGGCGTCTTAGTTCCCTGACCAGGGATAGACCCTGAGTCCCCAGCATTGCAGGGTGGATTCTTAACCACTGGACCACCATGGAAGTCCCCTTATTCTGCCTCAAAGAAATAAAAATTAGCAGATAGACAAGTCAGGAAACCTGATCAGCAAACCCACACTCAGAGAAAAGATGTGTGTGTCTGTGTTTCCATCTCAGATGAGGAGTGTAGAGTATGTATGTCTCATGTACGCAAACATGGCTTTAATTGACTTTTTCTATTAATTGCTGGCCCAGGTCAGAAAATTCTTCTGAAATGATCGCCAGGAAGGGAGTGATATGATGGGAAGAGGTAGAGAATGCTGTTGGTGCCCTTGGCATGGCCTGGGGCCCAGGGGACTCGCTAGGAGGAGCAATGATTCAGTTGAGATGTGAAGATGATGGAAGAGTGAGAATTAGGGGACAGCAGCCAGCTGCTTCCCGAGGAGAGTGAAGAAACATTTTCTAAGTACAGAATTATTTTGTTTTCAGTAATTTTTTAAATAATCATTTTGTTGTTGTTTGTACCGTGTGGCTTGCAGAATCTCAGGAACCTAACCCAGGGGATTAATCAGAAACTGGATCTGGACCATGGCAGCGAAAGTCCAGAATCCTAATCACTAGGGCACCAGGGAACTCCTTATCCTCTGTTTTTTAGGCTGTGGAATTTGTTGTTACCCACAAGCAAATATATTGTCCTGAAGGTTGTTACTTGTAGATTGCTTTCAAACATTAATGTTCGGGAAAACAGATTTCAGAGCAAACAGTTTTATGTGGCCTCTGCTAATGAGGTTCTTGCACTGGTGGCTTGACTGTAGTTTCTGAGCTGTGCTGTCTGGATAGTAAAGGGTGCAGATCTGAAGTGTAGAGTGAAAAACCCTTGTGAGGCACTGAGACCACAGTCGTGGGCATTGTTGGAGCAGAGGCCACAAGCGGGCTGTGGCGTGAAGAGGCGCGGAGACCAGCGCCGAGACTGGCGGAGACACTGCGGTGGTGACCGCAGGCAGACGCGGCTGGCGGCCTGGTCCAGGGTGGCACGGCGGTAGGAGCAGAGAGGTCTGGTCGCCAGCCTCAGCCGGGTGTTCTCTGGGCTCGGATGGCCTGACGGCGCCTCTCCCATGGCCCCCACCTGCTTTGCTGCACCTCCTTGTACAGTCCCTCCTACAATGGGGGGTGGTTGCTGTCTCCTCTCCATGCCTATCTTCCCCAGAGGGCCGATCAGAGTGTGTCAGGCTGCTGTTGTGCGCAAGGAGGTCTGGTTGGTTGAGCCGCGGGGGCTTGGAGCCTGCTTGGGACCTGACCAGACAGCTGCGGGGCAGCCACTGGTGGCAGGGCTGTGCTCCTGGAAGCCCCTGAGGGAGGGGACAGCATCTTATTTGGAGTCGGCAGTTAGGTACTGCCTGGCCTGGAGGAGGAAAACACGAGTGAACTTCTGTCCACCTGCAGGTGCCCAGGGCTGCCCGTGGTCCCCACTTCTTGGCAGCTGCACCCAGGAGCCTGAATCTTAGAAAAGAGGCTCAGTGTCAGTTACCCTGACGAAGGATGTTCTCTATGCTGATGAGCCTGCTGAAGGAAGATCACACGGGGCTGAGGTTACTGTGTCTTCTGAACCGAAGGCTTCCTGGGGAGCCTCCAGCCTGCTAGGCCCAGAAAAGGCGGGGCTTCACATGTTCCCGCCTTCCCTGTGTTTTTCTTCTGGGAGGGAGCCGCAGATGGGCCCCACCCCAGCTCTTAACTCCTAGGCCACACCCGCTCACGGCGAAGGGTGTCGGGTGGGGCTCTTTGGGGCCTGAGATTGTTAGGTGGTGGGTGATGGAGCCTTATCAGCACTGCAGCTGGAGGCCTGGGTGTGGTGAGCCAAGGCTCCAGAGCCAGACAGGCGGGTCCTGCCACTGTTCAGCTGGTCCAGTTTAGGCAAGGTACCTACTTCCTCACCTTTGAAAAGGGGATCGTAATGGTCCCTTTGGCATTAGGTTGTTGTGACGATTAAATGGATTTATCTGTGTCAAAAGGCTTCAGACACGCCTGCGGGGGGATGAGCCCTCGTGCATTTTAGCTACCTCTGTGCTCACCGTTATTGTCATTATTATTATCACTATTATTCTGAACCCCATTCTTTCGTGATGGTGGTAGAAGGGTAGAGTGTACAGACAGATTCTTGCATTTCTTTTGTTTTCTGTGGAAGCATTTCCTCTCTGGGTCTTCCACCCAAACCAAACCCGTTAGACAAGTCCCTGGACACCAGGGAGGGAAACCAACCAGGGAGAGGGCTTCTCCTGCCGGCCTGCCAGCTGGAGATGGTGGAGTGGCGGGGGCTGGCATCCCCTCTCCCCTCCTTGTTTCCCAAGTGGCTGGGGCTCTGCCTCCAGGCAACCAGGTCAGGCTGCACAAGCCGAGACGACAGAGGTGTGTAAAGAACACGGGGCTCTTCATGGCTCTGATGGACCGGTGTTGGGGGAGGGCGGCAGGTGCCGTGAGAGCCTCTGCCTCCCCTGTGCTCATTGCTGGGTTTGTAGCTCTGCCTGGAAAGTTCTGTGGAGAGAAAGTAAACTGCAGGGCAGGAGGCAGGCAGTGTTGTTGTCAGCAGGAGCAGTCCTTAAAACGGGTCCACGTTGCTCTGGCTCGGCCCCCCGAATAGAGGGGCAAATAAGGATGCTTCGTAGCGGTGGAGCTCTTAGGATATGCCCAGTGCTGGGCCAGGTCATCGTGCCAAGGCCATCTTGGTTTATCCTCACAGGCTTACCCCAGGAGGAGGGTACCAGGATTGTCCCCATTTCACAGGGGAAGGAAACATGGCTTTGGAAAGTTGAGTCGCTAACATCTATTCATGTAGCTGGTCGGGGGTGGGGGGTGGTGGCGAGGATTTGAACCCAGACCGTCTGGCCCGTTGGGGACAGGATGTTGCAGTTGGGAGGCAGGTTATGGACGACACTAGGGACCTCACCTCTCTTATTCTGGAAGTTTGGGGGGACCTGCTAGGATAGGGCATGCCGCTTACAGTTAATGGCCGTGGTGACCATGGTGTGGCATTCTTGAGCCCGGCACCTGCCTGGGGCAGATGCAGCCTCCGTCACGGCGGACCAGGCATCTGGGAGGCAGCGCTCAGCAGGAGGGGCCCTGCAGCCCTCCCCTGGTTCCGGAGTCTTGCCCCTTCCCCCAATGTGGCATTCTTGCCTGTGTGTTTCTCCAGCTTCCATGGGCACAGGGAGAGCAGAGGCTGCAAGGAGAAGTCACTGGCCACACCCCCGGCATCCTGGCACGCCGACCTCCCGATGCACAGGGCCCAGCCCGGGGAATAGGGCACCACAGAAACACATAACCAGAAAGCCTTTACTGGAAAGAAGCAGGCAAACACTGGAAAGAAGCAGGCAAACCCTGGAATAGAGCACTGACATGTTCCCCACTCTGGGGGGCGCTTGGGACCCAGTAGCTCCTGCACAGAGCCCCTCAAATTGGCCTGCTCCTCTCTGGCATGGGACCTCCGAGGGCCAGCTCCCCACAGATGCGGGCTATTCTCCAAGTACGGGGACCACGCTCTGTGCTTTGTTAAAAAGCGCAGATCGGCAAAGAATCCCTGGTGGTTTTCTGTCTTCGAAACCATCAATCCCTCCTGGGCGCCCTGCAGGTGAGAGTTCTGTGGCCGAAACAGCCCGTTTCCTTGCTGAGGCTCCAGGTCTCAGTCAGCGTCCGGGTCCCTGGGCTCGGCCAGGGCTGAGCCGTGGGTCTTTGTCTTGAGGGGCGAGGGCTGCGGGGCCAGGCTGACACCTGGGACGTGGCGTCGGTGGTCTCCTCTCCAGCTTCTCGGCCATCTCCCTGGCCCTCAGGGTGGGGTCATGGGTCCCACCTGGGTCCTCCTGCCTCTCCGCCTGGGCCAGCAGTACTGACAGCAGCAGAAGCCGCAGGCAATCAGTAGCAGCAGCACTACGGTGGCTGGAGGGGATGGGGAGACAGCAGAGAGCCCGGGAAACTCAGACAGGGTGGGGGAGAAAGCGCGCCCACCTTGCTTCTGAAGAAGCCCCCTTGGGGGCCTGGAGGACCTTCCCTAGAGGTCTGCTTACTGGTCAGAAACACCGAGAATCTGGGGAGAGGAGTGACTGTCCCCACACCGGCCCCCAGAGCTTTTGCTCCCTTCATCCCTGGGTTGAGGTCCAGGGAGCACCCCTGGGCCCTGGTTTTCAGCACACCCCATCCCCAGGGGCAGCATGTCAGAGAATAGGGGGAGATCCCCTGTCCCCCACCCCTGACCCTCTGGAGACATCTGCTGCTCCTCCTCTGTCTGGGGAATCACCCAGCCCTCCGACTGGCACCATGGTTTCCTCTACCAGATGCGAGGAAGAGCCCTGGGTGCCGAGGAGACTCGGGGAGCCCCGGCTTACCTGTAAAAACCACCAGGACGGAGAAGGCCAGGATCTCCACAGGCTCAGCCTGCGGTAGCCTCTGCAGCTTGAGCAGCAGCCTGTCCCCAATGGAGTGTATCTCCTGCATGAGCTTGCTGGCTGCCATGCTGCGCCGGGTTCCTGCTGGGCGCCTCCTGGGCTGCAGAGCAGAGAGAGGGCCTAGCGTCCCTGAGGAGCTGGCTCCGGAGAGTCCGCCCTCTCACCCAGCCCGGCCCGCAGAACGAGTTTGTCAGGTCTCACCCATCAGAGTCCAGTGGCTCACCAGAGAGGAAGCGAGCCGTGGGGCCCCTTGCTCAGCGCTGGCCCTCACCCCGCCTCACTGGCACTGCCCTGGCCAGGGACACGGGGGAGCCTGAGGCCCCACCGTGGGGCTGCCGGGCACAGCCAGCCCCGGGAGGGCTCTGCCAGCGGCCAGGGTCAGCCATGCTTGCTGGCCGTGAAGGTGACTGCCCTGTTCCGCTCCTTTGTTTTGAGACACAACTCCTAGGTGTTGTCAGGGTATCTGGTATGGAAACAGCTCCCCGGTTGGTTTCCCGGTGGGGACACGGGGCTCTGGGATCCCAGCCTGGCACCCTTACTTTTCGTCACTTTTGGGGACAGAGGGTCCGCTTCTTCCGGGAGCAGGCTGATGGGGGCTGCTGGCCAGGGTCGGCCAGAGGTGAGAGCTGACTGGGGGGGTGGTCTGAGGCCCCCTGGGGTCCCCACCCCTCTCGTCAGCCCCATTTCTTTCCTCATTCGGTGTCTTCCTATGAGAAGGTGGGGTGACACCATACTCCTCCAGTTTTCCCCAAGGAGTCTTCTCTCAGGATGGGACCAGGCGTCCCAGGGAGGGTGTAAGCGCCCTGCTCTTGCTGGCTGGGACCTGCCCTTCTGGCTCACAAGAGGGTCCCCTTCCCCCAACATTCCCCCGCCCCCCGAGTGGCCGGTCAGCCTCCAGGCCCCATGACCCAGGGCTTCCTCCAGCCCATCCTGCCTGAGGGGCCGAAGGTGAAGGCCCAGGCCAAGTCAGTGAGTCAGAGCACATTATGCCCCAGACTTTCTTCCCCTGGTGCCTCACAGGTGGGCACGAGGGAGCCAGCACCTCTTGAGAGAGGGCTCAGAGACAGCCTGGGCCAACCCAGCCTCAACCTGTTCACTGAGGCGGGGCTGCCGGCAGCCTGGGGCCTGCGCCAGGCCTTAAGCTCTTGTTGCCACCACCCCGTCCCTGATCTCTGCCTGGCAGGTTCGCCCGGTGTGGGCTGCGGTCACCCCTGGCCCTGCCACCGCAGCGTAGCGTCCTTAGAGCCGCCTGGAAGGTCAACTGCCGGGCCCTCTGCGCCACCCTTGGCTCCCTGCCCTCTCTGGCACATGGCCTTTGCTCGAGGAGGGGAGCCCTCCTCCTGCCCAGCCCTTCCTTCTTGGGCAGCTCTGGTCGTTAGAGGGTAGGACCTCCTGGTGGCCTCATAAGCCCCACCTGTGGTCACTTAGGCCACTTCTGCCCCCCCCCATCCGCTTTGCGGTCCTTCAGGGCCTGGACGGTGGCTGGCACAGGTGCCGCCTCCGCAGGGTTCCTGCTCCCATCTGGCCAGCCGGCCCCATAGCACAGCATTTGAATCATTCTGGGTTTGATGCTGCCAGCCTCCTCCCTGCTTTTGTGACTTGGAGTCAGTTTGTCTCTCTGGGTCTGTTCCTCCCCTCATTTTACATGGAGACGGGGTGCCCGCCTTGAGGCTGTCAGGAAGGAGGGTTGAGCCCAGCGCCGGGCTCCGGGAGTGCCCGGGGCACGTGGTTCTGCTCTGGGCAGGGAGAGGCCAGACGGCCTTTGGGGCAGTCACGGCCCCCTCACCGCGCACGCCATCAGTGGCCTTCCTCCAGCACCTTTGGGGAGTGTCATTTGCGCCCTTCATGCCAGGATGTCTGTGGTGTGTGAGGTGAAGGAAGGTGGGGGGCGGCTGGCTGGAGGCGGGGAGCTGTATTGTAAGTGATGATGGGGGTAGCAGGCAGGTGGAGATGGCTCCGTGGAGGACTGGATGGTTTTCTGTCAGAGAGTGAAGCTCCTGGAGTCAGAGCCCCCCAGCTTCTCCCACGCCCCAGCCCAGAGTCCGCATCTTTCTACAGAGGAGATCAGGAGCCCAGTCTTCCAATGTCCTAGGAGGCATAGGATTCTAGAATGCCATGCGTCATCCCCTTCTGCCTCCTTTCTTTTATACTTGGGGACCCTGAGACCAGAGAGAGGAAGGGACCTCTCCACGGTCACACTGTGCCTCCCTGGGCACCTGTTCTGGGAAGCCTGCTCTTTGCAGACAAGATCAGGAGCCGCGCACCGAGGGCCTGGCCTGTGTGACAGGCTCAGCACAGGACCAGGGCTGTGGAGACCAGTCCTACCCACACGTGGGAATCTGGAGCACAGCGTCTTCACTCACCGGGCCGCGCCTGCTCTTTGAGAACCTCCTGTGACTTGTCACCAAAGGGCAGATCTCATGAGTCTTTCTGTGTCAAGTTCACGAGGACCCCTTTCCTCAGGTCATGCCGGGCAGACCACCTCCTGCTGACCCGTGGAGCAGGCGTGCACAGGAGCGTGGTCCCGGGCCCCTGGCCTCTGGGCGTCCCACTCCCTGGGTTTCCTGGAGGATGGGAGCCTGCCCGCCTGGCCCGTTCCAGTGGGCCGACCGGAGCCCTCAGGGAGCATGCACCAGGCTCCAGGGCTGGGCTGCTCTCGCCTCCCTTCTTTAGCTGCATTTGGCCTGGCTTTCTCAGCTGATTGGCCCAGGGCCTGCATTGCCTAATGGAGCCATCAGAGACACTCCTTCCGAGAGGAAACAGGGAGCGCGGGCTGGCAAGGGGGCTTTTCCACTTGTGCCCCCATGCCTAAAGGCTCAGGAGGGATTGCAGAGGGGGTGGGTCCGCTTCTGAGCAAGAGGTTGCTTGGAGACCCTGGTCAGTTGGGGTGCAGAGGGGGTACAGGTGTGATCCCCAAAGCAGGGAGGAGGAAGGTGGAGTGGAGGCTGAACTGTGCAGGAAAGGTGGGGCCTGTTGGCCCTCCAGGGCTTAGGAAGTCAGAAAGCTGCAGACTCATGCCCGGGGGGCCCGGGCCCCACTCTGGGAAGAGCGTTCGTCCACGCCAGCTGCAGGCCACAGGCTCTCACAGCCGGGGCCTGTGAGGACCGGAATCTGCCAGCTGCGCCTGGGTCAGCCCCGGGGGTGCCCATGGGATCCTGTCTGCACCTGGGACAGGAGTGGATCTGCCCCGAAGACCGAAGCCCCCTTTGCTCTCCAGTTACTATTTCATCCTTTCCAGCTTGGCCTTGAGTGAAAGGAGCCTTAGTGGGGCCCGTGGGGGAGTTGGAGGGGCCTTGTACTCCTAGAGGGTGGAGGCACATTCCAGCAGGTCCCGGGCGGGCTTCCCAGCACGCTATTTAAAGCAAGGCCAGGGGTGCCTGACGCCGGGTGCCCGATATAACCAGCCATCGTCAGGTGACCATGTGGCCATGGCCCAGCCATTGCTCAGCAGGGAGCCCTCAGCGTTCCCAGCTGTGGCCCGGGGAGAGGGGGCCCTCCGGGGAGGGCTGCCTCTTGTCCCCTTAACCTTCCTCCCAGGTTTGGAGGGAGATGGTCAGGGAAGCCCTGTGGGCCTATCTGTATGTTTTGCCAGTCTTTCTAGCTCAGGTCCGCCACACTCCTCCCAGACTGTACTTCCTGCCTGTGAACCAGGGAAGCTAGAGTATCTCCCAGCCCCATGCCCGGTAGCACCTCGGTTAGGAGCAGCCAGAACAAGTGGTGGCTTTCCCTGGCTCTCAGCCCGCATGGCCCTTCATGGCCCTGCCCCAGCCAAAGGGGCAGCCTGCAGAGCGGGGAGATGAGCCAGGCCGAGGGAAGGCTGGCAGAGCTGGAGGGACTAGGACACGTGCCTTTGGGTGGCATCCCCTAGCACAGAGGGCCTTGCGACTGAGCAGGCAGGCGTCCTGCAGGCCAGACAGCTGCCACCTGGTACTGAAGCGGCCCTGTTTCCTTCTTGCCAAACTGACGCTCCAAGTCCAGGCACAGCTGCCTGGGGAGAACCCAGCCTGCGGGTGTTTGGTGACTGATATGGGCGTGTTGGTGCCTCAAGGGTCCAAGGGCTTCTTGCCCTGCCTTGTTATTTTATCAAAGTGGGTTTCATCCACCCTTACTTGTTGGAGAAACAACGAGAATGAGGCATAATTGAAGGCCGTGGGTGTCTTAGCAGATTCCCGAGGCCTAACGAGCGAGACAGAGATGCCCACTGTGCGCTGCGCTTCCGGCCTTAGCCCCACCTTGCGGTGGAAGGGAGACACTTGCGCCCTCGGCAGCCTGGGGTCTCCAGCCCCATAGCTCTGCTTGCTGCTGCTGACTCTTCTGCAGTCCCAGGAGCTGGGCATCACCCTTGTGTCCCTGCTCAGGGACTTGTGTTTGGGGGGCCCCGTCCACTTGTGTCCTCTGGGTCTGGGGACTCTAATCCCTGCCTGCCTGCCTGGGCCGTCTTGCAGTGGCTCACCGCTGCGTCCCTCCCTCGCTCGGGGTCTGTTCCCTCTCTCTCTCATCACCGCCCGTCGCTGCAGGGCTTTTAAGCCTCCCCAGCCCGCAGCCCAGGCCGTTTCCTATAGCCTCAGCGGAGCCAGGAACACACAGGCTGATCTTTGGTTCCCACTTTAACCTGGGTGGTTGTTTTCCTTGCTAGGTAGATGTGGACTTGTTTGCCTTGGGGAGACATCTGGGGGGTGGGGGTGGCTGGGGAGGGAGCCTTTAATGCTGCTTGTGTGAGGACAGGGAGGCTGGAGCAGTGTGTGGAGGGTCCGCACTGTGGGCCCAGCAATGGGGCGGGGCAGTCCCCCCCAGCTTCACTTCCACCTCACCCTGGGGTTAGGGCCCTCAAGTGCTGGCCTGGTGCTCAGGGAGATTTGGGGGCTCCTGGAGATCTCAGTGGGCACCAGGAGGAGGACCTGGGCCTAGCCCCCCACCCTGAGTCAAGAACACCAAGTGTCCCCCAACAAGAGGTGGGAGCTGCCGCTCTTGTTCAGGATATCCACATCCTGGGTGGTTTGAACTGGCTGGGCCTCCTCAACTGGGAGAAAGCAGGTACTTGATCCTGGGGGAAAAGGGAGGCTCAGTGGGCAGGCGACAGCTCCCTCCCCGGCCAGGCCAGCCAAATCCCTCGTTTAAGCCCCCTGAATAGAAAGAGCTTAAACTAACTTCTGTCGAGTAAGCAGGCTCCCCAGGCCCCTCTGCCTGCTCAGCAAACAGAGGAAACCACCCTGTGCCAAGGGCTGTAGCCTCAGCCCGGGGCCCGTGCTGGGTCCCAGCGGGAGAGGGGAGAGCCCGGGCTCGAAGGGGACGCTGTCCGGAGACTGTGCCCAAGTGTGTCCCTCAGGACCCTCTTCTCCATGTTCGTGGTGGATCCACCCTCGAGGCAGGGGACCCTGGTGGCACCCTTCCCTCCCTCCCCCCTCCTCTGTGACCGGCCACTCACCTGCGAGTCAGGTGCGGCGGGGGGCGGCCGCAGGTGCAGGGCAGCCCAGGGGCCTCGAGTCTCTCCTCCCTGCCTCCGCCGGCCAGCCGGGCTCACACCTCTTCCTTCCTTTGCGGACGCGTCTTTCCTGACCCGCGGCTGCGCCCCGAGTGCCTCTGCTCAGCGCAGCGGAGCTCCTGGTTGTTGACAGCCAGCTGCTGTCTCGGCTTTTTTGTTGTTGGTTGTCCTGGAGATTCAAGTGTCACATTACTTGGGGTGGCCGCTCAAGTGGGGAGCCAGTGCCCCCGCTGTGCCCAGAGGGAATCCCTGCCGGGAGGGCGTCCTGCAGGCTTCCTGTGCCTGCTCCCTGCCCCGAGGTCTGCGCGGCCCTCCTGTTCCTCCTCCTCTTCCTCTCCTCCCTCCTGGCGGGTGTGGGCTGGGCCTGGGCTGCGAGCTGATGAAAGAGGAGGGCGACTCTCACGTTCCCTGGCAAGGATGACCTCTGGGAGGCTCCACCTGAGCGGAGAAGTCGGGCGGGAGGGGGGCTTGCAGCTCTCCAACCCTTGGCACCCCGCGGCCCCCTCGGGGGGACCCATGTCCCTCAGCCCCCAATCTGTCCTTCAGGCGACTCCCCAGCAGGGCCCCCTCCTCTCTTCTCCTGGGAAAGAAAGCCGGGGAGCTGCCAGACCACCCAGGCTGTCAGCCCTCTGGGGCGGCATCTCGGGGAAGGACTCGGGAGTCCCGAGTGACCGGGGAGTAGCCCGGGCTTAACCCGTCCCTCTGGAGGTGGCCCTGGAGGAGAGAGGACACTGCTGCTCTTTTCTCGACAGTGTCTGCTGGGGCTGTCTCCACACTCCTGGCCCGGCCGGCAGGGACGGGCTCCAGAGCAGCCCAGCGGCCAGCGGGGCCGTTTGACATTTGGCTGGTCGTGCCACCCCAGCAGACCAGGCGGTACCCGGAGCAGGATAGGGGCCGACCCCAGCCCGCATCTGCGAGCTGTCAATGGAACCCTTTGAGTGTGAGCACAAAACGCCAGTGAGTCAGGACTTGGGGGAGGGCGTGGGGAAGGAAGCCAGGCTTGTGGCCACACCACTCGGATGCCAGAGCGTCCCAGAGGCGGGACAGGCTGCCACTGTGCGGTGGCACGGACTTGGGCGGAGGGGTGAGCAGCGTGGGTTTGGGCGCGGCGGGAATGGCGCCCTCTGGTGGCTGCGCAGCCAGCCCACCTTTCCTCTGGGCCGTGTTCTCCGAGCTGGCCTGGGGTCTCCGCTCCTCAGCCTGTTCCTTGCAGCCCCAGGCAGTGCTTGTGTTTAAGTCGTGTCCCAGCTAAAGCAGTGGTGTCCGCTCTTCTTGTCTTTGGGACGTGGTACCTGGATGGCCTTGCCTCTGCTCTGGCCTCCCCAGAGGCTTCGCCCACCCTGTGCCGCATGCCTGCTGCAGGGACCACTGTAATGGCCCGGATGGAGCTGTGCCCTCCCCCCACACCCCCGGTCTCTACATCTGCCCCAGTGATCCATTGGGCCCCCACAGGAGAGACTGCTGGAGGCTGGCACCTTAAGGGGGCTGTGGTGGGTCAGGGCAGAGGAAGATGTGATGAGGAAGACCACGGGAAGGCTGTGCTCACCAGTGCCTGGCATGGGGTGCCAGCCCAGAGCTGCCTGGTTCCTGCTCTCAAGCAGTCTCCCGGTTCCGGGCCATGTACACTGGGTCAGGCAGAGGCTTGTTAGGGACAACAGGGAGGAGTCGCCAGGAGACAGAAGCAGAATAGAGCGCTGAGGTGGGGTAGGGCCACTTCCTGCTGTTCCCTCTCCCCAGCCCCACTCAGAAGAAGAGAGTAAGGAGCGGTAATAAAAGCCCTAAGTGCTAAGTGCTGTTACGCACTTCAGTGCTGTCTCGGCTCTTACGCTGCCCGAGGGGCCAGGGCTCTCCTTGTACCGTGTTGTAGGCGTGTTGTGCTCGAGGTGCCTAAGCTTCATTTCAGGTCAGATGCTTTCCCCAAGGACACAGCCTCAGCTGCAGAGTCAGTGTCTGCACCCAGAGGCGATGCTTCTCCCAGGGCACCCTACTACCAGAGGATGGAGAGGGGGCTGGGGCCTGGAGCCCCGAGGAGTGCCCCATGGAGAAGCAGAGCAAGTTCGTGCCCTGGCTCCCCTGGCACGTGTGTTAACTGACTTTGAGGACTCTCCTTTAGCTCGTCGTCCTCATCTACAAAATGAGCACCCCACCCCGTCCAGTGATGCCTCGTGAAGCTCGCGTGAGATGCTGGCCACAGTGCCAGACAGCCACGCTCAGGCAGAGCTTGGGGGCTGGGTAAAGGAACGCTGGCCCGAGCGGGCCCCTCACCACCCCTGCTCCAGGTGCCGCCATGCTGCCATTGCCAAGTACTTCGGGGACTCGCCCCCCGCCTGCACCAAAGGCTGTGACTGCTGCCAGAACCCCACGGGTGTGCGGAAGCAGCTGGATGCTTTGGAGCAGAGAAGCAGTTGGAACAAGACCTGCATTGGCCCCTCCCAGGGGAATGGCTATGACCCCGAGCTGTACGAGGGAGGCCGCAGGGGTTACGGGGGCTTTAGCAGGTAAGGGGCCATGAGGCCAGGGCCCCCCAACCCACTGGAAAGAGTCTGGCATGCTCTCGTGGGGCCAAGGCCAGATCAGAAGTGACACATGCCCCCGCCCCAAGGGCCACACTGGGGCCAGGACATCAACGTTGCCCCCAAGTGTCCAGGGCATCAGAGACATCACTGCTCTACCAGACACGTGATGGGAGGGCAAAGCCCAGACCCAGGATGGCTCACGCCCAGCCTGTCGCCTAGGTATGACGAAGGGTCTGGAGGCAGCGGGGACGAGGGCAGAGATGAGGCCCAGAAGCGGGAATGGAATCTCTTCTACCAGAAGCAGATGCGCCTGCGCAAGGTGAAGGGGGCGGGGTTCAGGGGGCTCTGGGTGGCCCCTGTTCACACCCTCTCAGCCCCTCTCTTATGCTAGACTGGGAGCTGTGTTGCTATGGGACAGGATAGCTCACAGGACTTCATGTCATCTTCCAGGGCAAAGACCCCAAGACAGAAGAATTCGTACCCCCAGGTCAGTACAGAAATGTCCCCTGGGGTGGTCCCAGGGTGTGGGTAGAGGATGCCTCGTTGGAGGGTCAGGGACACCAGAGAGCAGGAAGTAGGGTGGAAGGACTTGCCTCTCCCCCCCGCAGATGAGGACTGTCCCCTGAGAGAGGCTGCCAGTAGGAAGATCCCCAGGCTCACTGTGAAGGTAAGAGGTGGGCAGCTCCTCACACCTGCCCCCAGGCTCCTCCCCCAACCTGGGACCTGTGTGACTACCTTCCTGCCCCGATGCAGGCCCGTGAGCACTGCCTGGGGCTCCTGGAGGAGGCGCTGAGCAGTAACCGCCAGGCCGCAGGTTCCACTGACGGGTGAGTGTCGTCAGCCCCCTGGCTCGTTTGGGCGTGCGTGTGTGCTCTGTCCCTCAGTAGTGTCCGACTTTCTGCGGCCCCAAGGACTGTAGCCCACCGGGCTCCTCTGTCCATGGGATTCTCCAGGCAAGAATACTGGAGTGGGGTGCCATTTCCTCCTCCAGGGGATCTTCCCGACCCAGGGATCGAACCCTGTGTCTCCTGCATTGGCAGGCGGGTTCTTTACCACTGAGCCACCTGGGAAGCCCGGTTTATTTGAGCACCTCTTCCCAAATTGTGACTCATCTTCTTCCCAAGGGGGTGTGGGTCTTCACACAGCCCCACCGGGGGGCAGACTTGGCCATGACAGGGTGCCAGGAACTGCGGAAGGACAGTAAGCCACAGGGGCCCAGACAGTCCAGGCTGGAATCCCTGTGCCCAGGGCCATTCCCACCAGGCCCTGAAGCCATCTCCAGGGTTCCCTGGGGGAATCTCACAGGGCTGACCTCAGGCCTGACACCTTAATCTCATTGCTGCCCTCAGACTTGACCTCCAGGCCAAGGCAGTGGAGCTGGAACACGAGACATTCCGAAATGCCAAGGTGGCCAACCTGTACAAGGCCAGCGTGCTGAAGAAGGTAGGCGCCGGGCAGGGGTGGGTGGGGCAGCTCCCCATCCAGGGGGCCACTTACGTGGAGAGAAGCCCGACTTCCCTCCTTCCCTGGCTGCAAGGATTTCTAGCCAGCCCTGTGGGGACTAGAACTTGTTCAGTGTCCAGTTGCCTGCAAGCATGAGCCACAGAAGCCACTCATGGAAAGCCTGGAGCTAGCGGGTACCAGCCAGGGCGTTCCCCCCTCCCTCCCCACCCCAGGTGGCTGAGATCCACAGAGCCTCGAAGGATGGGCAGCTGTACCGTGTGGGAGGCGGCGCCAGCAGCTGCAGCGCCCAGGCCGAGCCCCCGGAGTCCAGCGAGCACGACATCCTGCCCGCCTCCCAGGTGTACTCGGTGCGTCCACCAAGCCACCGGCGCCCTGGCCCCTCGCCCTTCGTGTCGGCACAGTCCTTGCTCCTCCTGGCATCACAGCCCTGACCCTTGCTCTCCCCTGCCCTGGAGCCCCCCCAGCACCTCTCACCAGCCCGACCCCCAAGCCTCGGCCTGCCCAGCCTTGCCTTCCCCGGCCCCCGCAGCCACACCTGGACCCACCAAGCGAGTGCTGAAGGGGCTTGTGGTCAGCAGCCTCTTTCCTCCTCGCAGCTCAAGCCCAAGCGGGTGGGAGCTGGTTTCCCCAAAGGCTCCTGCCTGTTCCAGACGGCCACAGAGCTGATGGAGAAGACGTGGGTCCTGGAGCAAGAGCCCCGGCCTGAGCAGGGTGGCGAGCGGGGGGCCCCCAGCCAGCCCTGTGACGGCCAGGGTGCAGAGCACGCCGAGCCCCTCCCTGGGCCCCAAGGAGAGGCCCCCAGGAGCGGTGCTGTTTGTCGGGGGCCCTCCCCTGAGGAGGAGAGAGGCCCTGCCCGGGGCAGCCCCACTGCCAAGGTCCGGGTCAATAAGAAGCAGCAGCTCCTGGCTGCCGCGGCACTCAAGGACTCTCAGAACATCGCCCGCTTCTTCTGCCGAAGGACCAAGAGCCCGCCCCCACTCACTGCAGCCCCGGGGGCAGATGGTACCAGCCCCTCCCATGATGGGGCGCGGGGACCCCTGACACTCCTGGAGAAGGGCTCAGGGCAGGAGGATGGAGCCGTGGGGCATTTGGCTGCCCGCCCCGAGACCAAGGAGTGTGCTGAGGAGGGGCCGAGGTGAGTGCGTGGGCAGTCCTGGCATCCCTTTGGCTCCCTGGGCCTCTGCAGTGGGGCTGGTTCCTGCCACGGGCTTTGCGGGGCTGCCCGGGCTGAGGGGGCGGAGGCAACTGGACCCTGACGCCTGCTCCCCCTCTGGCCAGTGCCTGCCCGCTCAGAGACCAGAGGCCCCCCGAAGGCCAGCCCAGCCCCACAGAGGAGGCACAGAGAGGCAAGCGGCCCAGACCCCAGCAGGTACCGAGAGGCACGAGGCTGCCATGCTGGAGCCTGCTTGGGGGGTTTCCAAGACAGTCTCCGCTGTCCACACCCCAGGGCAGATGGGCTGGGCCAGAGGGAGCCAGCGGGCATGGAGGCCCCGTCTTCCAGAAGGAAGGGAGGGGCCCAGAACAGGGGACCCCAGAGTGACCCTCTGCTGTGGCCCTGCCCAGGAGAGCCCAGGGAGCCAGGCTCAGAAGAGGCCATGTCCCTCAGCCAAGGCCTCCATCCTAGCTGAGGCGAAGGGCAGCGTCTCAGCCAGCGACCAGAGCCCCTCAATCCCCCAAGGCTCCTGCCAGCTCTCGGCACCCAGCATCTCCCTGAAGGAGGCTGCAAACGTGGTGGTCAAGTGTCTGACCCCCTTCTACAAGGAGGGCAAGTTTGCATCCAAGGTATGGTAGGTGGTTGGGCCCTGTTCTCCCCTGAGCCTGGGGCACTGGGGTGCAGATGGCGTGGGGGAAGCGTGAGCCCAGGAAAAGACAAGGCGGAAGCCCGCGGCCCCCTCCAGGGTCTGCCTTGCTCTGGGTCCTGGCGTGGGTGCTCCTGGCTCCTCCCTACACTCTCTCTCCAGGAACTGTTTAAAGCCTTCGCCCGCCACCTCTCACACTCACTCACCCAGAACCCCTGTCCAGGAAGAAGCGGTGAGTGTGAGTGGCACCAGCTGGGAGGGACTTGTGGGGGCTCCACCGGCAGGGGACTGGCCCTCACACCCCCTCCCCCCCGAATCTAGTGAAGGAAGAGGTGCAGGACGTCATCAAGCAGTTGTTCAATGGCCGAGCCCGGTGTGAGAGTGAAGCCGACTGGCACGGCCTGTGTGGCCCGCAGAGATGACCGATGGGGCCTGCGTTCCTGCCTGCCCCCCAGACTCCAGCATGGCCCACCCAGCCTCGCTCAGGACCAGGGAGGGCAGGCGGCCTGCTCCCAGGCTCTCCCTGCCTCCAGCCCCACCTCACTTTGGAAA
The DNA here is from genome assembly GCF_019923935.1 of Bubalus bubalis. NCBI lineage: Eukaryota > Metazoa > Chordata > Mammalia > Artiodactyla > Bovidae > Bubalus > Bubalus bubalis. The sequence goes on along the minus strand of NC_059159.1, from coordinate 7,358,269 downwards.
TGGGCCTAGACACCTCCCACAGCGAGGTCAGCCCACCTTACTTTTTGCTTGCAAAGCCTGAGGCCCTCCTTGCCTGCCTGCCTTCCTGGCCCTCGAGGTTGAGTTTTCTGGGCCAGATCCCCAGGTGAGAAAGGGGCATATGGTGTGGTGGCTGCCAGAGGAACAGAAGAAAACGGTCCCTCCACCTCTTAAAACACTTTAAACTCAGGGCAAGGCCCAGCAGGCCAAGGCCGTCGAGTTGACTCGAGGAGCCCGTGCTGCCCTTGGTCCACCCCCACCGCCCTCTCCCCTCCAGATGCCGCCTGCAGCCCAGCCCAGGGGCAGAGCTCATGCCAAGAGGGGCAGCAGCCCACCCTGCCCCAGCTCAGCTCCTGGTCAGGAAGGCCGGGCGGGACGTCAGCATTTACAGGAGAATAAAGTGTCCGGTTGGTTCTGACACGCACGCGCACAGCCCTGTTCTCCTGGGAGTTTTATTTCTTCAGCAGCCGCTCCTCCCAGGTCTGGGCACGTGCTGATGTGGGGCTAGACCCCAGGTGGACATCTCCCCCAGGCTGGGTGACCCCCCCAGACACCCAAGCCGAGTTCCTGCAGTCCCCACTGCAGGCCCACCCCAGAATGAGGCTCGGAGCACTTCCCCAGTTGAAGTCCCTGTAGCAGCCCCACTGTGGGCCATGCTACAGTGGATTCCAGGACAGCCGAGCTCTGAAGTCCAAACCAGACTGGCCTGACCACACCCAGAGGAGATTGTCGAGGTGAGACGTGGGCTGGGGAGGGGTCCTGTCTCCGTCTCTGCCCCCTCCTTGGGTGCAGCGCGGCTACTAACTGGAAGGAGGGTTGCCGTCCAGCAGGAAGGTGATGGTGTGCTTCAGCTCCTGGGCCTGTGCGGGCGTGGCACATGAGGGCAGGGCTCCCCCGCCAGCCCCCGCCTCTGTCCCCAGCTCTGCTACACCAGAGCCCTGGGTAGCAGCCTGGGCCCAGGCAGCCGGGCACACCAGGCCTGGGTGAGGCACTTGCCACCTTCTCAGGGTGCGCAGAGTCCACTCACTTGTGGAAGCTCAAACCAGATGGTCTGGGGGTTGTCGGCTGAGCCGTAGTTGAGTTCCAGGCCCGGGGAGCCCTCTGCCTCCAGTGGGCTCAGCAGGTGGAGCCGCTGCAGGTCTCTCAGGGCGATGGAGCAGCACAGTTCCTGGGGGGTGGGGTCAGTGTCGGGGGTGGGAGACCAGTGCCTCGAGGGTGCCCAGGCCAGCAGGGGGGCAGGAGCCCGGCCCACCTGGGAGCTGGGGTCCATGAGCATGAGGTGCTGGCGGTTCAGCCCCAGGAGGCCGGGGCTGGGCAGGGCCGGATTGCTCACTCGCAGCACCATGTAAACCGTGTACCCGAAGAGGGGCAGCTCGCTCACGGCCTCTGCAGACGGAAAGCAGGGCTGGTGGAGAAGCTGCTTAGCTCCTCTACCCTTGGCCCTCCTTCCTGGGTGCCCCCTTCCCCCTCCCTGGCCGTCCCCCTGCCCCAGACCCACTGATGAAGCTGATCTGCGCTTCCTGAGGGCTGCATCCTTGTAGCTGCCTCAGTTCCCGGCCCACCAGGCCCATCAGGCTCTTCACAGTGGCCTCGCTCATCTGCCGTTGCTGCTGCCTTGGCAAGTAAGCCAGGAGGTCTTGCCTAGGACACAGCCTGGTCAGGCAAGGCTGGGCAAACAGCTGGTGCTAAATCAGTGAACCAGTGGCTACCGTGGGTGAGACCAGGGATCCAGACACGTGGATGAGGTGTGGGCCCTGCCCTGGAGGAGCGTGGGGTAGGGTGGGGGACAGGTGTACATAGCCCGCTGGGTTAGGGCCATGAAGGGCACCAGTGGCCTCGACTTTGGAGGAGGGGGTAAGGAGATGACAGGAGGCATGGGGGCTGCGTTCACGCTCACTCTGAGGGGGGCTCCTCCGTGTTCCTGCTGAGCTGCTGCAAGGCAGCCAATCTGGCAAGTCGGGCGTCTTCCTGGGGGCTGAGCCCCAGCTTTCCCTGAAGGTAGTCCCGCAGCACCTGAGCGGGGTGGGGGCAGCAAGGTGGCTCCTGAGCCTCAAGCCCACTGCTGCCACCCTCCCTTCTCCTTTGAGGGCAGGGAGTCTTGGAGGGCCCCTGCCCAGGCAGCTGAGGCTGGCACTACCGTGCAAGGCTGACCTGGCCGTAGTGGGTGCTGATGTAGGTGGGATTGTCAAAGTGCAGCCGGGTCTCCCAGCCGAGCCGCCGGCTATGCAGGCTCACGTCCAGACCCCCCAGCACGTTGTTGAGGTACTCCTGGGGCCACAAGGGCCGCACCAGCTCACCTGTGCCGGGAGTCCAGGTTCACAACCTGAACAGGCTTACCAGGGCCAGCCCCGCCCATGGCCCAGCCAACCCCCACCCATGGCCCAGCCAGCCCCAAGTGTGGGAACTGCCTCCCTCAAGGCCACAGCAGGGGAATCCTCCCCAGGCCAGGTGGCTCACCGTCCCCTTTGATGAGGAAGAGGGCAAACTCCTGCACTTCCTGAGGGTCCGTGATGCCCATCTGCCTGCATAACTCCTCCAGCACCTCTGCTGCCACCTAGACATGTGGACAGAGATGGGGGTGCCAGGGAAGGAATGGGACTTCGGAGGTGGGTGGGTTCCCAGGCTTCCCATGTCTTCCCTGCCCCCACCCGCCCCCCGCTGTGGCCCTGCACTCACCGTGAAAGTGCGGATATTGGTCTTGTAATCCACACCCCCAGGCAAGTGAATTAGGACCAGGTGGACCACTTGTCCTTTCTGCCAGGGCAAGTGCAGGGTCAGTCCACCCGTGGAAAGAGGCCCCAGCTCCTGCCACCCGCAGGGAGCCCTGGAACGCCGCCCAGCCCGCACCCCCAGTACCAGGAAGGCCTGCATCTCGCCTGGGGAGGGCAGCCGCCGGCGCCCCCCATACTTGACTGCGCTCTGCAGGTGCTCTTGGCTGCTCTGGGCCAGCTCTGCAGAGAGGAGCCAGGCCGGGCTGTGAGCGTCTTCCAGCCCCTCCCTGAGCAGCCAAGACCCCAGCCCGGAAGCCCCTCCCCGCCGGCACCTTGGCGAGGACCCCAGTCCTGCAGAAACTTGGTCACGTAGGGCATCAGCGTGTTCGACGGGGGGACGCAGCCCGTGAGGAGGCTGAGGAAGCGCCAGCCTCTCACGCAGAGTTTCCTGCAGGGCAGAGAGCCTGGGCTTCAGGCTGGCCAGGCCGCAGTGCTCTGCTTTCCCTGAGAGGCTCCCCCTGCCCCCCCACCCCCGTCCCCCACTCACGGCCGGGGGTGTCCTGTGACCTGCTTGATGGCCTGGCAGTAAACCTCATCCCTGAGATCCTCCTTCTCCTGGCAGAGCTGTGGGGACAGGAGGGGCAGGCTGGTGGGGGTGGGATGGTGTGGAATCTGAGGTCAGAGAGATCCTACTAATGGCCACGGTAGGGGGGCAGGTCGGGGTGACAGCCATGGTCCCCTCTCGAGCTTGGTCTCACTTGACTCAACAGCATCTGCACCAATGGCCATTCGCCAAGTCACCAACTTCACCCGCTTCCAGGCCGAGCTGGGTCCTGTCCTCTTTCTCTGGTCCCTCTGTCCCAGTCATCTCAGCTGACTCCCCTCACCACCAGGACCTCTAGAGGCTGCAGTGCCCTTGGGCCTCTGCCTCCAGCCCAGACGTCTCCCCTGAAGCCCAGACCCTCCACTTGAAGACTGGAACTTCAGACTTCAACAGATTCCGCCACAGGCCAGCCCTGCTCCCCGACTCAGGCATCCTTGTGGGAGACCAGCCAGTGCCCTGGCCAAAGCTTTGGTGTCATCCTTAGCCTCTCTCCCACACACCACGTGCATTTCATAGCAAACCCTTCCTGCTGCCTCTGGGCCTGAGCCAGCACCATGTCTAACCTAGGATCATGGCAGTAACCCTTCCCTTGCCCTTAAACTCCCAGAATCACAGACAATAGCCAGAGCAAACCCAAGAATTGTAAGCCACGTCTGTCTTTCAAATTCCCCAGGGCTTTCCCCGGTCTTGAAAACTCAGACCTCCTGACAAACGGCAAGGCCTCCGTGCCCTGGACCCACCGCCCTTCCTGGTCCTCACCCTCCACTCCCCCTCACTCACTGGCACCAGGCTTCTCCTCTCCCCTCCCCACCCCCTACGCGCGTTGCCCAGAGGCACGCAGGCCTCACCCCCTCAGTCCTTCAGGCCTCTGCTCCGGGTGGCCTGCACCAAGTCTGCTGCATCACAGCAGCCCCGCCCCTGCTCTCTCTCTCCACGGCGCTCGTGGCCCTGGGCGCTGCATCATGGTTTACCAACCGTCTCTTTAGGTTGCAAGCTCTGTGGGGGCTTGACCAACTTGGCCCAGTTGTCCTGGGCCCAGCATGTAACAGCTGCTCAATGAACATTACTGGATGATTTGAACATGTAAAGGGGATGATGATGAACAAGGAGAGGGGATGCCCTGGAGGCCCAGCAGGAAGATCGAGAGGGGCCCCCAGGGCTCACTGTCTCCCCTGCAGCTTCTGGCACATTCAGCCCGTGCTCACCTTCAGCAGCCCATAGAGGAGATCCAGCTCGTTCTTGCCCCGTGGCTTGGACTGGTCCCCCATAAACTGCATCAGAGCTGTGGGCAGAACAAGATGAATGGTGAGCTGGGACGGGGCCCTGGCCCTGGCCCTGGCTGGTGCCATCGCTACGCGGGGCCATCTCGTGCCTTGCTGTCAAGATGCATGGGAGCCAAGCGGAGTGGCAGTCCCAGCCTTACCAGTGAGACGGGGTTCAGAGATGCTGTGGGCCCCAGGGCTACACAGAGCGCATAGTGAGCCGGGCCCACCACTGCCTTCCAGCGCAGACCCCATACAAGCCACAACCCCTTGAGCATGAGCAGAAGTGGGGAGGGCCGCGTGGCACAGGAGCCACCCGTGCGCCTCCCTGAGAAGGCAAACTCAAGGCGACTGGACTCCTAGGTCGCAGGCACAGGGACCCAAGAGGCTGTGGCCACTCACCCCGGAAGCTCTCCACAGCTTGCCTGTTCGTGTCCTCGTCACTGAAGCTGATGAGCGATTCCTGGATGGGAGCCTGCAGCCAAAGAGGCTGGGCTGTAGGTCTGGGGCTGGTGGGGCAGGGCCAGCGGGCAGGTCTGCAGGCCTGGCTCCCCCCCACTGTCCCCTTTACCTTGCTGTACTGCACCAGGCTGGCCATGGCCTTCTCAGCATCTCCACCGGTCTGGGCCGGCCTGAGGGGGGACGGGGGAGGACACCTCTGCTTGCTCAGCCCTCCCCACCCCCCATCCCAGGCCGGGTCTAGAGGGTACAGAGAACCCTGGCCTGGGGGCTTCAAGCAGGGAGGCCCACTTCAGGGGGACTGAGGATGGGCTGGCGTGGGATTGGGACAGGAAGGGCACTCACAGGGTCTGGGGTTTCCGGAAGTAGCGCAGGGCAAACTCCTGCATGGTGTAGTCGGAGTCCGTGGGCAGGGCCATGTAGGCCACAGAGGGGGACAGGCTGGTGGCCGAGTTGTCACTGTGCGCCTGGCTCCAGGCGTGGGTGGGGAACTTGGAAACACAGGAGACCTGGTGCCACCCGAGGGTCCACTGGCCTGTCCTGAGGCCCTGCCCCAGCCTCCAGCCCCCAGCCCCACCCACCCCAAGAGGAGCAGGCAGAGCGGCTGCAGTGAGCACACCACCAGAAGCCAGGGAGGTCAAGAGCCATTTATTGAGCATTTTTCAGGCGCCACCATACTAGGTACCACGAGGGCCACACGAGAGGGGACAGCCTCGCCCCTGCCCACGGGGAGCTCACAGTCTTGCTGGGGAGAGACAGGGCAAGAAACCAGGAGCAGGCGGAGGGGCGGCACCAGGCCAAGCGCTGCCCACCAGGCAGGGGGGTGGTCCTCGGCCGCCCGGGGGCCACGGAGCCCTTTCCTAGGCTCCTAGTGAGGCCTTGCCTCGGCCTCTCCCATCTTTCTCACCTCCGACGCCCTATCCCACTCTCTGCGCTGCAGCTGACCCTTGTGCCCCTGGCTGCTCCTGTGCTCCGTCGAGAAGAATGAGTCTGGAGCAGCTGCCGGCTGCACGACGTCAGCAGGGAAGAGTCCGGAGCGGCCGCCCGTGGAGCCGAACTGCCAGCCTAAAGACGTCCAAGGACGGATCCTCACCCACGCGCCGCCCCTCCCACCCCACATGCCCACTGGAGGCGCCGCCTCATCTGCCCGCCACCCTGCTTGGTCCACAGATACCTGGCTCCAGGGTGGCCACCGGCAGCAGCTTGATGAGGTCCCCGCGTTGGAAGCTGAGGAGGCTGTGGTCGTCGGTGATGTAGCTTCGCAGGGCGATGACATAGCCAGAGTCCTGCAGGTGGGCAGGCAGGTGAGGGGCCAGCCTGCTTGTGACCCCTTCCTTCCTGTCCCCCCGCTCCCCTGCTGGCCTCACTCTCCACCCAGCGTCCCCGACTCCAGGCAGCTCGAAGGAGCGTGGCTGACAGCCCCGAGACCAGCCAAGGTGGACTGGGCAGCAGGCAGCAGTGGTGGAGGCCCCCTGCCAGCCCACACTTGCCTTCTTGAGCTGGCTCAGGAAGAGCTCGACCATGGCCTTGATGGCTCCCGCCCGAGCCGTGTGCAGCACCAGCTGTTCACTCTTCAGCGACAGCTCCAGGGTGGAGCTGGCCGGGCACTCCACGCCCAGCACCTCAGCAAAGCTGCGCCCAGGGTGAGGGCATGAGCCGGGGGGCCGTCTCACCAGCCCATCCCCGCCCTCTGCCCCAGCCCTGGCCTCCGCTCACCTATACGAGCAGAGAGTCTTCAGCTGGTCGGGGTGCAGGCTGGGGCCCTGGGTCATCTTGAGCAGTCTCAGCCCCCGGTGGGACACAGCCAGCAGCTGCACATCGCTGCCGCTCTCGCCCTGCTTGGAAGGCGGGTGGGTCACAGCCCGGCTCCAGGCCACTGTCCACCCAGCCCACCCCAGCTCTCATCCTGCTGCCGAGGGATCCAGCTGGCACCCAGGCCGCTGCCAACCCAGCGTCACTGACCGAGACAGGGAAGATGCGGGAGAAGTAATTGGCCCAGTTGTCCCTGGCAGCCACCACGATGCGCTTCTTGACGCCATCCTCAGCCGTGTCCAGTGAGTCCAGGCCCACCTCCAGGTCTCCTGCGGGTGGGAAGAGCCCCAGCCTGTCCCCAGGCTCCTTCACAGCGGGGACCCCAGAGTTTACTGCCTCCCTCTGGACAGGCCCAACCCCCGTCACTCCAGCTCCCTGAGCCTCCCGTGGTCCCTGGACCCTACCCAGCAGGTCTTTCATCTTGCGCCTCTCGTCCTGGGAGATGCGGATGCAGGACTCGGCAAAGGTGTCCCTTAGGATCTGGGGGCAAAGCTAGGCAGTCACCACCCAGTCCCGAGGGCTCAGCGCGCCCCAGATGCAGCCACACACAGAGGAAAAGCTGCAGGGCCCTGTGGGCACGACACTGAGGGACGCAGGGAGCCTCTGGGAGCATCCACAGGCAGCAGGCAGGCGCCAGTGAGCACCTGCTGCGTGCCTGGCCTGTGTTGGGTGCTGCATACGCTTCGTTTTGAACCCTCGTTATGAGTCAAAAAGGGGCTTCCCTGGTGGCTCAGACAGTAAAGAATCTGCCTGCAGTGCAGGAGACCTGAGTTCGATTTCTGGGTCAGGAAGATGCCCCGGAGGAGGGCATGGCAACCCACTCCAGTGTTCTTGCCTTGAAGAATCCCATGGACAGTGGAGCCTGGCGGGCCATGGCGTTGCAAAGAATTGGACAGGACTAAGAGACTAACACACAGAAGTCAAAAACGGTCCTCATTCTGAAGGATGTTGTGAGGAATAAATAAAGGCAGGCAGGGCTTGAAACACGCCAGCGCCCCACGGTGGTAGCCTGGCCAGGGGTGGGGAGCGTGGTCTGTCTGCACATACCCCAGTGGGGCTGGGTGCTCACCTGCTCACAGAGGAGCCTGAGGCAGTAGGGGTGGCTGAAGTTCTCCCGGGGGTAGAACACCTGGACGGGGGCACGGGAGACCGAGAGTGGGCGGGGTGGTCCCCCCGCCAGCCTGGCTCCCTCCCCACCTCGCCTCCTGGGCTCAGATGAAACCAGGCAAGGAGGTGGGCAGCGGGGAGCCGACGCCGGGGTCCCAGGCTGGCTCCTCCACAGCCTGTGCCCCGCCCCCCACCCAGAGCAGCTGGGGTGAAGCCCACCCTGGTGCCCACCTCCTTGCGCAGGAACAGCCTCCAGGGGGCACTGGCATAAGAGAAGCACACGCTGCCTGAGGGCACGAGCAGCTGGGTGGAGACCCCCTGGTCCCCCATGGGCTCCACCAAGCTTGGCAGATGGAGGGGCCGAAGAGCATCTGGTGTGGACCTGCCTGGGGGCACGGGGTGATGGGGGCACAGGCAGAGAAGATCTTCCTCCCCAGAGCCCCGCACGCCCGGCCAGCTTCACCTCTGCCGCTCCCTCCCACCCGCTGTCCCAACTCCCGCCTCCAGCTGTCCCAGACGTGCATGGGCCCTCCCTGACCACGTCAGCAGGGCCACTAAATTCCTGCCGGGGCCAACGCCCTGTGTGTGACAGTCCATCTGTGCCAGACAGGCCCCGGGGGTGCCCCGGCCCTGCCCCCGACGGGAACACGGAAGCTGGGGCTCCTCGCCCACGGCTCCAAAGTCCAGAAGCCCGAGCCGCTGACCTTGGCATTGTGAGCTCAGAGAGGTCCTTAGGAATCCCCCCCACCGCGCCCCCTCCAAAGCCCACCTAGCAGGAATGTGGGGTTCCTTACTGCGGGGCTCAGCTGGAGGGCTCGCTGGCTCCCAGGGCGGAGGCAGTGGAGGCGCGGGCGGAGGGGGTGGTTTCTGGGCAGTGGGTGGGTTCTGGCCAAACAGCTCTTGAAGGGGCCCCTGCTTCTCCTTGATAGAGCTGGAGGGCATCAGCCGTGGTCGGGCCCTGGGTCGAGGGGCCACGGCCGGTGGGGGGGCCTTCCCTGGGCTGAGGAGCGTCTGGGGAGGCACAGGGAACACACAGAGGCTGTGACCCAGGGCCAAGTTCACCCCAGGGAGCCTCAGGAGGATTCCAGAGCGGATCGGCCATGCTCTGGACCAGAGGGCACCTCACCTGAGGGGGTGAGGAGGCACCATTGATCCCCAGCTTAGCCAGAGCCTCATCCTTAGGGTTGTTTTTCTTTAGGAAACTTTGGGGGGGCTTCCTGAAAGAAGGAAGAGGTCACAAGTTCACAGGGTGGCTCTCTGGGGAGCGGTTAGCCCCTCCTCCCACTCCCCCCTTTCCTCTCCCCTCCCCTCCCCCCTTCCCCTGGCACCTCGCCGGCTGCACGGGCACAGGCACGGGGCCAGGGCGGCTCTGGTACATGCGGATGATGTTGCGGATCTCCCTGCTGGGCTCTGCCCGCCAGGGCTCAGGGTCTGAGCTACGCTCCACGGCTTTGCCCCCGGCCGGCCTATGCCCCCCGCCAGGCCCCACCTCCGTGGCTGGCTCAATCTCGGCCTCCCGTGCAGCTCTGGCTGCACCTTGCGACGGTGGCGGCTTCTTCACCACAGGGGGAGGCGGAGGTGAGGGTCCTGCCCAGGAAGAGAGGAAAGATGTGAGACCCTGTGCAGAACCCCGAAGGCCCAGCCTGCCCCCCGCCTCCTTACCACCTGCTCTCTGTTCCTCCTCTTCTGGCTCCTCGTCCTGCACCTCCGCCTGGGGGATCTTCACCTTGGCTGGAGGCTTCATGGTCTTCACCTTGCTTGGCTGCTGCCCTGTAAATGCCCCCCAGATAGCCCTGTCTATTACCTTCCACTTGGCCCACCCCTCTGAGCTTCCCTGGTGGCTCAGACGGTAGAGAATCCCGCCTGCAATGCAGGAGACCTGGGTTCAATCTCTGGGTTGAGAAGATCCCCTGGAGGAGGGCATGGCAACCCACTCCAGTATCCTTGCCTGGAGAATCCCCATGGACAGAGGAGCCTGGCGGGCTACAGTCCGTGGGGTCGCACAGAGTTGCACACGACTGAGTGACTAAGCACATTGGGCTCCTGGACGGGCCACCCTGACCAGAGGGCAACCCCCCATCCCCTGGCCAGGCTGGGGCGGTGTCTGAGTCTGTGTCTGATTGCCTCCCCAAGGGCGCTCACCCAACTTCTGGAAGTAGTCTCGCTTCTGTTGGAAGCTCCTGGGCCGTGGGTGCCTGTCTTCAGACTCCTTCGGGGCCTCCTGCTGGCAGGAAGGGCAACAGAAGGAGCAGCCTTGCCGACCAAGTTGCCACTCACACAGCGCACCCACTCGGACCCACAGGGCCGAGGCCGGGCAGCATCTTTTCTGCATCGCCCTGCGGCCCCATCCCCAACACCCCACGTCTCCCACGTCTGCAGCCCTGAAGCCAGCTGCCCATCCCAGGCCCTGCCATCTCCCCAGCCTTGGCTCCTCACCCTCAGGCAGGCACCTACCAACTCCAGGCCACTCTCTGGCTCCTTCTGGGGGGTGGGTGTCTTCTTGGGCTTGTGGGTGATGGCTGGAGGAGGTGAGGTCAGGGAAGCTGCTCTAGGGGCTGGGGCTGGAGCTGTGGCTGGGGCTGGGGCTGGGGCCAGGGCCAGGGCCTGACTCTGCTTCTGGAGTTGCTTTGCCTGCTGCTCCAGGGACAAGGTCATGGCCTGGGTGGTCATCTGCTGGGCCTGATGGACGGGGCGTGACGCGCCAGATGAGAGCCAGCCTCGCCTCGCCCTGCAGGCTGGTACCCACGAGGCGATCCGTGGGCCCCGCCCATCCTCACCAGGATCCGCGCTTGCTGGTTGATGAAGTCCTGCTGCTGGGCCGCCAGCTGCCTCGCGTCCAAGCTGGGAAGCACGGGCTGTGGCTGCGGTGGTACCACCATGGCTGGGAGCACGGTGGGCAGGCAGGCAGGCAGGGCAGGTGAGCGCCATGGCCAGGCTCCCAGCCCCTGCCCACTGTGCCCTCCAGGCGGGACCTTCCCTCCTCCAGTCCCGGTCTGCCACACCCCCACCCCCCGAAGAAGGGACCGGGCGGCCACAGTCCAGTCTTACCTGGGACCGGCCCCATGGCTGGCATCATGGGCATGGGTGCCGGCATCATGGCTGGCTGGTAGCTGGGCATCTGCACCATCCCTGGGTACACTGGAGGGACAGGGTCCTCCCACGTCAGTGCCCACCCAGGCCCTCAGACAGCCTCCCTCCAGCCCCAGGCGAGGAGATGAGCATGGGCCACCGGGGTGCGGGCTGGAGCTCTGACGGCAGCTGCGTGCGAAGCCTGGACCACACCTCCCCCTGTCCGTGGGCAGGGAGACCCCGGATGGGCTCAGCCCCGCACTCACCCATGGGGTAGCTGCCTTGCTGCATGGGCCCCATGGCACCCCCTCCCTTCATGCGACTACTCAGAGCCCTGCCTTGCTCCAGATCCTGTGAAGGCAAAGGTCACAGGTCAAAAGGTCAGAGCTAGAGTCCTAGGAGGTCTGGGAGAGGCAGCAGAGGCCCCGGAACGGGAGGGACCGGGTTGGGCTGGGGTGCAGGACACTCACGCTGAGACCGGGGGAGAGGACTGGCTCAAAGAGGTGGTCCAGGAAGCCATCCAGACTCCCTGAGGTCCGGGACTCACCTACGGAGAATTGGCGTCACCTGCTGGGGGCAGGGGCTTCCTGCAAACCCATTCTCATCGCCCTGCCCATCTGAGTGTGCCCACTCCCCGCCTTACCTGTGAGCCCCCTGCTGGGCAGTGTTGGGGCTGGACCCGGAGGTGGGCCTGGGGGCAGTGAGGGGGCCTGGATGCTGGGGGCCAGGGGGATGTTCTCGGCTCTGCAGGAGACAGTGGGCCCAGCTAAGGGGTTGGTGGGGCCACCTCCAGCCATGGAGGCCCAGCTAAGGAGGTGGGGTGCCCAGGCTGAGGCAAGGTGTCGAAGCTGCTGTGGAGAGGGGCAGTGGGTGGGGGCTCGGGCTCATCCCCATGGGATGGGAGGAGGCTTGGGGGCTGGACCTGCGGCAGCACCAGGGAACCCCAGGGTATGACAGGGTGGTGGGGGGTCGCCTGCGGCAGCACGGGAAGCAGAGCAGGCCAGGGGTGCTGGGGGTGGCACCTACAGACCACGGGGGGCGATGGGGTAGCTGTGGGGCCAGGCCGGGTCCCCTGGGTCCTCGGTCTGGCCGATCAAGTCCAGCACGAAGTCGCAGCCAGCCAAGTCCCTCCAGGAGTCCCTGCAGTGTAGTGACACAGACCAGCCACGCGGGGGCGGGTCCAGGCCTCTGGGTGAGACAGGGGCAGGGAGGAGAGGGTGGTCAGCCAGGCAGGTGACCATCCGGAAGCGGCAAGGACCTGGGGGTGCAGCGGCGGGAGGCGCTTGCAGAGGGGGGCGAGAGGACCCGGTTTCCACTCTTTTTCTGCAAAAAAAGGCCCTCTACCTCTGTGTTGGCTCTGATGTATTTGTTTTTGTTTGTTTTTATGTATTTTTCTGCTGTATTTATTTTACCAATTTGATCAGAATCTGGGCCACATCGAGCAGGAATGCTCCCTACTCGCTCTCCATCTGAAATCTGCTGTCTGGACCCTGCCCGCCGACCCCCACACCTCACCCCCACCCCTTGGGCAGCAGGTCTTGGCCTGCAGGAGCAGCCTTAGAAGGTGCTCGGTGGGACAGCAGTCTGGGAGGGCGAGGAGGACTCAGGAAGAGGACAGGACAATGGTCAGTGTCGGCCAGACTACCCCATCCCCAGCCCCCAGACCTGCTCTGTAGAATCCATCCAGCGAACTGCTCCCCTGTGGTCCAGGACTCCACCTCGGCCGAGTAGCACTCCTCTGCAAGGATGAGGGGCAGGGGTGAGAGAGAGGGACAGCAGGATCCTCCCTGATGGGGAAAGGGGTGCTGTACCATGGGGGTCCCACCAGCAGGACAGCAGGGAGGTCAAGGTCACATCGGGAGGTCAGGATCACATCGGGAGGGCTGAGGTGGGAAGGGGGTCTGGGGAGGGCGAGGGTGCCGGGCAGACTCTGCCGTGGGAGCCCTGAGCAGGATGCGCGCCTCACCATTGAAGGTGGACACGTCCAGCGCCATGCGGCCCCGCCTCCATCCGGCCGTCCACTCGAGTTGGGTGGGTAGGTGGGCCCGGGCAGACCCAGGGGCCAGCTGCGTCTGCTCCAGGGCCCCCAGCAGCTTGTGTTGGCACAGCGCTGCCATGCCCCTGGGGGCCTGGTCGGATACAAACCTGCGGGCACAGCACAGGGCCGCTGTGAGCCTGGGGTGGCCTGCTGACCCCATCCGCGGGGCCCCCACCCACTGAGCCCCCTACTTGAGCAGTGGCTTCTGCAGGGTGTGCATCGGCGGGAAGGCGCTGAGCAGGATGGCCATGAGGGCCCAGCCGCGCTGGCTCTGCTGCTCGTCGGGGTTGCGCCAGAGCTGGGCCACCAGCTGGCTGAAGAGCTCATCGCGCAGCCCTGGCCGGCGCTGCCCCTGCCGCACCAGGTACTGGCCCATGGTCTGCTCCTGCCAGGGCGCCAGCGACGCATCCCCCAGCAGCCGTAGCATCTGCGGACACCAAGCCAGGGGAGGCAGGTCATGCAGGGCTCCCTGTGCCCACCAGCACCCCCGCATGGGCCCACCCTGTCCCCTCCCTGCTGGGTCACTCACCACCTTGTTGATATCCAGGGCATGCTGAGGGTTCTCACCGTCCAGCCGGGTCAGGGGCTTGGTCAGCAGCTGCCCAGGGTGGGGCAAGGAGGGCTCCTGCAAGGAAGGCGGGTGCCACGTGCCTGAGCAGGGGCTGATCCGTGCTGACCTGCCAGACACAGGCCCGGGGGAGCCCCGAAGGAGCATACAAGAGGAAGACAGGCTGGAGAGGAAAATCGCCTTAAAAATACACCTTGATTGGGCTTCCCTGGTGATCCAGTGGTTAAGAAGCCACCTGCCAATGTAGGGGGCACTGGTTTGTTCCCTGGTCCAGGAAGATCCCACATGCCACGGGGCCACTAACCCCGTGCGTCACAACTCCTGAGCCCGCGCACCGCAACTACTGAAGCCTGCACCCTAGAGCCTCTGCTTCGTAACGAGAAAAGCCACCGCAATGAGAAGCCTGCTCGCCGCAACCAGGGAAAGCTCTCTCAGCACCAAAGACGCAGCACAGCCAAAACATAAAAATAAATATTAAAAAACATACACCTCAATTACTCTTTCTGATTAGAAAACTAAAGCCCGTGCATATGGAAAACTCAGAAAACAGGGAAAAGGATGAAGAACACAAACCACCATCAATTTGCCACTGTGAGGTAAAACCAGAGTTAACATTTTCACCTCTTTCTTCCTAGTCTTACTTCCTGTGTGAAGGTACACACGTCATCTCCCCACCCACCCGGCTGTTGCCTGGAACATCGGGACTGTGCTCGGGCACTTTTGAATCTTGCTTTTGTTTCCAACACTGTTGCCTGGACACTCTGCCTTGTCATTAAACATGCCTTAACGGCATGACTTCAGCATCCAATGGCAGGGCAATGCTGCAGGTGTAACAAAGGTGTGGCATCGCTGATAAGTAACAATAGACTGAGATGTGGGTTCAACGGATGTTCCGAGCAACACGGTTGCATCCACAATCCCCACAACAGGAGATGGAGGAGGGGGTTGGAGAAAGAAGGACAAACAGCTTCTGCCTGTGTTTGGGGGCTCGTGTCTGGGGAAACATGGGCAGCAGCCAGCGAGCTGAGGCCTGGGAGCCCACCTGAAAGCCGATGGAGATGAAGCTGGAGAAGGGGAACTGGTTGATGTCAGGCGGGAGGGTCAGGCTGGGCCGGGCGGGAACTTCCGGGGGCATGGCCTCGGTGATGTTCTGGACCCGGGCGTGCTGACGGCCTGGAATGACATGGGAGGCAGCCCAGAAACGCCCAGGTAAGGCGACTGGCTCTGGTGTCGCCTCCACCTCCCAGCATCAGCCCCTGGCTCCAGTGCAGAGGGAACCGGGCAGTGAGCTGGGGGCACCCAGAGACAGCATCAGAGGGAGCAGCCACTGGGAGAGGAGGAGGTCGTGGAAGAACGAGGCCCATCACGACTCACCTTCCGCTGTCTTCAGCATGACAGAGAGCTCAGCTGGGATCTCCAAGCGCCCCAGCTCCTGGTGGAGAGGAGCAATTGACCAGAAACTCAGGGAGGGGGCACAGCGACCCAGGGGCCCTCCTCACCCCCAGGGCTATAAGCTTCCCCTCCAGAGACCAAGGATTCTAGTCCTGGGCTCTCCAATAAGGCTCCCGAACCCTCAGAGCGAAACCAAGGGCGCCCAGGGCTCTTCTTGGGGGGCACAATGGATGGGCCTGAGGACAGGACCCATCTCGGCACCCTTGGGACCCCACGCTCCCCTTCAAGCCAGGCCAGGTTCAGCAGGCTCACGACCCAGCAGACACTCTCCAGCTTCCAGACCACCTACCATGCTTGGCACCGTCTCGAAGGCCCCAACGCTGTGCCAGATGCGCCGACGCCCAAGCTGTTGGGGGAGATGAGGGAGGAGGTGGTGTCCCCGTGAAGTGCCACCCCGAGCTCCCTCGAGATTCCTCGCCCACTGGGCAGTTCAGCTGACCCCTCCTCCTCCCAGGAGGCCTGGGCACCAGCGGAACAGGTGTGGATGGACCCCAGGGGGCTGGCGTCTGCCCCCTGCCCTCCAGAGCCCTCACCAGCCGAAGTACTGTGGCTGTCACTGCCTGTCTGCCGGGACCGGGAAGAGGGCAGGAGGAAGGGAAGAAATGGTCCTTGGGGAACAAAGTCCAGGCAGGGAGGGGCAGGAGATGGGGCCGGCGTGTAGGCATTGACCTTTGAGCTGCTTTATGGCCCTCACATCGGAGTCATCGGGCAAGACAGGGAGCAGCCCAAGGGGCCCCTGGAGGGGATGGAGGCACCCCAGCCGGCAGAGAGAGTCAGGCCCTGGCATGAAGGAAGGTGATGAGCTCCCAGAGGCCCTAGGCTGCCCTGGCCAGGCAGCGGGGACGGGACGCTCCGCCAGCAGTGGTCCCTGAGGCCTCGCCCCTCGTGTGGCTGGGCGTGGAAGGTGGTCACTGTCGTCATTTGGCCAGCTGGATGGGCAAAGGCTGGCTTGGCTTCTCCCCTGAGCACACCTCAGGCAGCACCCCACCCGTGGGCTTCACCTGTGGTCTCCGCTGTCTCCAGAGCAGGGGCTGGGCTGCCAGCACGATGGTGTTCAGCTGCCCCAGAGCTGCCTGCCGCCGGAGGTACCGCTTCCTGGAGGCCGGGAAGGGGGCTGGTGAGGAGTCCACGCTCACACCCAATACCCGGATCCTCCAAGTCAAGACATGAGTGTAAAACCAGAGCCCAGTGAAGCGCCCGGCTACCTAACAAGCAACGGGGAAAGGACAGGACAGAAGAGCAAGTGAACCCAGAGGCTGCTGTGCACAGGGCTGAGGCCTGAGGCTCTGGAGCCAGCCACCCGGGCACCTTCCTCTACTGTTTCGTCACAGCAGTCTTGGATAAGGTCTTTACCTCTCTGGGTTTTGGGGTGTTTTTTGGACATGCTCGTGGCTTGTAGGATCTTAGGTCCCCACCCAGGGATTGAACCCACACCCTTGACAGTGAAGTGCTGAGTCCTAACCACTGGACCGCTGGAGAATTCCCTACTTCACCTCTTCGTGTTTTTTATTTTCATCACCTCTAAAAGGAGAATTATTGGACTGTCTGCTCCACAAGAAGATGAAATGAATTAAGAGGTGTGTTTGGAATAGAGTCTGGCACATTACTATTTAAGAAACAGAACTTTTTTTCCCCTCCCCCCAAGAAGAACTCCTAAAAATGAAAAAAATTACATCTCTGGAAGTCTAGTAGATCACTGAAGAGACAATATCTTTGAGAATTTTCCAGATATAAGAAAGACCAGACTCTTCAAGGAAGCAGCCCTGAGCATGATAAATATTTAAAAATTAATCTATACACATTACTATATATGAAATAGATAAACAACAAGGATCTTATTTTTTACTGAAATATATTGGTTTACAATATTGCTGGTATATAGCAAAGTAATTCAGTTACAAATGTATACATACATATATATCTATATCTATATAGAATATAGAATAGAATAATATTCACTATCTTATAATTACCGATAGTGGAAAAGAATCTGAAAAAGAATATATAGAGAGATATACATGCATGTATATATTTGTAACTGAATTACTTTGCTATATACCTGCAACATTGTAAACCAATATACTTCAATAAAAAATAAGTCTACAGCTTTTTTTTATATCAAAGTACACTATCAAGAGAGGAGACTAATAAATAAATAAATAAGAGAGAGGGGACTGCTTGTAAATCAAATATTTGATAAGAGTTTATTATCCATAGTATATAAAGAACGCCTACAACTCAATAAGAAACAAACCACCCAATTAAAAATCAAGCAGAGGACTTGAATAGTTGTTTCTCCAAAGAGACATACAGATGGCCAAGGAGAACATGAACAGATGCTCAGCATAGTCCATTCTGAAGGAGATCAGCCCTGGGATTTCTTTGGAAGGAATGATGCTAAAGCTGAAACTCCAGGACTTTGGCCACCTCATGCGAAGAGTTGACTCATTGGCAAAGACTCTGATGCTGGGAGGGATTGGGGGCAGGAGGAGAAGGGGACGACAGAGGATGAGATGGCTGGATGGCATCACTGACTCGATGGACGTGAGTCTCAGTGAACTCCGGGAGTTGGTGATGGACAGGGAGGCCTGGCGTGCTGCGATTCATGGGGTCGCAAGGAGTCGGACACGACTGAGCAACTGATCTGATCTGATCTGATACTAGTCGTTAGAGAAATGCAAATCAAAACCACAATGAAATGCCACTTCACATCCGCTAGATTGCCGATAATTTAAACAGCAGAAAATACCAAGTCTTGCCGAGGATGTGGTGAAACTGGAAGCTGCTGGTCGGAAGCTAAAATGGTGCAGCCACTATGGAGAACAATCTGGCAATTCCTCAAAAAGGTAAAGACAGAGTTACCAGATAACTTGGAATTCCGCTCCAAAGTAAAGACCCCAAAGAACTGAAAGCAGAGATTTGAACTGTGCCTTGCGTGCTCATGTCTATAGCAGCCTTATTTGCAATAAACCCAAAGGCAGGAACAACCCACACGCACATTCAACAGACACATGGATAAACGTCTGTGGTCCACTTACACAACGGAACAATTTCGAGGTGTAAAAAAATATACGGTGTTCTGACACATGTTGCAAAAGGGACAAACCCTGAAAATATGTTGAGTGCAATAACCCAGATGTAAAGGGAGATATTGTATGAGTCAACTTAGATGACATATCTAGAATAGGCAAATTCACAGAAGCAGAAATTATCCTGAAAGTTACCAGGGGCTGGAGGGAAGGGGGAGTGAGGTATGATTGCTGAACGGGTACAGAGTTCCTGCTGGTGATGAAACGATTTCGAGGGACTTCCCTGGTGGCTCAGATAGTAAAGAATCTGCCTGCGTGCGATGCAGGAGACCTGGGTGTGATCCCTGGTCAGGGAGCTATTAATAGATTCCACATGCCACAACCAACGATCCGGCATGCTTCAGTTAAGACCCACTGCGGCCAAAAAAAAGAGAGAGAGTATTCTTGCTGCAGAGTGCAGAATGGACTAGAAAAAAGGACAGCTGGACTTTCCTGGTGGTCCAGTGGTTAAGAATCTGCCTGCCAATATGAGGGATATGGGATCCAGGAAGATCCCAAGATCCAGGGATCTCCCTGGTCCAGGAAGATCCCACATACCATTGAGCAACTGAGCCTGTGAGCCACAACTGCCAAAGCCTGCGTTTGTACTCTAGAGCCCGCGCTCCGCAACAAGAGAAGCCACGGCCTCGAGAAGTGTTGCAGCACAACGAAGAGTAGCCCCTGCTTATTGCAACTAAAGAAAACCCACATGCAGCAATGAAGACCCAATGCAGCAAAAAAAAAAAAACCATCAGTCAAGGAGTCAAGACAGCAGGTTTGAGTGACCTCAAGACCTCAGCAGGTAATGAGCTCCTCGTGGCTGGGGGCATTCAAGAAGAGACAGCAGAGGTATGGGCAGGGGTGTCGGCAAGAAGAGTCCAGTGCTGATGGGATGCAGGCAGACAGACTTGCCTCAAGGCCCTATGTCTCCCAGAGCCTGCCCCGCCATGTTGAGGAGGCCTACAGTCTCCGCGCCCCCCACACACCTGGCCTGGAGCCCACGCACATGAGCCTGCATCCGCGGCAGGAGGTGGAGGCGCTGGTGGGAGATGCAGACGCGGAGGCCTCGGTGCAGGGTCAGCAGGGCCTGGGCGCGCTGCTGGGCCCGGCACTGCTCCAGCTGCTGCCAGCCTGGCTCCCGCAGCAGTACCTGGGGGCAGAGGTGTGGGCTGGAGGCAGGCCAGGTGTGCAGGCAAGGACCACCCTGCCCTTCTCCCGAGGCTTCAGCCTCCTTCCAGGCAACCCGTTCTCCTGGGTATCAGGGACACCCAGCCCACTCTGTCTCCCCACCACCTGGAAGAACCACCAGATTCTGAGAGGATCCCAGAATGCTCCTCCCACTTGCCAGCCCTCCCTGCCTCTCTGCACACACACACCACCCACCTGGGTGGCTCCCAGGTGACAGAGGGGTGACTCAGCCACCAGCACCTGGTTCAGGATGATGCCACACCTTTCCCGGTCAGAGAGCTCGCCCTGCTCCTCGGTCCCCAGGGCCCGGAACCTGCCCAGGGATGGATAACTCAAGTCAGAACAAGCACACGAGCACCTCTCCCCACACTCATTTGATCCTCGAGCCCCTTGGGTCCATTCAGTCTGTAAGTCATTCAACAATGATTATGGAAAGCACCTACTAAGTGCCAGACACCCAGGAGAGTTTTGCTAAGAGGAGGAGAGGTGCATGAATGCACAGAGGCATGCAGAGGCGTGGGGGTGACGAACAGTGGAAGGAGACACAGATGGAGGGAGAGAAGGAGAGAGACAGAGAATGGAAGAAGGGAGGACTGGACAGCCAGCCCAGGGTCCCTGGGAAAGTGGGTCCGTCTTCCCCAGAAGGAGCCCCAGGTCCGCCAGCCACTCCAGGGGGGCCTGCCTAGTGAGTCCTGGCCCTGAGGTGCCTGCTTCCCCCCATCCCGGGCCCTACCTGTCCAGGAAAGCCTGGAAGGGCAGGCGAATGGGGAAGTTGGTGCTGCGGGTACACACTGCCTCCAGGATGCCCGCCTGGCGCAGTTGTTCTGCCACATGATCCACATCGAAGAGGCCTGGAAGCTGTGGCCAGGCAGTGCAGCAGAGCCAAAGACATGGAGTCGAGGGGCTCATAGCCGTGGGGAGCACGGGGCAGGGCACGGGAGTGGCGGGGGTGCTGAGAGGGCAGGGCAGGGACGGGAGGGCTCTGCGGCCAGGTTCTGGGAGGGCTCACCTTTCCTGGATTGGGGTTGAGGCACTGGATGAAGCAGACATGGCTCCTCGTGGGTGGAAAGGGGAGTCACGTGAGCACAGACTGGCCCCCTATTCAAACTCCCGGGGGTCAGGTGTGGGGGCACTATTCTCACCTGCCCAGCTGGGCTAGGAGGTCCCCCAGGGACTTCTGGAAGCGAGCGGCCAGCGTGGGTTTGCCCGGTCGTCCCCCAAACTCATCAGGCTCTGTTTCCTGGAACAGGCAGCTCACCAGCTACGGGGGGAGTCAGGGACTGTGCTGGCTCGCCAGGCCTGTCCACAGCCCAGCCCGCTCCCCGTCCCCACTCCCTGGGGCGCTGGGGTGGGCCGGCCAAAGGCTCAAGGTGCCAGGATCTTGAAGGCCAGCCCCTTGGGCAAGACTGTCTGGGCGAGGAGGACAGAACAGGGTCGGGGGGTACAGGACGGCCAGCAGGACACCTGCAGCTGGCTCTGGGCAAGCATCTCCACCACGGCAGGGTCAAGACGATCCCGGTTTCTGTTTAGAAACTTGTGAACCTGCGAGAGACAATGTGAGGCGGGGAGGGGACGTCAAGGAGAGAAGGCGGGTGTGGAAGCCAGTCCCTTCGGCAAGTGACCCAGCCTCTTCCTTCTGTTAACAGTCCAACTTCAGAGGTGGCCTTTCATCTCACACCATGTACCAAAATCAACTCAAAATAGAAGGATCAAAGACCTAAATGTAAGACGTGAAACCATAAGACTCTTAGAAGAAAACAAAGGGAGAAAGCTTCATGACACTGGATTTGGCAAGGATTTCCTGAATAGACACGAAAAGCACAGGCAACAAAGGAAAAATAAGCTGGATTTCATTAAAATGAAAACCTCTTGCGCATCAGAATATAGTGTTGAGAGTGAAAAGACAGCCCACAAAATGGAAGGAACTATCACATATCAGATAAGGGATTAATATCCAGATTAATATGCAGAACTCCTACAGTTCAGTTAAAAAAAAACAACACAATTCAAAAATGGACAAAGGACTTGAATAGATATTTGTCTAAGTAAAATACACAAATGACCAAGGAGCACATGAACAGATGCTCAACATCATTAATCACTAGAGAAATGCAAATCAAAACCACAATGAGATACCACTTCCCACCCACAAGGATGACTTGTTCCACCCCAAACCAGTCACCCAAATATACCATTTATACCAGGCCCCCACCCCCTGAAGCTCTCCTCCTGGGTAGGTGTGCAGTCATCATGAAACTCAGAAGGGGGAGAGGAGGTCCCTTTACTGAGTACCTCGGACGTGCCAGGCACCTGTCCCACCACTTCCATGTAATTACATCAATCCTCAGGACGATACTATAGGACAGGTTCCCCTTCCCATTTTACAGATGAGGACAATGGAGGCGCAGAAGGAGAAGCAGACTCCCTGAGGTCATCAGAGCCAGGTCCCGTGCATACGCTCTGCCCCTCTGGGTCTGGAGGGTCCCAGGGCCTTGACTCCCCCACCCGCAATGCTTGCCCAGAGCTCAGTGAGCCATGCCCTAGGTGAGGCAGAGGGGCCCAGGCAGAGGGAGATGGTTAAAGCCTTGGAAGAGGCCTCCCCACACATCCCGCTCACCCGTCAGGCGACTCCCCAGGGTCACTCTGCCCTCACCCGATACCTGGTAGGTGACGGGCCCAGCATAATGTCGCACGGTGAAGATGGGAAGGGGCAGCTGGGGCTTGGTGTAGCGCGGGTGGTCGCCATGGTGATAATGGCACTTCTGCAGGAAGGTGTGGTCCGTGGCCTGATGAGAGGAAGAGATGCTCAGGCCTCTGCCGGTGTGGCACCCCTGGCAGGGCTGTGCCTCTCTCCCCTGCCCCACAAAACCACAGCACTGAACACACGGTGAGCTTCGGTTTGGTCCCCAAGCTTTTTTAGGAGGTCGCTCCGTATCTGAGTCTTTATAAAGGGCACGACCTCTTTCCCAGGGACTATTTTGAACAATCAAGAAAAATCACGGAAGACTTGCACACCTCAGTCGATAAGATTTGGCGGCTTAGAGACGTTTGATAAAATTATTTAAAACAAACGGGGCTGGGGGATTTGAAGGCAGTTTTGGCAATGACTCC
Source organism: Bubalus bubalis (assembly GCF_019923935.1). Taxonomy (NCBI): domain Eukaryota; kingdom Metazoa; phylum Chordata; class Mammalia; order Artiodactyla; family Bovidae; genus Bubalus; species Bubalus bubalis. The sequence continues at coordinate 7,335,802 of NC_059159.1, read as the reverse complement.
TGGGAGTCTGGTCTCACAGTTACAGGTGTTTCTGAGCAAGTTTTTCAAAGATACTTGTAAGAACCCATCCAGGGACTTCCCTGGCGGGCCAGTGGTTAAGAGTCTGTGCTTCCAATGCCAGGAGTGTGGGTTTGATCCCTGGTCAGAGAAGTAGGATCCCACATGCCGTGTAATGTGGCCAAGAAAATAAAAAAGGGGGAAGGATACAGTACATTTAAATGAAACATTAAATAGATGGGATTTTTTTTTTTTTTAAAGATTCACGTATAAAAAAGTCATCCAGTAAGAGGCTATTTTATGGAGTTTAAGAACTTATAACAAAGACTCTTGATGAAACCCCAAGCCCCTTGCGCAGCCTGCATAGTCTGCACCACCCGGCCCCTCAGGCACGATGGTCTCCCCCCTGCAGCGAGGACTCTCAGAGAGGTCAGCATTCCACTCAGGGTTATCCAGAGACTAGAGATCTGAACCCAGTGTGGCCACTGCCTTCCCAAGATGTGCTGAGGGCCTGTGGGCAAGGTCCCGGGACCTCAGACTTTATTTCTCCCCTGAGAGGTACTGCTGGCTTTGGCCTGGTCACCAGGCACCCCCACTCCTTGTCCCCCAACACGAAGGGCTCACCTGGGACAGCCATGTCTGGGCATCCAGGATACTCAGGAGGCTGTGCGGCTGGTCTACCAGGAAGTCCAGGCAGGACTCCTGCGGGGCCTGGGGGATGGGCACCCAGGGCAGCAACTCCCTCCGACACTCCTCCTGGGAACAGCCAGCACTTGGTTTGTGGAGACCACCCGTGTCCATGGGGGGCCTCATCTGAGCCAGAGCAGGGCTGACCCTCCCATTGTACAGATGAGTAAACTGAGGCTCGGAAGGACTGAGACGGCCTACAGCAAGGGGCTCTGGGGCAGGGCTCTCAGTGCAGTGCTCTCTCTCTCCGCCAGGAATGGCCTCTGTTCTAGGAAACAGCTGGGCCTCCCCGGCCTCCTCCAAGCCCGTCCCGCACCTCCTCCTGGGCCAGCAGCAGCCGGCTGTACCACAGCTGCAGACGCTCGCTGCCCAGGTTGTTGCACAGCTGCTCCAGACCGTTGACCCGCAGGGCCTGGGGGCACATGAGCAGTGAGGTGGGCACCCACATGAGGTGGGGGGCCAGGGCAGCTAGGGGGGCCAGCACACAGGCCTGGTGCCCTTCTCCCCGCTCCCACCGCTGCCCACATTCTCCCAGCACCAGGCAGGATGCTGCCCCAGGGCTGATGCTGCCACCTCCAGGGTCAAGTCCAAAGACCCTGGCCCAGCGTGCGGCCGCCTCAGTGCTGCCCAGCCCCAGTCGGGCCTCCCCTCCAGCAAGCTGTCCCCCTGCCTTCTGCCTCAGCACCGCTGTGAGCCTTCGGGCCTCTGATCACAGCCATCCTGTGGTCTGGAAGGCACCTTTTCCTACAGCCTAGCTCAGGGACTATCTGAATGCCACATTCTCATAAGCAGAGTTCCAGGATGCTGCTTCCAAGAAGCCTTCCAGGAGTCCTCCTGTTAGAATTCCAGGCTCCTTCCTCTGTGCCCCCAACACTTGACCAGCAAGCCTAGCAGAGCCCCTGCTTCATGCAGCTTTGTACAGAGTTGTGTACATGCTCTAAAATACACACAAATGTGCATATGAATATACATAAACACATACAGGTGCCATGGAGAGGAGGCAAGAGCAGAGGACAGTGACGGGTGCCCATCTCATCCCTCCTCCCTGGCCTGAGGGGGCCAGATATTCTGGGAAGGGGTGACGAGCTTATAGAAACTCAGGGTGATTTGTGGGAGTCCCCTTCTCCCCCCGCCTCTTGGACACAGGAAGTGAGGCTGACCAATCCTGGGGTCTTTCACCGCCTCAAGGCTCCATGAGACTCTGCAACAAGGCCAAGCAGCTAGGACTCTCCAGAGGTGACATCACGACTGAACAGGGCAGACGGCTGTACCTACGGAGCCTGAAGCTGTCTCATGGACCATCTTATGGTCAGAGAGGCAAGCAGTGCATGAGTGCGCCCCACAGAAGAGCTGCTGGAGTCCCCAGGAATATCCAGGATGAGGTGGACACCCCTTTCTGGGCCCCACCCCCGGGGTGACCTCAAAGCCGTAGACATCGACGACAGTGATGGTAACCGTGCTGCCTGCCTCCGCAGGGGACGCCAGCCGCGCGTTGGCCATCCTCAGAAGCCAGGTGAAGAGCCGTGCATACAGGGCCTTGGCCAGGGTGTCCCTGGGGGCACGGTGAGTGAGCCCCGTGCAGCAGGGGCCAGGCCCACTCCCAGCTCTCTCCTGTCCCCAGGGCTACCTGGCATCGATGGCACTTTCCACAGGCAGGGATCTCGAGACCTGGCCATAGGGCGTCTCCTGAGGGCAGAGAATGTGCAGCTGGTGCGCCAGGCCCAAGGCCCACCCCGGGGCTCCCCAAGCCTTTGGGTGGTCTGCTCAGGCCCCCTTGCTCAGGACCCTGGGCTCACCGTGACCCTCCGGGTGACCGCTCCCTCCAGGCGCTCGGGCGGCACCTGCAGCAGCCGGGCTGCAGCATGGATCTCGGCCCAGCTGGACACGGCGGCCACCTCCTGGAACTCCCTCTGGACGGAGGCGGGAGGGAGGAAGGAGCACTCTGCTTGTGGACTGGCTGCTTCCCATGGACGGGGGCAGCGCCACGCTCAGACCGGCAAGGTGCCCGTGACCCAGAGGTAGACCTGGGTGGGCGGGGGGTGGCTAGCTCTGGAGTCTGAGAGCCTGAGTGTGAATCCGACTTTACCTCTGCGCTAGCTGGTGGCCCCGACCAGTCTCTTCCTCTCTCTGAGCCTCGTTAGAGGGGAAATAATAAGCTTTATGTGACGGTGTTCTCAGGAGCACTAAATGGATTTCCCTGGTGGTCCAGTGGCTTAGACTCCATGCTCCCAATGCAAGGGGCCTAGGTTTGATCCCTGGTCAGGGAACTAGATCCCTCATGCCATAACTAAGACCTGGTGCAACCAAATAAATGTTAAAAAAAAAAAAAGAAACTCTATGTAGGGAATTCCCTGATGGTCCAGTGGTTAGGACTCTGCTCTATCACTGCTGAGGGTATAAGTTTGATCCCTGGTTGGGGAACTAAGATCATGCAAACTGCTCCGTGTAGACCCCCCACCCAAATACACACACACACACACACACACACACACGTGAAGTCCCAGGTACATCATAGCCACTCAGTTAACACCAAGCACCCGTCTTAGGGTGGGGCCTTAGTGGGATGGGATTAGTATAGAGGCAGAAGACCTTAGTCTCGGTTTTCTCATTTATAAGATGGAAATCCAAAACCACTATAATATTGTAAAGTAATTAGCCTCCAATTAAAATGAATAAATTTATAAAAAAAAAAAGATGGAAATCCATCCACTTTCCGGGACAGCAGTGAGGCCCTGCGGGTGGCCTCCTGCACTCTGAGGTTACCACCGATGATGCACCAATCAAACCACCAATCCAGCGCCTCCGCGGAAGCTCACCTCTGACGAGGAGAAGCAGATGTTGCCCAGCTGCAGGACGGAGGCCAGCACAGCCCAGATGGCGGTCAGCTCCTCGGTGCACAAGCCCAGCGCCTGCAGGGCCCTCACCAGTCCCGTGAAGTCCTGGGCATCGTCCTTGTCCTGGAGCCTGCAGGCGCGGCCCTGCCAAGCACAGCAGAGCTCAGGGGTGAGGGACCTGCTGAGCCTCCCTCAGCCTCCCTCGCCTAGACCCTGAGCAGGGACCCCTCCCTGGGCAGGTCCTGTTGCCCGGCACTGGGGAGCGCCTCCCCTCACCTGGTTGAGGTAGTAGTAGGTCTCTGGCCCCTGCAGGGAGAGCTGCCCTCGTTCCACGGGGTCCAGCCCCGCCAGCAGCTCATAAAAAACATGAAAGCTCCGCTCAGCCTGGGCCTCGGGGGAGAAGGACTGGCTTAGGGGGAGCGGCAGCCAGGTCTTGTGCCCCGGGGAGCAAGGACAAGCCCCCAGGGGAAGGCAGGCCAGGGACACGAGGGGTCACAGCGCCTCCCTCTCCCCTGTGCTGGGAGCAGCGGGCCGGGGTCGTACCTGAAACACCACCCTCGAGGTCTCAAGCAGGTGATGTGACACAGAAGCACCCACGACGAGTCCACTGTGGGCACAGGACACGATGAGGGAGCCCAGGGTACACGCGGCCCGGGGCCCACCGAGGGCTGGACCCAAGGGTGGCAGTCTCGGGCTCCCAATCTGGGGAACCGGCCATGGGCGCCCCTGCCCACCTGGACTCCCGTCACTCACTGCTGCAGGCAGAGGCCCAGGACCTGGCCGAAGCGGCTGGCATTGGCGTTGAGGACTGTCTTAGCATGGCCAAAACTGCTGAGCAGGGGCAGCACGGTGTCCAGCTGGGTGGGCGGAGGGGACATTCAAGTATCTCTGGGCGCAGCAGCCCCGAATGAGGCATCCCAGACGAGGACAGTATGTGGGGCTCTGTTGGCCCACGGAGGGGTCGATTTCCCCAGCCCACCCTGCCCCGCAGTAGGCCATGCCTGGGGCTGCCCCCAAGGAGAAGCCAGAGGCCTGAAGACCACTCTCCTGGCCCAGAGGAGTGGGAAGGTACCTCTTGGACCCCTGGGCATGGCGAGCTGCCCCTCACCCGACACCCTCTCTTCCTTTGCTCCCACTCCAGGCTGTGTAGGAACTGCACCATCTTTTTGGCTGCCTCTGTCTTCCCAGAGCCGCTGTGCCCACTGCAGGAGAGAAGGGCTGGCAGGGCCTCCAGGAAGGGGCACATAGGGTGAACCTCAAATGGGCCCCAAAGCGGGGATGTGCCCACCTGGAAGTGATTCCCACCCTAAGGGAGGCTCCCAGAAATGCAGAAACATAGATCCAGGGCAAGGAGGCCAAACAGAAAAAAAAGTCCCCAAGGGGCACGGTCTTAGCAAGTCCAGAGCTGCTGCTCAGCAGTGGACCGGATGGGCAGTTTCAAATACGGACCTCACATTGTCCTCCTCCCAGCCCTCAGCATGGCCTGAAGGCTCAGCCACCACTCACCCCAGAAGGATGCAGGTGGCCTGCCCAGTGCTTTCAGACAGGCTATACGCCGATGCCGCAACGGCAAAGATGTGTCTGGGGGAGGAGAGTGGAAGCAGATGAGAGAGAAGGTTACCAGCGATGGGCACCCTGTGGTCTCCTAGGTGCAGGCAGGTCCTGCCCACAGTCCCCTTGACCTCAGTCAGTGTGACGTGCTGGGGTAGCCACCCGGTGGGAGCAGAGGCCTAGTGGGGCAAGTTCACATACGGGGTGGTGTTGGGGGTCTTCCCAGGGCGGTAGCTGGCCAGGACCTCAGGTGCGTAGAGAGGCAGGGCCCGGCGGGGGTTCAGAGCGAGCAGGAGGGGCCCCCCGAAGGTCTGGGAAGACAGTGAAAGCTCTCATCAGAATGTGGAGGGAGCAGGGTTCAGCACCCAGCCTAGGGAGGATGGAGGGGGACACTCTGGGGGGTGTGTGCCCAGAGGGCCCTCTGACCCCAGGGGAAAGGGAATTCCAGCCCACCACCCACTCCTGGGTCCCCCGTACATAGATTCGGCCCAGGTGAAACCTCTTCTTCAGACACAGCAGCACGGAGCTGTTGCACACTGGCCTGCAGGGCCGTGGGGTGGAGGAGAAGGGAGTTGGGAGCAGAAAGAGATCCTGGGTTAGCTGGCTGCAGAGACACCTCCACCAAGTCCCGCACCCTCTCCAAGCCCGTCCATAACACAGCCCTCCCCCCACTTGCCCCTGCTGAACAAGAGATCCTACCGTGGGGGCTACAGGCAGGACTAGGCTGCTGAGCCAGAAGGAAGCTTTGTGCCAATTAGAGAAAAAAAGGGCATCTGAATTCTCACCCCTCTCCTGCCCCTTCCAGCCTGACGACCCTGCATGGCAAAACCCCTTCGAAGGAGACCCTCCATAAAAATCGGAGGTAGGAAAAAAAAAAAAAAATCGGAGGTAGGGTGGAATAGGAGAAGGTGTGACCCAGGCAGGGCAGGTTTGGGGCCCCGCCCACTCACCGCAGCCGGGCCAGGTCCTCGGTGTCTTCAAGGCCTTCCCCCACGCTCCAGCCGTCGGCGCCTCCAGGAAAAGGAGGCTCCTCCGGGCCGGGCACGAGGCTCAGCTCCAGGTCCCTCTCCAGCGCCTCCTCCACCTCGTCCTCTGGCTCCCACCGATCCCTCAAGGACCCGCGGGGGCCGGGGCTTCCCTCCGGCAGCCGGCGGGTCTCCAAGGTGAGTCGGGGCAGCAGTGCTTCGGTGCCAAGCCTGGGGTCCTTGTGAGGGTCCGAGCCCTCTGCCCAATGCACCGGAGCCGCGACTCCCAAGGTCTCGGGCTCCGCTTCGCTGCTGGAGCCGCTCTCGTCGACTGGGGGCTCTTCGTGGGGATTCGGGCCGAGAGAGCCGCGGGGGGGCTCCGCCACACCTTCTACACTGGCCTTGCGCCCTGCACTGTCCGCAGACGCCCCAACACAGGACCAATCGCGCCCCTCCCCGGCGGGGGCGTCCGCGGACCCTTCCTCTGAGCTCCGGCGGCTCAAGGTCCTCCCTGCCCCGTGGATCCTGGGGAACACGACGGCGAACTTGGGATCTGGAGTAGGGTCCTCGTCCTCCAATGGGTCGTGAGCTGGGCTTTCTGCAACCTGCGGGGAACTCGGGCCGCCGCCAGGGGGAGGCCTTGGTCGCCCCCACAGCATCGCGACGCCCGCCAGGCTCAGCGCTAGACGGCGGCGGCGCGGCCCCTGCCCGCGGCTCGTCCCCTCGCTGGTCCCGGGGCCCCGCGCGCCACCCGCGCGCCGCTGGAGCTGCAGCCGCAGCCACCGCAGGAGCCCCAGGGCCCGCGCTACGCGCACGAGCCGGTCCTTGAGGCTGCCGCGGCGGGGCCCGGCGGCCTGGAGAGCGGGGCCCGGCGGGGGCCTCTCGCGGAGCCTGCGGAGCGCCACTAGGGCGGCCAGCGGCGCTGGGGCCCGCGGCCCGTTTCCCCCAGACCCCTCGTCGCTCACACCCACCGCCTCGTGCGCCTTCCCCATCACCTTTCCAATCTGGCGGCGCTGACCCCGAGCGGTCGAGACCTCCGCTCTTTCGGGCGGGGCGCCCCTCGGCTCTGCTTCGGGCTGCACCCCATCGTCTCTTGCATCCCCGCCCTGCCTGGGGTCCTGAGAACCCCACGAGCTCCGGGGGATGCAGGCGGGGCTGCCCTCGAGGGGGCTGGAAGCTGCGGCTTTTCTGCTCGGGTCAGCCTCGCTGGCCTCAGGGACCCCGCGGGTCGTTCCTGGGGCTGCTCCTGGGCTCCGGCACGGCCCGGCCCCCTCCTGACTCGAGTCTGGGTCTGTCCCGGAATCCTCGGTCTCTCCCTGGGGCCTCGCCCCCGACGATCCTTCTGGGCTCTGGGGCTGCGAGGGGGGCTTGTCACTGCCTCTGCCGTCGCTGCTGCTTGGGCTGTCGCTGTTCTGGGGAGCTCCTGGAGCCTCCAGCGCTGACTCTGCGCTGGTTTGAGTGCCCCCCGAGCCCATGTCCGTTTGCTCCAAGTTGGGCCTCCGCTCTGGGGTCCCACCACCTTGGCTGCGGCTCTCCTGGGCCTCGTGGGCTTCGCTGTCCAGGCAGGAGCTGGCCCTGTCTTCGCCCGACGTGTCCCCGTCGAGGCTCCGTGTCTCTTGGCGGCCCCGCTGAGCCGAGCGTCCCCGTCGTTTTCCTCTCCTTCTGCCAAGGTCGTGCTCGCGTGTCCTTCCTCCTCTATGGAGACCCTTCTCCTCCAGGCGCCCCCCGTGGCCGTCCCCCCGCTTGCCGCTCTCCTTAGCCCGGCATCCCCCACGGGCATGCCTGCTGCCTCCTCTCCCCTCGGCGTCCGGCGGCGGCCCGGCCTCTGCTTGTCTGTAGTCCCTGTTCTTCCCTACAGTGGGCTTCCTGTGGGCACCGGGGGGCTCCTGGCCTCGCCTGGCGCTGGGCTCCCTGTGGGCCTTACGGTGGCCCTTTCGGTGTTCCCGGCTGGGCACGCTGTCTGCGCTGGCAGACCCAGATTCCTGCTCCCCTGAGGGGGGCCCCTCCGGGCGCTGGGGCGCTTTGCCCTTGCTCCTGCCCATGGCTTCCCAGTGTCTGTCTCCTCTTCTCGCCTCAGGAGCCGGCTGCCCGCAGGCGTGCCCTCAGCAGCACACCACACGGGCTCTGTGCTAATGGGGGCTACAGGCTCCATCTACCCGCCCCCCACATCTCCTGCCTTACCAGAGGGCATCAATAATGCAGGTGGCTGCCGGTCCTGACCTCCTCCGCCAACAATAGAGAGGAGGCCAATCAGGAAAGAAGAGCTGCAGGTGCGGACAAAGGCCGTGGACAGGGCAACCCTGCTGCCCTGAGTTGCTGCCAGCCTGGCCAGCCTGGCACCGGGCCAACCGAGGGGGCCTGCCCTCTGCCCTCTGCTCTTGCCTCACTACTTTGGCATCAGGGGGTGGGGGCGGGTGCCAAAAGAACCTGTTTGGGTCATCCTCCTCGTCCTGGGGGGCTCTAGGGGACCCACCCTCCTCCCTTAGCCCCTTGGAGGCTGGAACCAGGCTGACCTTGGTGCACGGCCAGAACCCAGTGAGGGTTGTTCGTTTTGCTGTTGTTCTAGATTGTGAAATATAATTTAAAGAAAACTGCATAAAACATAAATGTACACCTTGGACTGGTGTGAAGTAAGTAAATGCGTCTTAGTCATGGAACATAACCAGACCCCAATAAATTCCTGAGCACCCAGATGTGTGTGTTGCTCTAATATTTAATTTTTTTTGAACAGGTAGTCCGGAAGATGAAAGTTTCCCATTCCTGACCCACAGCTATTCATTGTCCCCTGAGGTTACCCATTTCTTGTATTTCCTTCCAGAGCTATCCAGGCAGAGAAAAGCAAGTATTATTTTTCCCTTTGAGAACAGGTGGAAGCTTTTCTAGCTCATGGTGCTTCATTCTAACAGATTAACTTGGAGATTTCATAATAGTAAAAATCCTTTTTTTTTACAACTTCGTAATATTCCAGCAAATGAATGTGCCAGAGTTCAACCAATTCTTTATTGATAGTGTGAAAATTAATAAAGGAAACACTCACTAAATGGAGGCCAGAGGCCAGAAGGGGGAGTCCTTATACATGTAACCAGTTCACCTCGCTATACATCCCAAGAGAAAAAATGTACTTTGGACCTCAGGCAGGAAGTGACAGGACTTTACTGCTGCCAGCTGGAGGAAGAAAGTTTTTCCCCTTGCCTGGCAATAGTGCAGCCAATGAGAAACTGTCCAACTAAGCCAATGAAAAGCTGCTATACTTCAAACTCCCAATTTCCTCCTATGGACTTTTTGTTTATAACAGCCTCTCCCAACTTCCCTTTTTCCTCTATAAAAGAGCTTCCTTTATAAAAAGTTTTCCTTCCTGCAGAGGTGTGTGTAGTTGGCATTAATTGCTGTCCCGTGTTGTAATTCTTTGCTGGTAAAATAATTGGCTCTTAAAATTATTTTAGGTTAACAGACTTTTACGACTGAAATGGAGGCTGCCTTCATCTAACCTTTTGCTTCAATTACAGACAACATTGATTCCCTCTGTGTCCAGGCCGAATCAATTCCTAGAAGTGGAATTGCGAGGCCATAGGGTGTGTGATTTTGTATAACTCAGAGAGCTCCAAATTTTCCTCCATGGAGGCTGTACCAGTTTACACTCCCACCACCACCCATCTTCACATGGCACTGAGGCAGGATATCATCCAACATTTTTTCCCCTCTGAAACATGACAAATCTCAGTGCCCCCACGGGACTCCTGTGCCCCTGCTGACCTCTGGCCTCTCCTCAACTGGGAGCCCCACCCAGAATCAAAGTGGGGGAGGTTGACATTCCAGGTTGTGCACTTTCCTTGGAGGGCTCTCCAGTTAGCTCCTACCTGCCTCACACTACTAGACCATTCAGGTATGACCTAAATCAAATCCCTTATGACTATACAGTGGAAGTGAGAAATAGACTTAAAGGACTAGATCTGATAGACAGAGTGCCTGATGAACTATGGACGGAGGTTCATGACACTGTACAGGAGACAGGGATCAGGACCATTCCCAAGAAAAAGAAATGCCAAAAAGCAAAATGGCTGTCTGAGGAGGCCTTACAAATAGCTGTGAAAAGAAGAGAAGCGAAAAGCAAAGGAGAAAAGGAAAGATATACCCATTGAATGTAGAGTTCCAAAGAAGAGCAAGGAGAGATAAGAAAGCCTTACTCAGTGATCAATGAAAAGAAATAGAGGAAAACAATAGAATGGGAAAAACTAGAGATCTCGTCAAGAAAATTAGAGATACCAAGGGAAAATTTCATACAAAGATGGATTCAATAAAGGACAGAAATGGTATGGACCTAACAGAAGCAGAAGATATTAAGAAGAGGTGGCAAGAATACACAGAAGAACTATACAAAAAAGATCTTCACGATCCAGATAATCACAATGGTGTGATCACTCACCTAGAGCCAGACATTCTGGGATGTGAAGTCAAGTGGACCTTAGGAAGCATCACTACAAAGCTAGTGGAGGTGGTGGAATTCCAGTTGAGCTATTTTAAATCCTAAAAGATGATGCTGTGAAAGTGCTGCACTCAATATGCCAGCAAATTTGGAAAACTCAACAGTGGCCACAGGACTGGAAAAGGTCAGTTTTCATTCCAATCCCAAAGAATGCTCAAACTACCGCACAATTGCACTCATCTCACATGCTAGTAAAGTAATGCTCAAAATTCTCCAAGCCAGGCTTTAGGAATATGTGAACTGTGAACTTCCAGATGTTCAAGCTGGTTTTAGAAAAGGCAGAGGAACCAGAGATCAAATTGACAACATCCACTGGATCATCAAAAAAGCAAGAGAGTTCCAGAAAAAACATCTATTTCTGCTTTATTGACTATGCCAAAGCCTTTGACTGTGTGGATCACAATAAACTGTGGAAAATTCTGAAAGGGATGGAGATACTAGACCACCTGACCTGCCTCTTGAGAACCTGTATGCAGGTCAGGAAGCAACAGTTAGAACTGGACATGGAACAACAGACTGGTTCCAAATAGGAAAAGGAGTACGTCAAGGAGGTATATTGTCACCCTGCTTATTTAACTTATATGCAGAGTACATCATGAGAAAGGCCGGGCTGAATGAAGCACAGGCTGGAATCAAGATTGCCGGGAGAAACATCACTAACCTTAGATATGCAGATGACACCACCCTTATGGCAGAAAATGAAGAGCAACTAAAAAGCCTCTTGATGCAAGTGAAAGAGGAGAGTGAAAAAGCTGGCTTAAAGCTCAACATTCAGAAAACTAAGGTCATGGCATCTGGTCCCATCACTTCATGGGAAATAGATGGGGAAACAGTGGAAACAGTGGCTGACTTTATTTTTGGGGGCTCCAAAATCACTGCAGATGGTGATTGCAGCCATGAAATTAAAAGACGCTTACTCCTTGGAAGGAAAGTTATGACCAACCTAGACAGCATATTAAAAATCAGAGACATTACTTTGCCAACAAAGGTCCATCTCAAGGCTATGGTTTTTCCAGTAGTCATGTATGGATGTGAGAGTTGGAGTATAAAGAAAGCTGAGCGCCGAAGAATTGATGCTTTTGAATTGTGGTGTAGGAGAAGACTCTTGAGGGTCCCCTTGGTTTGCAAGGATATCCAACTAGTCCATCCTGAAGGAAATCAGTCCTGAGTGTTCATTGGAAGATCTGATGTTGATTGGAAGATCTGATGTTGAAGCTGAAGCTCCAATACTTTGGCCACATGATTCGAAGAGCTGACTCATTTGAAAACACCCTGATGCTGGGAAAGATTGAAGGTGGGAGGAGAAGGGGATAACAGAGGATGAGATGGTTGGATGGCATCACTGCCTCAGTGGAGATGAGTTTGAGTAAACTCCGGGAGTTGGTGATGGACAGGGAGGCCTGGCGTGTTGTGGCCCAGGGTGTCACGAAGAGTCAGACACGACTGAGCAACTGAACTGAACTGCCTCACACCCACCTCTCTGCACATCTGGAGCCAACCTGGGTGGAGCTGCCACAAGCACGCACGTTACCTAGGAGGGCCACTCAAGCCTGGTTTGAGCAAGGAGGTGGAAGTGCCTTGGCCTTTGCCAAGGAAGCAGCTGTCCTGAAGGAACACAAGCAAACGGGTAACGTCGGTTACATGTGACTCATGAAACTAGTGTCTTTAAAAGTCTGTACACTCTGCTTCCCCACCACCAGTACTGAGCAAGGCAAAGGGCAATCAGGTTCAGAGGGCTCCTTTCACCTGCCGAAAGTAGATAACGATCGATCGGTTGTTGCATTGATAATGACATACCACTGCCAGCGACATACCTGGGTTATTTCACAAAACATGATGGTGAGTGAAGAAACCAGTTGTGAAAGAGTTATAGAGTCACTGTCTGATTCTATTTATATAAAGGACAAAAAGAGGAAACTGAGCTAAGTTAGTGCCAGGGTGGTGCCTGGGTTGGGGGTGGGAGGTTGGTAGTGACTGGGAGGGTCACAAGGAAGCCTCTGTGGGTGATACTGTTCAGTTTGTGAAGGTTTACTGGGTTGTACTCCTTTGACTTGTGTTATTCTGTATGCGTTTTATAATAAATAGCATAGAGAAAGAGCTCTGTTTTGTCCTGGACTAATAATGACGATAATAATAAGAATAATAAACAATAACTAACACTTCAGGGCTTACTGTTCTACATCCTTTACTACAAGTTCACTTAACACTTTGTTGCTGTTTAGTTGCTAAATCGTGTCCGACTGTTTGCAACCCCATGGATTGTAGCCCACCAGGCTCCTCTTTCCATGGGATTTCCCAGGCAAGAATCCTGGAGTGGGTTGCCATTTCCTTCTGCAGGGGATCTTGTCTACCCAGTGATTGAACCCAAGTCTCCTGCATTGGCAGGTGGGTTCCTAACCACTGAGCCCCCAGGGAAGCCTTCGCTTAACTCTTAGGAGCACTCTAAGAGATGGGTCGTATAAGGATTCCCATTTCATTGATGATAAGACTGAGGCACACAGCTGAGTGTCAGAACTGGGATGCCCACTCAGTCTGGCTCCCAAGACCTGGCAGGAGAGCTACCAGCTATACATGGAACTACAATTTGTCCAACCCATTACAATGTGTCCTGTGAGCACTGGAACAGATGGAGAGCTCCATACTCCCATCTCCAGTCTCCAGCCTTCTCCTGGGTCCTCCTCTCTCTCCTGTTGATCCAGGTCAGCGCTTGTTTCTCATTGAGCTGGGACTTCCCTGGTGGCTCAGAGGTTAAAGCATCTGCCTGCAATGCGGGAGACCTGGGTTCGATCCCTGAGTTGGGAAGATTCCCCTGGAGAAGGAAATGGCAACCCACTCCAGTATTCTTGCCTGGAGAATTCCATGGATGGGGAGCCTGGCAGGCCACAGTCCCTGGGGTCACAAAATGCTGGACACGACTGAGCAACCAACACACAGCTGGGAAAGCAAGGCCACTTCTGATCCCTTGAGCCTCAGCTCCCTTCCCAAGCTTCATTTCATCCAAACCTCCCCAAACCTTAGGAAGGGGATATGGTCTCATTTCATAGATGGGGAACTGGCTCAGAGAGGGTAAGTAGCTTAAGGACATGTAGGCAGTGAGGAATTGGGGACCCAATTCGAGGGTCCCGCCATGCTGCTCCACGGCACTTCTGCTGGGATTGGCTTTGGAACCAGACAGGCTTGGTTCCCTGTGCCCCTCACCTCCTGGCTGTGTGGTTTCCAACAGCCTCCAGGGAAGTCCTCAGACAAACCAGGGGAGAGGCGCCACCCCCACCTCCTCCTTCCCACCTGTCCTCTTCCGCTTTGCTCACAAGGGCTGAGACCACCTCCTCCACCTGTGCGAGTCCTCTTCTGACTCCACACTCCCTCCCTCCCTTCCTCCCTCCTGAGCGATCTCCTCCTCTCCTGGCCTCATCCACCTCACAATAACCTTCACCTCCTTTGTTTGGGTCTTAACTGGGAGCCCGGTCCTGTGGGATGTTCCAGATTCTCATTGAATCCTTACGGTCCTCTGAGGTCCGCCCTATTATTACAGCCCATTTTACAGATAAGTAAACAAAGGTGCAGGAGTGAGGTCAGATGACCTGCAAGGTCACACAGCGGGTCACAGACAAAGCCAGTGATAAAGAGTAGGATTGGCCCGACTTTCAAAGGTAGGATGCTGAAGGCCCTCAGATGTAAGTCTCCAGACCAACTGTCTCCAAGGCCCTTAGAATTGGCAGCGACCCTCCCGCTCAGGCACCGTCCATCTGGCAGCCTTCCTAGTCAACTCACCCTCTCAGTGCCTGCTTTGGCACCCTCACCACCTCTTCCTGGACACCCCACTCCTCCACAGGGATTAATCCCATTTCCAGAGCGCACCAAGTGCTTCCGTGTCTGCATGCCTAGCCACACAAATTGCTGCTCACATTCCCAATACGAAAATGTTTCCTGAACTGAAATAGTCGAACCGCCACCATAAGCTCACTCTTCGAAGCACAATGTACTTAAGGCCAAGCTCATCCTTAATGGGCACAGGGTTAATCCATTTTCAAAATTTTCAAAGAGATCTCTAGGTATTTTCAGTGTGTGCTTGCTGTTGACTTCCTGTTCGAGCTGATTAACTGGATCATTGCTGCAGCCACAAAGCCCCTCTGAGCCATGGAAGTGTTGGCTCTGCCATTTTCTTCTGGTTTATTGGTGTTTGCATTATTAGTAGTATCTCCCCAATCCTTAGTTACTTGGCAGGAAACTTCATGTCGCTTGTCCATTTGTGTGAGTTAACTTAGCTAAACGGATAAAACACGCAGAAGCCCCCCCTAAACGGGCAGTCACAAAAGCATGCCTTCTTCCTAGGCAGGGGAAGGGCCTCCCAGCTCCCCCGATGTGACGTTCCCACTCCTTCCTTGGCACCCACTTTTGGTGCAAGATCCTGACCCACAGACTGAAGATCCCGGTGCCAACCCAAGTTCGAAACAGCAAAGCTTAATTTGTGATAAAAGATAAAGACGTCTTGGAATTACCTGTGGTCCGGTGGCTAAGACTCTGCACTCTAAATGCAGGGGGTCCGGGTTTGATCCTTGGTCGGGGAACTAGAGCCCACAGGTCACAACTAATAGTTCGCATGACACACGTGAAGATCCCACATGCTGCAACTAAGACCCGGCACAGCCAGAGAAAAAAGGATAAAGACATCCTGTGCATCAAACTCTTAAGGTGTTTTCCCTGATCCTAACAGGGTCAGCACCATCATTAACCCATTAACCACATGGACTCATAGAAACCTCGCAACAGATCAAGAAGGAATACTATTATCACCCAGTTGCCAGGAGAAACTGATGCAGAGCAGGTAAGTAATTTGTCCAAGTGCGACTTACTGGGGTTGAAGCTACAGTGGTCTCTAGAAGAGTAACTTTAGAACTCATGTCCATTGGGTCAGTGATGCCATCCAACCATCTCATCCTCTGTCCCCAACTTCTCCTGCCCTCAATCTTTCCAAGCATCAGGGTCTTTCCTAATGAATCAGTTCTTCACTTCAGGTGGCCAAAGTACTGGAGCTTCAGCTTCAGCCTTTCCAGTGAATATTCAGGGTTGATTTCCTTTATGATTGACTGGTTGGATCTCCTTGCAGTCCAAGGGACTCTCAAGAGTCTTCTCCAACACCACAATTCAAAAGCATCAATTCTTCCTTCTGGGTAAGCCCCTACTATTCCTCCAAGGAGAAACAAGGGAGCTTGAGTGGTCCAAGTTCCCAAATTCAGAGCATGTCTGTAGTGGGACATGCTGGAGGGCAAGTACAGAGGATGCTCCCCCAGGGTGTCTGTCCTGGGACCTGGCACTCAGCTCCTCCTCTGCTCCCTGTGCTAATCGGTGTCCTTCCAACAGGCCCTCTTCCAGCTCAGGCTAGGGGGTCTCCTGTGACTCAGGGCAGTGCCCTTGCCCCCACGAGGCTCCCAGGGCTCCCTGACTGGCCCCGGCATTTTCACTCACTTCCTGCCAACCACCCTTGGCTCTTCACTCGTTCCACTGTGAGGAGACCATTTCCTCGTGTGCTGCTGTGCCTCCGTGCCCCCCAGCCAACTCCTGGTCACCTCTCCTGTCCCAGCTTATGCCTTTTTTTTTTGGCTACTCCACAAAATGTGGGATTTTAGTTCCTTGAGCAGGGATCAAATCTGTGTCCCTTGCACTGGAAGCTCAAAGTCTTAACCAGGGAGGTCCCTCTAGTCACAGCTCAATGTCACCTCCCCAGGCACATTTCTCCCAGGCCCCCGGATTTCCCTCATCCTAACACTTCCCGCACTTGTAGGGACCATGAGTCCCACAAGGGCAAGGGCCACCTTGTCTTGGCCACCTCTGAACCTCAAGCACCCCGCATAGAGTAGGTGCTCGATGAAGATGGGTGGGGAACTTCATGGTGGTCCAGTGGTTAAGAATCCGCCTGCCAGTGCAGGAAGACACGGGTTCGATCCCTGGTCCGGCAACTAAGCCTGTGTGCCACACCCACTGAGCCATGCTCTAGAGCCTGTGCTCTGCAATGAGAGAGGCCACCGTAATAAGCCTTCGCTCTGCAACTAGAGAAAGCCCGTGCATGGCAACAAAGAGCCTGTGCGCCTCAATCAACACCCAGCACAGCCAAAAGTAATTTAAAAAACAAGATACCAGGTGGGTAAAGATGTAGGCCAAGAAGAATCAAGTCCCTGGCTTGTTGAGACCTTAACCTCCAGGCACTGACCCCACCTGGGTGGCTCCCCATAGTCCTTCCCCGAAGTCCAGGAGAAGCCATCAGGTCAACATCCTGTGAGCATCTTCCCCTCCTGACAGCAGAGAAAGGCTGGCCAGGAGTGGCCAGGGCCCTCCTACGGGCCCGCACCCAGGGATGCAGTCAGAGAGACTCAATTTGGTAACATGTTATCATTTATTCCCAAAGAGAGAAGGCATGTGGTGTTCAGATACAACCACGTACAGTTCGTGTATCTGATTCCAAATAGCTTAAAAGAACCCACAGGTTCTCCTGAGCACCAACCTGGTCCAAGGGATGGACCCCAGGGGGCAAAGGCAAGGAACCAGCTAACCATCGTTTCTATTTACATGGAAAAATCTCTGCACAAGTTAAAAAAAAAAATTAAAATCTTTGGACCAGTCTGGTGAAGAGGTAATAAGGTGTTTATTAAAAACTTTTTCATCCGGAGGCAATTAACATTTATAATTTAAAACCCAACCCACTACAAAAGGGGAGGGGGGGAAGGGGGGTTCAAAATTGTGCAACATTAACAAAGGAACCAGGAGAGTCAGGGCCCGGGGAGGGACAGCCCCGGGCTGTGGGGGTCCCCACTCTCCTGAGGCCAGGAGCAGCGGCAGGCTGGACCCTGGGGTGCCCCAGCCCCTGCACGGCCCCGTGCTGGGCTCCTCCAGGTAGGCGGGGCCCCGCGGAGGGGCCCTCAGTAGTGTGATCACTGTGCAGGCTGCACACGCGTCCCGTTCACTCCGCTGCAGGAGACAGAACACCAGAGCGTGAGCCCAGACACGGAGGCTTTCCAGCAAGCGGGGGCACGTGTCAGGGCTGGGATGAGCCTAAGGGTCCAGGAGGGCGGGGACGGGGCCTCCTCCTCCTCCCACGCCCCCCAAGCCCGCAGCAGCGCCCAGGGCCCCTACCTCCCCCGTTGCTGAGGCTGTACCCCACAGCCACTCGCTGAGAACGCCAATCGCCACAGCTCCTGCATGGGCAAAGTCGGGGCTGTCACCGTCCATGGGACTCCGGATGAGGACCCTCACACCCACAGCTCTCCTGGCACCTGGGGCCCGCCCCGGCGAGGCGGACAGTCACTCACCCTCGGTCTCCCTCCAGCGTGCTCTGGATCTCCTTCAGAACCCCTGCAGGGCAGAGGCGGGGAGCAGAGGCCCGGTGAGGACAGTGCAGGTGGGGCCGGATGCCCGCCTCGCTCCCCCTTCTGCTGACCTGGTGAACTGGCATGCCCTCTTCAGGAAACCAGCTCGCGTTTCCACCCTGGGCTTCCGAGTACCCCCCACCCCCACCCCGAACATCCCTCCTGCCAGCCCACAACTCCTGCCCCGACTCACTCTCGTCATTGAGCAGAGCGTGTTCCATCACAGGGCCCGACCTCCGCTCTGAAAGGCAGAGGCCAGGCCACGTGAGCCGTCGGCCTTCTGCTGCCCTGGCTCCCTCTCTGTGGGGGCGGGGGTGCTGGAGCCGGAGCCCAGGACCGCAAGGGAAACTGTGTGACCCCCAGCCCGAATGCCGCATGACCACCTGGGCTCCCCGACCCTCCCCAGCTGCCCTCGCCGCACCTCTGCCCCCACAGGCCCCTGGCCCCAGAGAGACCTGTCTTACCCTCTCCATCACTCTGGCTCCCTGAATTCCTGTGGGGAAGAGACCGTAAGGATCAGGAGGCCATGAGGCTCCCCATTCTGGCTGGGAAAGGGTGGGTGGGGTGGCTGGCTGAGTTTCGGGGGAAAGGGACTCTGAGCAGCCCCAGAGCCGGCACCCCAGGGAAGGCGGGGCGAGGAACGGGTGGAGCAAAGGCCACCTGCCCTTCCACCCACCTGGCTCGGCCCAAGGACTTCTCGGGGCCTGATCCGTTGCGTGGGCGGCTGCGGTTCTTTGATTCTGCTGAATCCACCAGACATCGGGGCTCAACTAGCCACTTGGTGGAAAGAGAGAAGCGCTCAAACTCGGAGGGTGAGATCAGGTAGAAACCTGGGGGTGGGGTGGAGAAGGCTGGCAGGTGAGGGCAGCCCGAGTTGGCCCTGCGGCTGCCAAGAGCACTGCACTACCCACCCCCAATCCCCACACTGGGGGGTCATTAGGGATCAGAGCCTCTGAAAGTTCTCTGCCTAAGGAGCCTGGCTTTGGCTGAAATACCCCAGGCTGTCCTTCCCAGCAGCCCCCACGATGCAGTGGGAGCCCCCAAACCTGGCCCAGGGGGTGGAGGCCCCGCCGGGCCCGCCCCCCACACACCTTGGCCGTATTTGGTGAAGACGCACGAGGCGATGCCGCTGACGTCCTCCCGGCGGATGCAGCTGTACCGCACCTGGGGCTTGAGCAGGGGCAGTGAGACCACCTGGACGTCACCCAGGTTGGTGAGGACGGCCAGGTGATGCTCCCCATAGTCCTCAGCCCGACAGCTGCCAAAGCGGGCTGCGCTGACCCGCCGTACCCGCGAGCCCTCCAGGGCGGTCAGCTTCAGCTTCAGCCGGGCACTGACCTTGGGCAGCGTGAACACCTAGGGCGCAGGGCAGCCAGTCACACCGGTGGCCGGACCAGTTCTCAGTGCTTCATCTGGCCAAGCGAGGACTTCTCGCGTCCCTGCCCGGTGCCGCTGCTGGGCCTGGCCCTCTGCCGCCTGCCCAGCTTCCTGGCGAGGCCTGCTCAGCCCCAGTGCTCCTGCCCTCGGCACTCAGACGTGTGGTTACTGTGCTTGGACTGTGAGGAAGCCAGGGTCTCTTAATTCCCTGTCTGCATCTTCTCTCCCTTCCACAGACACAAGTCCCGCTTCAGTGTCCCTACCACTGACCCTGCAGACTCCACCAAGACCTCGCTTCTCTCTGGTGCCTCTGCAGCCCTCACATAACTACATACACAACTTTAAAGGAGTCCCAGTGGTTGTCCTTTGTGGAGGGATCCCTGGGGGCCCTGCCTCCTCCCGTAAGGCACCTTGAACTGCTCCTCCGACACGACGAGCAGCTGGTGGCTTCCCTGCATGTCCGGGCTCTTTGACAGATCGTGGGCCACTTCCAGGGGCTCGGGAAGGGGCACGCTGTGTCCGTCCAGCACCAGGATGCCCACCACGGGCGCTCGGTGCATTAGCTGGATCTCCTTGGCTGCAGGATGGAGGTAGGCGGTAGGGATGGAGATGAGGTTGAAGATGCCACCCTGCCCCCAGCCTAGGCAGACAAGCACCCTCCCCCTGCCCAGCACTCACCCTGCTCTGCCCGCACTGGCTCATCCATTCTCCGCTCAGCAGGGGGCACGCGCAGGGCAAAGGCGTAGACAGTACCGCCGTTGGTGCCAGCCCACAGCGAGGGGCAGTGGCGGGAACCTGCCAGGAGGCCAAGGTTTACATTTAACCCCTGGCTCTGGGGCTCAACGGGAGCTGGGAGACCTGGCTCACTACCCGTGTGACTCTAAGTTCAAGCCAGCGAACTTCACAAGCCTCACTTTCTTCCTCTGTGAAATGGAGCTGCTGTGGGCCCTGCCTACGTCCTGACAGGAAGGGCCTGCAAGGCTCCCTGACAACCAAGGGCCCTGAGCAGATGATCCCAAGCCCAGGACGGCTCAGCCCTCGAGATACAGCAGCAAAGAGCCCTCGGCCCACCCTTGCCCTGGCAGGAGAAGAGACACAGTCAGACAGCTTCCAGAGGGCCTCATGCATGTCCCAATGCATGCAACCACTCTAGGAGGAAGCCGCGCCACCATGTTATAGGGGGAGAAGCAAGACCCAGAAAGGCTAAGTGACACATCCAAGGTCACGCTTCTAGAGCACAGTGGGGCCTGGGTATGAAGCCAGGGCGACCAGACTCAGGCCGCATAGAGAAAGAGGCAGGCGCGGGGGCTCCAGCTCTGCCCAAGCTCACGAAGGGGCAACCCTCTTAAGGGCAAATCAGCCAGCAGCTTCCAACACACCCTCAAGCCAGAGGATGCTTGCCTGGGCTCCCCCATCTCAGACTGGCCACTCACTGTCCCTCAGGTAGGTGTCGGCGAAGTAGAGGGTCCGGACGAAGCCTGTGAAGGAGTCCTCTGCCGACCGCGCCTCGATCTTGCGCTGCACGGGCGCCAGCTCCATGTTCTGCAGGCCGGTCCGCTCTGCCCTGCTGCTCCCCTCCTGCACCTGCAGCGGGTGGGCATGGCCTGAGGGTGGGCAAGGGCCTTCCTTCCCGGGGGGGCATCAGATTGCTCCATGCTTCCCTTCCAGGGAGGACTGGCCACCGCGTCCCCCACCACCCGCCATCCGCCTGGTCTCATGGACCGAGGATGTGACCCCGAGGTGTTACAGAGACTGCCGTTCACACTTGGGGACAGAGAAGCACAGAGAGGCAGGGCGATAGATCCGAGGTCACGAGGTCGGGCGGGGGTAGATGAGCCAGAGCCCGTGGCCGAAGCAGGCACGACCGGCCCTGGCCTCACCTCTCCCGGAGGGCCGGCGGGCCGCCGCTTTCTGCTGGATGCCCGGCTGCGGCGGATCCGGCGGAAGGACTGACGCAAGGACTTCTTCAGGGACTTCACGCGGGACAGTGGGCCCTCCAGGGCGAGCTGGTCACTGGGGTGCAGCGTGCACCTGGGAGCCGGGGGGGACGTGGGGCCGTCAGCACCGTCATGCTCTGGGGGACTCCCTGCCGATTCAGGCGCCGATCCCAGACCCAGGGCCCCGGCCGCCCTGGGTGGGCTGCTCACTTGACAAAGACCTGCCGCCGCTGCTGGTGGTCAAAGAGGCCGAAGCCGTGGCTGGTGCCGAAGGCCACGAGCCGCCACTCGGAGTGCAGGGCCAAGGAGGTGACCACGGCCGGGGGCTGGCACTGCACCAGTACGAAGGGCTGGAAGCCGGGCTCGAAGTGCACGGGCCCCGGGCGGGCACACAGGCGCTCGTGGCCCTTCCAGCGGTAGCCCTCCTGGTCCCGCAGCAGGTCGGCCTCCACCTGCTCCACTGCGTGCTCCGCCTCCTCGTCGTTCAGCTCCAGCACGAGCACCTGGGCGGACGGCAGATGGGCTGAGCCACCCCGGCTCCAAGGGACAGCTGGGCCCGAGGACCTTGATGGCAGGGGACCCAAGACACACACCAAGGCCCAGGGTCACAAGTGCCCAACCTCTGGCCCTTAATTCTGGCTTCTGGAGGAGAAGTCACCATCCCAAAGGCCTCCTTCTAATGGGATCTGGGAACTCCTATTCACTGGGAAAAGTCAAGGGCAGGTGATGTTCCTGTCAACACCATCAGTGGGCACTCAGGAGACTAGCTCCTGGCCCAGCGTGTGCATGCTAAGTCACTTCAGTTGTGTCTGACTCTTTAGACCCCATGGACTGTAGCCCACCAGTGTCCTTTGTCCATGGGGATTCTCCAGGCAAGAATACTGGCATGGGTTGCCATGCCCTCCTCCAGGGGATCTTCCCGACCCAGGGATGGAACCTGGTCTCATGCCTCCTGCATGGGCAGATGGGTTTTTTTTAACCACCGAGTCACCTGGGAAGCCCAGGCTCCTGGCCTTGCTGTCCCCAACGCCCCCACACAATGCTGAGAAGGAAGCTCCTGGCCCTGGATCCTCTGACCACTCCTCCCCGCTGCTCCCCACGCCCAGCCTGGGATGCTACCTGCCCTGCTGTGCCGGCCACAGCCAGGTAGCCGCTGTATTTGCAGAGGAAAATCTTCTGGATGCCCAGCCGAGGATCGTCACTATAGGGGTCAAAGGAGCCCACCTGCCGAGGGAGAGGAGATCCCGTGAGTGGCCTTCAGCTCTGGGCCTGACCCACCCCCACACTCCCTGGGGCCCAAGCTCAGGGCCTCACCTTGCGGAGGGGTGGCCACTCTTCCTCGCCCTGGGCACTGAGGCTCTCGTTGGGGTCTGTGTCGGTGAGGAACACCCGCACGGTGCTGAGTTTGTAGAGCAGCCGCAGGCAGACGCCCGAGGCGTCCCAGAACCGCACCGTGCCATCCTCATGCCTGTGGGCGGAACCCGCCTGCCACCCGTCAGAGGGCTGCCGGGCCGGCACGCAGCCCTCTAGGCTCTGCTCCCACCCCGCACGTCCCATCTGGCAGGAGAAGACTGCCATTGGCATCACCTACCCTGTTAGCAGCAGGTCCCTCTGCGGCGGGGCCGGGGCCAGGCTGGTGCCGCCGTCAATGGGCCACTCCTGGAGGAGATGACGAAGTTCACGGGCTGGGTGGAGCCTGAGGTGGGGCGGGGCTGGCCCTGGGGGCGGGGCCTGCCTTGGGCGGGGCCGGGCCGGGCCGCACCTACCATGGTGGAGAAGTGTGTGCTCTGCCGGCTGCCAGCTGCTATGATGCGTTCCCACAGCTTCAGCGGGATGTTGGAGACGTGGTGGGAGCAGGTGATGGCAGAGCAGTGCAGGGAGGCCAGGTAGGGAGGCTGGACTGGAGGCCAACCAGCCGTCTGCAGGTCAATCACCACCAGCTCTTCCTCGGCCAGCACCACCAGGGCATAGGGGTCATCGAAGGCTGTGGGGACAGGCCAAGGGTCAGGGGCTGCAGGAGCCACAAGGAAGCAGTGTGCCCGGCCTGGCCCGGTGGAATCTGAGGCTCAGGGGCTGTAGCCAGGGAATCTGCATTTTACAAACAGGCTCAGGGACTTCCTTGGTGGTCCAGTGGCTAAGACTCCATGCTCCCAAGACAGCGAGCCTGGGTTCAATCCCTAGCCAGGGATTGAACTAAATCCTGAATGTTGCATCTAAGGATCCTGCATGCCACAACTAAGACTGGGCACAAAAAAATACATAGATTTAAATAAATATTTAAAAATAATAAATTATTTAAAACAGGCTCCAAATCCAACAATGCATAAAAAGAACTATATGCCACGACTAAGTGGGATTCATCCCAGGTATGTAAGGTATGTAAGCCTGGCCCCGGCCCCGCCGCATATCAGGTATATCAATATTTGAAAATCAATTAATGTAATGTATTGTGTCAAGAGGCTAAAAAAGGAAAATCACATGAGTATAACACTGGGTGCAGAGAAAGTGTTTGACAAAACCTGATACCCATTTATGATTAAAAAAAAAAAAAAACCTCTCAGTAAAGAAAAGAATAGAGGGGACTTCCTCAACTTGAGGAAGACTAGGAAAAAACCTACAGCTGATTTAATAATTGATGGTGAGAAACTTGAAGGTTTCCCACTGAGATCAGGAGCAAGGCAAGGAAGCCTCCTCTCACCACTCCTATTCAAGCACTAGCTAACGCAGTAGGACAAGAAAAGGACATAAAAGCTATGCAGATGATTGGGAAGGAAGAAGGAAAACTGGTTTTGTTCACAGATCATCAGTATAGGAAATCTAAAAGAACTGACCCAAAACTGGCTCTGGCTGCCAGCACGCTGTCAGATGTGAGGATGGAAGGGGCTGAGAAAAAGAGGAAAAGCAGGTTCACAGTCTCCCTCCAAAGAGCTGCCGGCGAGGCCTGGAGAGCACAGCCCAGGGTGACCGAAGCTGTCCCACAGCCCCCCTCACCCGGAGGCCTCGGGCCTGTCCAGGGAGGAGTCATCAGGAGATCTCCCGCCAGGCCTCCTCTCCAGATTTCAACACCGGCCCTTTCTGGTCTTGCTTGTCACCGAATTTAGGAAGCTGACTCAGCGCTCTGTTGGCCTGGCTGAGCTCCAGGAGGCCAGCTCGAATGGCCCCACACTGCTATCTGCCCCACCCCACAAGGAGGGCTTCACTATGTCCAAGTGAGTGTTAAACCCAATAGTGCAGATCTGGCCCCCTTTGGGCTAAGTCCCAGGTGAGCCACTGAAGGGCAAGGAGAGCTTTAGGGTGGGCGGGAGGTGTGGCCAACAAGGACAAGCCCCAGGCCAGCAGGGAAGGAAAGGGAGCAGCCCCCGGTGGGGCTGAGGGACTCAAGGGCGGCAGCGCTGGGATCACCTGCAGGCCCCCTCTCTTTATTTATAGGTGGGGACCCATCCTCCACACCCACTCCTGCCCACCTACCAGCCGCAGGGTCCACCTCGATGAGGACAGTGAAGTCAATGACGCGGGAGGTGAAGTCGAAGGCTGTCTGCTGGCCATTGTGGACCACTGAGATGCAGTGGCGGTCCCCGTAGCTGGCCCGTGGCATGCCGCCCTGGAAGATGGTGAAGGGCAACCTGGCAGGCACAGAAGAGCAGGGGTGGGCTGGGGCTCACCTCATGGCTGAGCCGGCCGAGGGGCAGTCCTGTGACTGGCCACCAGGGCAGGGCCTGGGAGGGTGGCCAGTCTCAAGGCGAGTGTGCACTCAAGGTTCCCAGGAGGGGCTGGGGCGGACCCCTATCTTGTCCCAACTCAATAGCCTGGGAGAACGTGGGGGTGAGCAGCAGGGCACGCAGACTGTGGGCTGAGTCTCTGCTACCAGGCCCACTTCAATCAGATCCCATCACCCTTTTATGCTTCTGTATCAAGTTTCCCTGTATGATTCTGTTTGGTAAGACCGAGTTTGGATCCTGCTGATCTGAATTCTCTCTCCAGGAGGGTGAAAGGGAAAGAAAGGGAATATTTTTTTCAGGAATTTGCCAGAGAGAGGTATGAATGGCCCCCTCTCTGTTGCCTGGAGGCCCAGATGTGGGACCCAAAGGCGTCGTTTATGCACCACCTTCCCCAGGAAGAGGCCTGAGCGGCCTTTTTAGCTCCCCAGGAAGACTCTAGCAAGGGAATAGGACAGGGCACTGACACCTACCCCTGCTTGGTGGTCAGCCAGAAGATTTTGGTAATAGCTTTGCAAGGAAAAGGACCTAAAAGAGAAGGAATGAGCTCGAACGCTCCTCCCGCTTTCAGAGGCCCGTGGGCCACAGCACAGACCCCCGCGCACCCACGGAGCACATCTAGGCTTAGGAGTCTTGGCCTGAGCAGTCCCCAGAGAAAGCCACAGAGTGGGTGTCAGAAAACCCGCCGTATGGCTGCCATCACTGCCTTCACCCTCCTCACCCTCTCCGGGCCCCGGCTTTTGCTCCTCTGAGCTGGGCACCTACACCTGGAAAGCAGGAGATCGCCTGGGGACGGGAGAGGACACTGCCCCGCTCACTGGCGGGAGGCCCCCGGCGGCGGGCAGAGCACTGACCGTAGGGCACACAGCTGCGCAGGGGCTCCGGCTGCGGGCTGTTGCTGGCCACGCGCCACTGGCAGTAGCTGCCGTCGGAATGGCAGCTGACGATCAGGCGGCTGTCCCGCTGCCAGAAGACGTTTTCCAGTTGCTTCGCGGCGGGAAAGAAGAAACAGCGCGCATGGGTTGGGGTCGGGGGGCGGTCCCATCACCTGCGCCCCCTGCCTCAGACAGGGGCTGGATGTGTCAGGTGGGCGTTGGGGAGAACCGGGTGGCACCCCTACCTGGCTGCTGAGGAAATGAGAGAGCACACGGCTGCCCTGCAGGTCCCAGATGACGACGAGGCCCCGGCTGTAGCCGATAAGGATCTGGTTGGGGTCCCGGGGATGCTCCTGCAGAGCCTCCACCATCTCAAACGCCCGCCGGTGGCGGGCCTCCTCTGGCAACCTGGGCAAAAGGACAGTGTGAGCCAGGTCACCAGCCACTGACGCAGCATGGCTGAGAGTGTTGGCCACCCATTAACTACATACACGGCACCTGCAAAGCAGTGGGCGCTGAATGTGTCAAGCATGGAAAGGCTGCTAGGACGCATCGTCAAGGGGAGAGAGAAGTAATGCATAGAGAGGGACAGTAATGCATAGAGATGGAGAAAACCCTCCAGGGATGCAGACACAGGGGGTACAACCACCAGGACAGGCAAGGACGTGGTTTCTAGGAAAGTCCATGTGGAGGTTACCTCTGGGGGAGGGAGGGAGCTGTGACTGAGAGGGGCAGGAGGGGGATCCTGGGGGAGGGGGGTGGGGCTGGCAAAGTTCTGTCTTTTCCCAGAGTTGGCTGCATGGACACTCGCTTAACAAGAATCTGTTAAAACGTACATTCAAATTTAGTGCATTTCTGTAAGGCACCTGCGTTCCATAAAAATAGTTTTTGAGCCCCACAAAACAAAACTCTGTTATCAGTTCTTGTGGCCTTGAGCCCCTCCTTTTCTGGGCCTGGAATGCTGATGTGAAGTCTGGAGGTGCTGCAGCCAACAGAAGCCTATGAGGCAGCAGGCACGGGACCAAAAGCCAACAGCAAGGATGAAATGGAAACAGCCCGAATCCTGAGGGCGCTTCTATGCTCAAACCCAAACCTAACTTGCTACATTTAAAACAAGGATTTAGACTCATAGGAGGGATTCCCAGGGCACTCAGGCTAGGAAAGCCCAGCAAGGGCTCCTCCCTGACCGACTAAATGCCCACTGGTGTGGGTGAGGTGGGCGCTGGCTCGGCCACACTGAGGAGCAGGTCCTTCCACTGTCCTGCCTGCAAACCAGGAGGCCCTGGTGAGCACCAGCCATGCCTGGCCCCCTGCAAACAGTCCTGCTCCAACCATGGTCACACTGCCCAGTGTGAGTCTACCCTGCCCAGTGCTCAGAGGGACCCAGCCCCAAGCAGGAATCTTCCCAGCCCAGCAACACCCAGCTCGGCTTGACCATCACCTGGGGCCTGAGGACTGCGAGAACAACAGGCCTGGGCCAGAGCCCTGAGGAAGCTCGAGCCTGAAGGGGCTGCACATCCCAGCCCTGCTGTCTCCACGGGCTCCTGCTAGACTCCTCCATTGCCTCCCTTTGGGACCTGGCACCCCCTCCCCACCCCCAGACCTGATCTGAACTCCTCTCTACTTCAGACACCACCGTCCAGGAGCAAAGATTCTGAAATGATCCCAAGAATCCTACAGGTTGTGGCCGTCAGGCGTCTGGGGCCGTGGAGCCTGCCTGCGAGCGAACAAGTAGCCGAGACTCCAAAACGCGAGCATCAGCGGAAGCTGCCCATTCGACCAGGGAAGTCTGGGCCTTGTCCGCCCTGCGGCGGAGCCCCTAGGCTTTGAAAGGGGCGGTACTGGTGCCAGGAACACCGGGCTGAGAGCAGCATCGTTACACGGTCTTTGTGAGCCTCCTTTTCCTCCCCTTTAAATGGGATGACAAGTACTCCCAAGACCCCTTTTGGTGCTAGGGTGCTAATACTTTGGAGGACAAGATTCTCAGTTTGGGGGACAGGTTGGGGGGTGCTCAGAGTCTGCCCTCCTGTCCCCACAGACTTTCCAGGAGAGAAATGATAAGCTCCTGAGGCATCACTGGGGCGGAAGGGAGTGGGCTGCGTCCACCCCGAGGGCACGAGGGGCCTGGGGCTCACCGGTGCAGCACAGCGTCCGAGCTGATGGCCCGGTCCTCCAGCGTGCGGAAGGCCGGCAGCTGCACCGCAAAGACATTGCCGCTCTCGGTGCCCAGGTAGAGCAGCTGCTGGGAGGAGTGTGGCAGGACCACAGTGATCTGCGTGGCGCTGGGGGCAGCCCTGAAGACAGGAAGGACAGCCTGTGAGCCGGCTGCTGCCCAGGCAAAGGGGGACCCACAGCGGGGGCAGGGGCGGAATCCCCTGACTCCCTCAGTGGTGCCAGGGATGCCCAAGCCTGGGGTGCCCTTTAATGGCGTTCACGGCGATTCAGACTGGATAAACATATTTACTCTTTTCTGCCAAGGCTGCAGACCGATGGCAGAGAGCTGGGGCTCCGAGAGGATGGGGGGAGGCGGCCCGCAGCCCAGCCCGCTCCCTGGCTGGGGGCAACAAGACGAGTTCTCACCCTGGGGGGCCGCGCAGCGTGAACGTCTCCTCTTCCTGCAGCTCCGACACCCCGCCTTTGACCTCCAGGCTCCACAGGTGCAGGCTGTTGTCATCCAGCAGGGTGACCAGCTGGCACTGGGGAGGGAACGGGGCGGGGGTGGCCAGTCTCGTTAACCAGGGCAGGGCAGCGTTCCCGTGGCCTCGACACGACACACCGTCACACGGGGGCTGCCCAGGGTGTCATTTCAGAGATGCGGGTCATGAACTGCGGCCAGGGAAGGGCAGGTTTGTCCCGGGTCCTCTCATTAGCACCAAACCCAGTAAGAAGGGTGTGGGGTGGGCTCACCTGGCCAGGCAGGAAGTGGATCTGCACCACAGCGTTGTTCTCGCGGTGTAGGCCCATGAACTCCACACCTGGGGCGCCATAGCTAGGAGGAGAGGGCTCAGGAAACAGCTCCAGAAGGCAAGACCCCCAACCCCCGGCCTGCCCTCGGAGTGCAAATCCTCAACAGAGAAGGGCTCCCTCTCCAGGCAGCGGGACCCCTCTGTGGGGGGCGGGTGGGGAGGACACAGCAGTAGGCCAGCCAAGGACAAGGTCCAGCAAGCTGACCCCGAGGGGGAGGCCAGCCAATCAGGGAGGGCTGCCCTGGCAACTGTCAGCCTGCCCACTGCAGCCCCCAGCCTCCCTGAATCCCAAAACCTGACCTGTAGGAGACCATCAGCCACCGCATGGTGGCACCATGAGGAGACACACAGCGGGCACCTGTGGGCCCACCCACGGCAACTGGGGAGCGCGAGTCTTAGCACTGAGAGCTGTAACCAGGATATGGCCGTGGGGCGGCAATGATTAACCAGCTGAGGGAGGGCTGAGCCCTGTGGGACCTGGCTTCTGCCCCCCTGTTCGTACACCAGCCCCTGCCTAGCTCCCCGCCCCCATCCGGCAGCAGAGGAGCAGGAGGGAGTTTCAGCTTTGTCCAAGGAGGTGCCAGCTGGGCTCTCCCCATGTGAACCCTACCCCCACTTCCCAGTCCCCCTGGGTCCCTCCCTGGGGGCTCAGGTCAGATCCAGGGTTGGGACTTCCAGACTTGTAGCCCAGCCCAGGCCAGACGGCCTGAGCAGTGATCCCCCGTCCTGGCTTCTGAAATAGACCCACTGGACCATGTCGACCCTCAGGCCAGGGAAAGACTGTAGGGACAACCAACCTGTGTGTGTGCGTGTGTGTCTGGGTAGACTGTCCGTGCCTGTGTGTGTGTGTGTGTGTGTGTGTGTGAGTGCACATGATCAGGGGTAGAAACTGGAAGAGCAGCTCCCTTAGCACAGCTCCTCTGACCCAAGGCCACCCTGTCTCTAGCTTGGGGCCAGTCGGTTGATTCTTCCGGGGTAGGGGTGGGGAAAGAAAAACAACCGCAGCAGCACTGCCTGGCCCACCCCTGGCCTGCACTCGCTGCATTCAGGGCTGACTCCTAAGAGGGTACTTGCAACGTCCCTGGAACGAGAGGGCTCATCTGCAACTTCTTTTTATATGGACAGTGGAGGAGTCTTTTCTCGAATCTCACCCAAGGCCAAGGCCCCCAGCCTTTCCAGGGCCTCCCTGGGTGGGAGCCGGGAGGACAGAAAGGATACAGCTTGACAGCTCCGGAGCGGGTGCCGATGGCCAGGATGCGCAGGGAGGGGCTGTAGCCGAGGGCGCTGGGCTGGTGGGGGAAGCCATGCTCCACCGTCTGCAACGAGAACCAGGCGTGCACGGGCCTGCAGACACGTCCCCTCTGCCCCTCCACAGCTGGGGGCAGGGGTCAGCACCAGAGGGTGGAGCTGCAGTACAGAGCCACCCGTAGCAGGAAGGAGGAATTCAATCGCATCCCGGTCCCTAGCTGGACCCACCTGGGCCACACCCTCTGTCCATTCCTGACCTGGTCCTTGGCCACGTGGCCCTCACTGGGAGCTCATTCTCCCCAGACGCCTCAGGGGCCCCCTGCTATCCAGGAACTCTGACACGGTTACTCCACCGCCTACACTGTGGGGAGCCCACCCAGCCCTCCTGCCAGGGTGTGGGGCAAGTCTGCGGGGCCGGCATAGGGGAGGCACCAGGCAGTTTGGAAGCCCGGCTGCATCACAGCTCCAGGTGGGCATGTGGGGTCCGGCAGAACCCACAGCCGCCCTTCCTGACTCTGGGTGACCCAAGGCTCCTCCAGGGCTGAACCCCTGCCACTGTGAGCTCTCTTCCACCATCTTCCCCCAGAGGAAGCTTCTGGAGTGCTTGTCACAGACACATGCCTTTGCTCATTTCTCTTTCTAGAAATAATACATGTGCTAGAAAACCTGGAACATACAAAGGAGCCTGAGAAAGAGAACAAAAGTCACCCACACTCTCACGACTGAGCAACCCTTGCTAGCAAGGCTGCGTGTCCCACTGAAGATGTGTGTGGCTCTATACTTGCAGACAGCGACCTCAGAGGAAGGCAAACACTCTATGTCGTCACTTATATGTGGAATCCAAAAAAATACAACCAACCAGCGGACATAACCAAAAGAAGTAGACTCACAGATATAGAGAACAAACTAGAGGTTACCAGTGGGAAGGGGTCAGGAAGGGCATTCAGAGGTGGGGAGTGCGCAGTACAAATGACTGAGTCTAAGACAGGCTCAAGGACGTATCATACAATGTAGGGAATAGAGCCAACACTTTGTAATAACTGTGGCTTCCCCGATAGCTCAGTGGGTAAAGAACCTGCCTATAATGCAGGAGACCCCAGTTTGATTCCTGGGTCAGGAAGTTCTGCTGGAGAAGGAATAGGCTACCCACTCTAGTATTCTTAGCCTTCCTTTGTGGCTCAGCTGGTAAAGAATCCGCCCATAATGAGGAAGACCTGGGTTTGATCCCTGGGTTGGGAAGAGCCCCTCGAGAAGGGAAAGTATGCTGGCCTGGCAAATTCCATGGACTGTATAGTCCAAAGAGTAGGACACAACTGAGCAACTTCAATACTTTGTCCAGTTCAGTTCAGTCGCTCAGTCGTGTCCGACTCTTTGCGACCCCATGAATCGCAGCACGCCAGGCCTCCCTGTCCATCACCAACTCCCGGAGTTCACCCAGACCCAAGTCCATCAAGTCAGTGATGCCATCCAGCCATCTCATCCTCTGTCGTCCCCTTCTCCTCCTGCTCCCAATCCCTCCCAGCATCAGAGTCTTTTCCAATGAGTCAACTCTTCGCATGAGGTGGCCAAAGTACTGGAGTTTCAGCTTCAGCATCATTCCCTCCAAAGAAATCCCAGGGCTGATCTCCTTCAGAATGGACTGGTTGAATCTCCTTGCAGTCCAAGGGACTCTCAAGAGTCTTCTCCAACACCACAGTTCAAAAGCATCAATTCTTCGGCGCTCAGCCTTCTTCACAGTCCAACTCTCACATCCATACATGACCACAGGAAAAACCATAGCCTTGACTAGACGGAACTTTGTTGGCAAAGTAATGTCTCTGCTTTTCAATATGCTATCTAGGTTGGTCATAACTTTCCTTCCAAGGAGTAAGCGTCTTTTAATTTCATGGCTGCAGTCACCATCTGCAGTGATTTTGGAGCCCAGAAAAATAAAGTCTGACACTGTTTCCACTGTTTCCCATCTATTTCCCATGAAGTGATGGGACTGGATGCCATGATCTTCGTTTTCTGAATGTTGAGCTTTAAGCCAACCTTTTCAGTCTCCTCTTTCACTTTCTTCAAGAGGCTTTTGAGTTCCTCTTCACTTTCTGCCATAAGGGTGGTGTCATCTGCATATCTGAGGTTATTGATATTTCTCCCAGCAATCTTGATTCCAGCTTGTGTTTCTTCCAGTCCAGCGTTTCTCATGATGTACTCCGCATATAAGTTAAAAAAGCAGGGTGATAATATACAGCCTTGATGTACTCCTTTTCCTATTTGGAACCAGTCTGTTGTTCCATGTCCAGTTCTAACTGTTGCTTCCTGACCTGCATACAGGTTTCTCAAGAGGCAGGTCAGGTGGTCTGGTATTCCCATCTATTTCGGAATTTTCCACAGTTTATTGTGATCCACACAGTCAAAGGCTTTGGCATAGTCAATAAAGCAGAAATAGATGTTTTTCTGGAACTCTCTTGCTTTTTCCACGATCCAGTGGATGTTGGCAATTTGATCTCTGGTTCCTCTGCCTTTTCTAAAACCAGCTTGAACATCAGGAAGTTCACGGTTCACGTATTGCTGAAGCGTGGCCTGGAGAATTTTGAGCATCACTTTACTAGCATGTGAGATGAGTGCAATTGTGTGGTAGTTTGAGCATTCTTTGGCATTGCCTTTCTTTGGGATTGGAATGAAAACTGACCTGTTCCAGTCCTGTGGCCACTGCTGAGTTTTCCAAATTTGCTGGCATATTGAGTGCAGCTCTTTCACAGCATCATCTTTCAGGATTTGAAAGAGCTCAACTGGTATTCCATCACCTCAACTAGCTTTGTTCGTAGTGATGCTTTCTAAGGCCCACTTGACTTCACATTCCAGGATGTCTGGCTCTAAGTCAGTGATCACATCATCGTGATTATCTGGGTCTTGAAGATCTTTTTTGTACAGTTCTTCTGTGTATTCTTGCCACCTCTTCTTAATATCTTCTGCTTCTGTTAGGTCCATACCATTTCTGCCCTTTATCGAGCCCATCTTTGCATGAAATGTCCCCTTGGTATCTCTAATTTTCTTGAAGAGATCTCTAGTCTTTCCCATTCTGTTGTTTTCCTCTATTTCTTTGCATTGATCACTGAGGAAGGCTTTCTTATCTCTTCTTGCTATTCTTTGGAACTCTGCATTCAGATGCTTATATCTTTCCTTTTCTCCTTTGCTTTTTGCTTCTCTTCTTTTCACAGCTATTTGTAAGGCCTCCCCAGACAGCCATTTTGGTTTTTTGCATTTCTTTTCCATGGGGATGATCTTGATCCCTGTCTCCTGTACAATGTCACGAACCTCATTCCATAGCTCATCAGGCACTCTATCAGATCTAGTCCCTTAAATCTATTTCTCACTTCCACTGTATAATCATAAGGGATTTGATTTAGGTCATACCTGAATTGTCTAGTGGTTTTCCCTACTTTCTTCAATTTCAGTCTGAATTTGGTAATAAGGAGTTCATGATCTGAGCCACAGTCAGCTCCTGGTCTTATTTTTGCTGACTGTATAGAGCTTCTCCATCTTTGGCTGCAAAGAATATAATCAATCTGATTTCAGACTGTAAATGGAAGTAACCGTTCTAAAAAATTTTTTTTTTAATTTTGGGATTTCCCTGGAGGTCCAGTGGTTAAGACGCTGTACTTCCACTGCAGGGGGTACAGGTTTGGTCCCTGGTTAGAGAATACATATGTATACGTATAAGTTTAACATTTTTTTAATAAAAATATAAAGTATAAATTAAAAAAAAAACAACAAAAAAAGCAGAGACTTAGGTGGGACCACACCACATGGATATATGCACACACATACAGCTCTGTATTCGGTCTTCCTACCTAAAGCCAGCCCAGGCTGTTCAAAGCACCCAAATGACTTTTAAAAAAATTATTATTTTATTTAAATTTTTGCTGCCCTTTGCAGCTTGTGGGATCTTAGTTTCTCAACCAGGGATTGAACCCAGGCCATGGCAGTGCCAAGTCCCAACCATTAGACCACCAGGGAACTCCTAAAATGACTTTTAAATGGTTGAAGAATAGTCTTCAGGGGGAGGAACCCTAACTCACTGGGCCTCTATTATTGAGTATTTACTTTGTTACCCGAGGTTTTGCAACTGACGGTTACACTGATGACTCGTCTTGCTCTCTTATCTCTGCCTGTAACTAAGTATTTCCTTAGGCAGATGTCCTGGGGTGGAATTACAGGTTAAAAACGTATGGATGTAAACACTAGAGACTGAGATTGACAAACCATCTTCAGGAGGGTTTTCACCTGTTTCTTAGTTGGCAAACCTCAACCCCTGGTCCCCACCCCAGGGGATACTGAACCTGTAGAGCTAGATTAGAGTGGGACACAGGATGTTAGCCAGCTAATTTGAAGATTTTTTTTTCTTTTAAACCATGGAGACTGTCCTGCAGAAAAAGGCTTCCCCAGTGAGGCAGCTCTCTGTAGGCCCAAGGCTCTGCTCTGGGCTTCACTTGGCCTGCAAGGAGCAGAGAGAGATAAGTCCTGGTGACATGGGGCGATAGCTTAGCAAACCCAACTGCTGCCTGCCCGCCCGCCCTGACCAGTGGATCCAGGAAGGAGGCCCTGTGTTGGGGTCGACCAGGGGACGAGAGCTCCAAAGAGTGGCTATTCTGGGATACATAGATGTGGGCCCCCGCAGGCCCGGTTCTCTGCCAGGGACACAGTCTGCCCTCTAAGTGGCTGTACCTGGAAGGGGGCGGCAGTGGGACGGCAGGAACCCCCACCCGCTCCAGTCCAGGTTCCTGTTCAGCTATGTAAAAAATGCAGAGCCTGGAAAAGCCTTGGGGAGATAGCAGGGTATCTGGAATGTAAACATTTCCCAGGAAAAGGAGGGTGATGCGGTGTGTGGGAAAAGCTGCCCCAGAAGCCCCCCTCGGCCGGCCCCAGGTTGCTGGGGCCTCCCTGGGCTGACAGCATTTTCCCATCACCACCACCAGCAGCAGCTCAAGGCCAAAGCCTCTGGAATTTGGAGGACTCTGGAGGAAGCACCCAGCAGGAGCCTGGTGGGGGGCCCAAGCCCTGACGCCCTGTAAAATACGCACAAGCCATGAGTAGATCCTGCGCCCTCGCAGTGTGGCTACCGCCACTAAGGAACTGAACTTCTAATTGTATTTAACTTCAATTCAAGGATGGGCCCTCACAATTCAGTAATTAGAAAACTTGCCAGGTTATGTTCTTGGGTTCCAGAGCAACAGGGGCTGGAGTCAGGCAGACCAGAACCTTGAATTTCCTTTTTCAACTGTAAATCTTCCAAATGCTAAATATAGATTACATATTCGAAAAGAAAACATAATGGCCAAATTGAGATGAGCGTAAGTATAGAATAATCCTTTTTATTTTAAAAAATAATTTAAGAAAATCTAATATCTGTTGACTACATGTTGAAACAATAACATTTTGGATATATTGGGTTGAATACCTCATCAAAATTAAATTCACTTGCTTAAAAAACTGTAATGTGGCTCCGACAACATTTTAAATTGTGTACGTCTCATATTCCCATCAGACCAGGGTGCTGCCTTAGACACGTCTACCTCGGGACATTGGCAGGAAAGTCAAGCCAAAGAGAAAACAGCTTTCCGTCAGGGGCTCAGGCCACACGTTATCCTATCAATGCATCAGCAGGAAGTTCTAATATCTCACCCGAGTCACTCCTGCTGCAGGTCACTCTTTCCTCCAACGCAGCGGGAGATAAAGGTCAGGTCTACGGTTCAATCACTTGTACTCATAGCTCATTTCCTTTCGGGTCCTGAGGACACTATGCCACCCTTCCCTCCCAAACCACATTCTTTCTCATAGGCTGGTTTAGAAAGAACAGGAACTGAGTCAGGCCCACGAAACTTAGAATCCTCAGCTACCACTTAAAAGGTGTTTGCAGCTGCGCGGGCTACATTGCCTCATCTCATGTGTGGTCCACAGGACAACCCTAAAGACTGCATTGAGCAGGGCTGCCTTTGGCTTGGACAAGATGAGCCTTAGGGCTCAGCTGGCCTCACAGGGCAGAGGCCTGCTCCTTAAGGCCCCTGCCTCCTTCAAAGATTCTCTCTCATTCCCTCATATCCCTCAAGGCGTCTTCTCCAAGTTGACAACTTGGGAGGGACCAAAGCTCCCTCAAAAACAAATTAATGGAGGAATTCCCTGGTGGTCCAGTGGTTAATACCCCATGCTTCCAGTGTGGAAGGTGTGGATTTGATC
Source organism: Bubalus bubalis (assembly GCF_019923935.1). NCBI lineage: Eukaryota > Metazoa > Chordata > Mammalia > Artiodactyla > Bovidae > Bubalus > Bubalus bubalis. Next base: position 7,299,586 of record NC_059159.1, on the reverse strand, counting down.
CCTGGTCGGGGAAACAAGATCCCACATGCCTCACAATGTGGCTGAAACAAAACAAAATGGGAGAGAATTTAATGGTGACCCTAACTGGCTCAGTCAATCCTAAAGGAAATCAATCCTGAACAGTCATTGGAAGGACTGATGCTGAAGCTCCAATACTTTGGCCACCTGATGTGAAGAGCTGACTTATTGGAAAAGACCCTGATGCTGGGAAAGACTGAAGGCAGGAGAAGAAGGGGACGACAGAGTATGAGATGGTTGGATGGCATCACCGACGCAATGGACATGAGTTTGAGCAAACTCTGGGAGATGGTGAAGGACAGGGAAGCCTGGCGTGCTGCAGTCCATTGGGTCGCAGAGTCAGACTGAGCAACAACTAACTGGCTGGGGCCAAGAGAGTGGATTCGAGTGTAATTAGTGTGGAGACGGGGGCTTCCCCAGGTCCGGGAGTGGGCACAGTGGCCCTGCTTCCACAGGAAATATGACCCACGAACCCCTGACTGAGGCAAAGCAACATGAGAAATATGTGCTCGGGGACCCAGCAGAACAAGGAGCCATGGGGACCCCAGGCCAGTTATGAGGGGCCCTGGTGGTCTTGCTGGGGTTTGGATATGGGGAGAGAAGAGAGGTCAGTGAAAGCCTGGAGGGGAACAGGGAGGGGGTGGACCCTCAGGTCCGGAGACACTGGGAGAAGCAGAGGCTTCCACGAGGCACCGTGGCCTGCGCTCTGGCTGCCCCTCATGCTCAGGTGCCCCTCCCTCCAACTCCTCTCAGCCTTTGAAGACTCGATTCCCCCGCCTGGAGCACTGGGCCCAGGTGGGCAGCGTTCCCCCAGGCTGGCGGAGGGTTTAGGCACAGTTCCAGGACCCCGGAGCACAGCAAGTATCAGACCTCCCTTAAGGGAAGCAGCCCCCGGGTATGGGAGGGGCTCAGCCCTGGGGTTGGGGGCCCCTGTGTGGACTTATAAGGCACAGAGCAACCTCCATCAGCCCTCCGCCCAGGACGCAGGCCCAGCCCTCCCAGCCGCCTCCAGCTCCAGTTCAAAGCAGAGGCTGACCAGAGCCTGGCAGCCGTGGGCTGTCCTCCCCTACCTCCCGGGCCCAACATCCAGCCTACCTGGCACTGTCCCCGCCCTGCTACCTGCCTCAGGTGACCTCTGCCAGGAGAAGGGAGAACAATGAACGCTTTTGACAGGGAATTGGGAAAGGAGAGATTTGTAGGAGCTGCCAGACTGCAACATAAGCCTGGTGCAGAGAGAAAGCCTGTCTGTCTCATTCGGGTTCCCCGGAAGGGAGAGAGCAGAGGTCCCCCCTGCCCCCAGAAAGGGAGGACCCCATCCAAGATCGAGGGCTGAGGAGCCCCTAGCACTTGCTGGGGGCGGGGAGGAAGGCTGCCCAGGGGCACCTGGGGGTGTGCTGGGGGGCGGAGTGGGGGACAGGGAGGCACTGGCCCAGACTGGGTGTGGTCAGCCCAGATTCCTGGCGCTGGCAGCAACCTGGCCCTCCCTGGGAGCCTGTCACCTGACACCAGGGGCCCAGCCATGCAAAAGCCAGGACCAGACCGCCCTGGACAGGGGCAGCTGGTCAGGAACACACTGTTTGTTCAGAGCCTGGGGTGGGGGAGGGTGGTCCCAGGCAGGAAGGGCCCGGGTGCCCTTATCAGCCGGCTGGCAGGTCTCACTAGGGAGGCCGGGCCTCGAGGGATTTTTCAAGGAAGAGATTTTACTTAACTTGAGCAACGTGCCCTCGGGGTCCCTTCCTCCCTCCTGTGGGTCCCACAGTCCCTACATGTGGTCCCCGGCGGCCCTGCTGGCATGGCCAGCTGACTCCTCTGTCCTCCTGACTGGCCCAAGGACCCAGCATGAGGCACGGGTGAGAGTCAGGGCCAGCACCCTGAGGCCTTGGCTGTGGGCAGGTGGAACTGGGTGCTGTGTTCCGAGTTGGTGCCCCTCCAGGTGCTCAGGCCGTGCAAGCATGGAGCCCTCAGTTTCACCTGCAGAAGTGGGAACACTACCACCTGAGTTGTCAGGAGCAGGCGAAGACGAAGCTGACTCTGTAGGGCATCAGCCATATGTGGGCGCCATTCAAAGCAATTTAACTCAGTCAGCATACCACCTGGGGTGGAGGGGTTACTATAATACCCACTTTGCTATGCTATGCTATGCTATGCTATGCTAAGTCACTTCAGTCGTGTCCGACTCTGTGTGACTCCATAGACGGCAGCCCACCAGGCTCCCCCATCCCTGGGATTCTCCAGGCAAGAACACTGGAGTGGGGTGCCATTGCCTTCTCCAATGCATGAGAGTGAAAAGTGAAAGTGAAGTCGCCTAGTCGTGTCCGACTCTTAGCGACCCCATGGACTGCAGCCTACCAGGCTCCTCCGTCCATGGGATTTTCCAGGCAAGAGTACTGGAGTGGGGTGCCGTTGCCTTCTCCGATAATACCCACTTTACAGATGAGGAAACTGAGGAGCAGAGAGAGACGTTTCTGCAGTCACTCAGTGAGCTGGCATCTAGACCCAGACCACCTGTCTCCAGAGTCCTGGCCCTGAGCCCCCGGTGAACCGGAGCTACCCTTCAGACAATCAGCCCCCAGCAGGGGCTTTCAAGCATCTGTCCACAGACAGAGCTCCTTCCCCAATACACAGGACATGCTGCTCTCTCTGAGGCACCTCCCTGGCAGCGAGTGTCAAAGAGTTTCGCCAGAAGGTGCTGGAGGGAAAGACCCAGCACTGGTTTAGAAGTGGGCATCTGCAAGCCGCCTGGGACTGGCCGATGATGGTGCCAAGTCCCACTTCCCAGCTCGGTGCCCTGCAGACCAGCCCCTCCAGGGCAGACATTGCCTGCTTCCCCAGATGTGAGGCTCTGAGCTCCAGCTCTGTGCATCCCACTGTCTGCTGGGACCTGGTCACACACCTCTGCTGGAGGATGCCAAGACCCTTCAAATTCAGCCTTGAGCCAGATAACATTCACAGCTGTGCTAATACTGGAACCACCAGCTACTTAGGCCCCTCGACTTACACACTAACTCATTTAATCCGCACACCAACACTGTGGGGTAGTTTCTACCAGCCTCTCCATTTACGGATGAAGAACTTGTCCAAGGAGGCGACAGAAGAGATGAGATGGCTGGATGGCATCACCAACTCGATGGACAGGGGTTTGAGCAAACTCCAGGAGATGGTGAAGGACAGGGAAGCCTGGCATGCTGCAGTCCACAAAGTTGCAAAGAATCAGACACGACTGAGTGACTGAACAAGAACTTGTCCAAGGTCACCTGGCTGGTGATGAACCCAGGAAGGTACCTGACTGGCACCACGTCTGGAGACGTTTCTGGTTGTCATGTCTTGGGGAGGCAGGGCCGGGCATGCTGCTGCTCCTGAAGGCCCCAAATGTCAACAGTGCCAAGCCTGGCGCCCCACCGCCACTGCTGGGCCCCACCCAGTCAATGCAACATCTCCTAAGGGCTCTAAGCTTACCTGCTTCAGAGTGAAAGGTTGAAAAAAGTCCCAGAAGCACCTTAGCTAATAAGTCATAAATGAGATCGCTCACACCCCAGCTCAAAACCCACCAGGGTCTGTTGTAGCAGACCCGCCCTCTCTGGACCTCACGGCTGGGGGCGGGGCTTGGGCTCCCCAATCACGAGGATCCGACCTCACCCCCCAATCCTGACCCTCCAGGCTCCACCACTCACCCAGAGCCTAGATGAGTCTAAGGCCCTCACCTTCCCCAAAGATCTCCCAAGACTTCCCCCACTTCAGACCATCAGCCCTCTTCCCTCCACCAGATTATAAACATCCTGGAGGGCAAAGGTCTTATCTGAGATTCTCAAAGCCTCAGCCCTGGGCTGTGTATACAGTAGGTACTCAAAGCATGTTTCTCAGAAGTGAATGGAAGTAAGAAGGAATTCCAGAAGCCTCCTCTCCCTCTCCCCAGCCAGGCCTGGGGGTGGGGCAGCCGAATTTGGGGGCACGGTGGGGGGCCGATTCCTCTACCTTGGCCCCACCCCAGCTCCACCCTGTTGCTCCACAGTTGGAACTTGGGGCGGGGGTTCATCCCTCTTCGCTGAGCCTGTCTATCCGGTTTGCACTGGAATCAGCCACCTTTTTGGGGTGTAAGATCCCAGCGTCATCAGGGGCAATGGAAGGCAACAGCGATCACACCCAGGCCCCGTGGTGGGTGCTGAGGTTCTGAGACCCGCACTCAACACCCATGAGCTGTTCCCTTGGGAATGAGAATGGCAGCTCCCCCGTTCATAACACCTGCATGTGCACACACACCCATCCCAAGGCCTAAAAGCCCCGCCCACGGCTTCCTTACCCCAGTGGGAGGAGGTGTTCCTTTGGGGAAGCCCTGATCCCAGAGGCAGGTACCCTCAGAGCCACAGGTCAAGAAAATTAGAGGAAAACGGCAGAGCACAATGGGACCCTGACCAGCCTTAAACACGCCCCTAGGAGCTCCCTCTCCCTGGGAGGCATGCAGCCCCAGAAAACAGCAGCTGGCACTCCCGGGCCACTGTGCCCAGCCCTTAAATGATCTAATTCCACATGGTCCACATGATGGGCCTATGCAGTGTGTGATGGGCACTAGCTCCCCCCACTTCTAAGAGGCTAAGCTGGATTGAAAGCCCACCAGTCAGCATGGCCTGGAGGGATCCTGGGTGCCCCTCTGAGGGGAGGAGCACCTTGCTGCTCCCTTTCCTGCCGTCCGCCTTCTGGAGGGGAGGCCAGGGCCTAGATCAAAGCAGAAGTGAGAGGGGCTAATTACCCCGGATTGGCTTCAGATTGCTAGGTGGCCTTGGAGCTAATAAACCACGCTGTGCTCCTTCCCTTTTACAGCCCGGCTCCAGCCTTCCCAGGCCCAGCCTTCAAGGAAGCCCTGTGATCTTGGGAAAAGGACACTCACTTTGGGGAGCGGGGGGCTTAGGAGCAGGTTAGGGTGGGGACAGTCAAATGTCAACCCGCACCTTCTCACAGATGCCTCTCCCCACCCGCCCAGGCCTAGAACCTGCCAGAAGGAACCATGCGTCCCCCCTGCAGGGAACACCGTGTTTTCCTTTGGGGATGATTTGAGGAGGGAGGACACAGCTGTAGCCTGTGGCCCCAGGGCTCCAAGGAAGCTGGCATCATGGGAACAAGACTACACTCTGCAGGACTCACTGACATCTCATCCTCCCTAGCCCTAAGCCTCCCCTATAACCCCGGGGGAGGTAGGCGGGGTGCATGGTTTTATCCCCACATTACAGGTGGGGAAACTGAGGCTAGGAGAGATGGAGAGACTTGCCGAGTTCAGAGAGAGATGAGGGGCAAGGAGAGCCCACTGCTGGGCATCCTGCTCTCCTCGCCCAGGAAAGCTGCCACCCAGACCCCATTTCCAAAACCTAGGTCCCGGGGGCACGGTGGGTGGCACCAAGTAAGCACTCTAGTCCAGGTAAAGGCGACCCCAGTGCCAGCCCCCGCCTGGGGGGAGGGTGACACCTTTTGTTCGTTTGTTTGGCTGCGTTGCACTTAGTTCCCCAACCAGGGATCAAACCCGCACCCTTGGCAGTGAGAGCACGGAGTCCTAACCATTGGACCACCAGGGAGGTTCCTGGGGGAGGGATACTTTCATGCCCGCCATCCACACCCGGCCGGCCCCGGCTCCCCTTACCTTGTTAAACTGGAAGAGGTCCCTCTTGAGCCTCTCCCTCGCAGGGTCGTGTCCCGGCCTCAGGAACCTCCTCATCGTGTTGTGCAGCCCCCTGGGGAAAGCAGGGAACAGCTGAGTGCCCGGCGAGGGAGGCCCCAGTGCCCAGTGCGGGCAGCCTCTCTCCCCGAGCCTGCAGGTGGCCGAGCCCCGAGCCGGGCCTGCTTCACTTCACCCTGGGCTTCCCCATGGCCCATCCCTGGAGTGCGCCTCCCTAACAGGAGACCAGAGGGAGGGAGCCCTGTACCCGGAGGCCCACAGCCAGTTAACACTCTGACGCTTGCTCCCGGCCACCTGCGGCCCTTGTAAAGTCAACGGGAGAAGCTGGGGGAGGAAGCCATTTAGCCCGGCTTTATAGCAACAAGAAGGGCCAGAGGCCCCGAGGTTAATTAAGCTTAATTGTTAACCTGTTTTCTGGAGAACCATAAAACTCTGGCTACCCAGAAAGGGAAACTTCACAAGCCTCTGTCTCCAGAACCAGGGGGAAGCGGGAATGCAAAGGCGGTCCACCTGGGCTCACAGATCAGAACCCAGATGGGAGAGAGGAAAGGCCCAGGGGAACTCCCGCGGCGGGTCAGCACCCCTGCACAGACTCTTCCTTCCGACTTCAGGGAAGGCTGTCCGGGGGCTCTGGGCTGAGGCTGCTCCCACCATCCCACCCTACACCAGGGACCCACGCGGGAGCTGGGTCCACCCCCACAGCTGCCGGGGCCTGCGCGGCCCCAGGCTTCCGCCCCACCTCCCTGTCTCATCTCTGGCTCTCCCAGGTCCAGCACCCCTGGGCTCTGATGGGGTGCGCTGGTTTTCCCACGGGCCCAAGTGGAGGCTAATCAGGAGAAGAAACCTGCTCCCAATAAAGAAACCAGCTCAAAGCCCCCAAACCGCCTGCCCACCACAGATCGCATTCCCCAGTCCAAGGGGAACTATTTCTGGCTCATCCTTGGGGAAGAGGGTGGGATCACATGGGCTCCCGCTTCCGGCTTCCAAGAGCACAACCTCCCACTGACCACAGGACGCCAGGGCCTGTCCTTGGAAACACAGGGACCAGGCCCACCCTGGAAACGGCTTCCCATCTGGGGGGAGCCAGAGAAGGCCCCACTCCTCCAAGGACCAGCAGGCAGTCGGGAAACTCCCAGGTGCCTGCTTGACCCGAGGCCCTGCAGCAGGTTTGCGGAACAAACATGGGAAAGTCCCGCAGGCTTCTGGGAGTGAGAACAGACCGGGTGCCGGGCTGCAGCAACCTCCTGGACAAACAGCTGAGCTGGTGGCCAGGCATTCCAGCTGTGGGGGAGGGTGCACCAGCTCATCAGCCGGTTGCCCCGGGTTCCTGGGGGTGGCACGCCCCCTCCCCCGGCCCTGGTCACTGAGTCAGAAGTCAGAGGAAGCCAGGAGGGTCGCCCCGGAGGAGAGGGGCCCGCAGACTCCAGGGTGAGGCTGCCTGGAGACTCTTGTAGGGGCTGGGGTCAAGTGGGCACAGGGCCGTCTGTACCGAGGACCCACACAGGTGCAAGGGTCACACTGCACAGCCCCGGGGAAGACGTGCGGGGGTGGGGTGGGGTGGGCAGCCCTACCTGGGAAGGGAGGACGGACGCTCCATCCACCCAGCTGCCCCTCGGGGCCCCAGCTGCCTTCTAGCACTGAAACACACTTTTGTGAGTTAGAACAAGGTGTACCCGAACCTCATCCTGGGTGTTCACCTTCCAGAAGACTCCTTGGAAGGTGAGTGGAATATCCCCACTTGGCAGACAAGGAAAGGAAGACCACAGAGGCTGGGCAACTCATCAAATTACTGGGAAGGGATGGACAGAATGCAGATTGCCCCCAGGAGTGGTGGATTCCCAACTCTTGGGGCTCTGGGAGGCAGCCAAGGAGGCATACGACAGGACAGAGGATGCCTGGTTACAGCCCTGGGATCAAAGGCACAGATGCACGTAGACACACTCCCACATGCCTTCAGCTCGGGGCCAACCAGGCAGCAGCGTGGCTGCTAGCACGCTGTGGCTGGGCCGGGCTGGGTGGCCTTGCCTGCCCCTGCCACTCACTCCACCGTGGGCTGGGACACCCGTGGCCTCGGGGGACAGAGTCAGGACCTCAGTAGGTACACACCGCATGTGCTCCTCACTCCAACCCACCCTTCAGAGGAGCTCCCAATACAGAAGCACCGCTCTAGACGAGGCCTAAAAAGAGCCTTCGCATCTCGAAGGAGGACAGCTCTGGGATGGGCTGGACTCAGCTCCAGGCAAAGCCTCGGCTCCACTCACCCCAGACAAGCAGGTTCTCTGCGGAGAAGCTTCAGGAACCTGGGCCTGCCTGGAGCTTCCGGGGGTGGAACAGATGCTATCGACTCAACCCAGTCCTGAGCGGGAGAAAAAGACGTCAGGGAAAAAGCCCAGGGCTGGGGACGCAGAGCTAGGGCTCAAAGCTGGGTGGCCCTCAGGCAGTTCCTGGAGGCCGAGAGCACTGGTCTTCTGTGAGCAGTGGGCGCAGTGCCAAACTCCAGGGCCTGGCACAGGGCAAAGCCCGTCCTAGGACTGCACATACAAGATCCTCTGACAGCCAGACGAGATCCTCTAGCTCGCCAAGCTTACACTCTGGCAGGGGGGTGCGGTGACTCACAGGTAGACGAAATCAGTCAGCGGGCTGGTTTCAGGTAGAGATCAGAGCCTCCAGGAAAATAGGGGAAGACGCTTCGATGGAGGGACCAGGGTGGTCAGCAGGACCCGGTCAACCTTCCCGGGTCTGGGTCTCTGTGTCTGCTGTTCCTTCTGCCTGGGACGCTTTTCCTCCAGATGCTCTAGCGTCTCCCACCCTCGCCTCCTCCCCTGTGGAGCTCGCTGAATGAATGAATGGAGGTGACAATATCTCCACCCCGTCCTGGATGGCAGGAAGCAGTCAGCCAAGGGAGGATTCGGGGCAGGGCGTGTCAGGCAGCCAGAACAAGCTTGCGTGTGCCTGGGGGGGCCGGGCGCAGGCAACAGGAGGGATGCCATGGGTCGGAAGGGGGTCCTGGTGGGCCACAGCAAAGAGCTTCGGTTTGTGCCCACTGGGAACTCCCTGACAGTCCTGGGCAGGGGCCTGACAGGGTCCGCCCTCTCCTCCCCCACTGTGTCCCCCTCTGCTTGGCTCTCTGACCATCTATCTGCTAGGCACCCCAACATGAGTCCCATTCACTCTGGTTTCCATGCTTTTGTCTTCACGATTCTCTCTGAAATAACCTTCTTGCCCCTCAGGCAGCATATTAAAAAAATCACCTTCCGTACAGCACAGGGAACTCTGCTCAATGTCATGGAGCAGCCTGGCTGGGAGAGGAGTTTTGGGGAAAATGGATACATGTATCTGTACAACTGAGTCCCTTCGCTGTTCACCTGAAACTATCACAATGTTGTTAATCAGCTATCCCCCAATATAAAAGAAAAACTTTTTTTTTTAATCACCTTCTGAAAGCATCTGTATTTGAACCCATCTTGACCATGCTCACTCACTGTGCTCCCTCAGCGCTGGACCGCACCTTAGGCTCAAATGATGTCTAAAACCACTGGGGACTCAGGCACCCATTGAGCTCCATGGATGCCCTCCCCCACCTTGTCATGCTGGTCATTAAGCTACTAGGAAAAATCAGAGGCCACCTAAGCGGCCAAAAGCAGGGGACAGGTGAGGGGTGCTCAGCCCCACGACGGGAGGCAGACGGTCACAAAAAGGGCAGGAGATGATGGCTGTGGAAACATGTGTCCAATGTATCCAGGAGTCGGGAAGAATCTATTGAAAATATTTACATAAGTTGACAACACACTGGAGGGGTTATAGGATTACCAGCAATGTTTTTCCTCCTTTCTGATTATCTGCCTCCCAGAAAGGGTGATAAGAAGATCACACGGAGTGGGGGCCCAGGCAGCGGTCAGGTGTGAGGACAATCCTGTGCTCACAGCAGACACTCAGTCCTGTTGGGGGACGATCGCCCCTGCCACCTCCCATCCCCCCGCCACTGTGGACCCCGAATTGAGAGCAGAGGCAGGGAGCAAACAGGTGGGTGGAACCAGCTGTGTGACCTCAGGCTTCAGTGGCCCAGGCCTGGGGTGAAAGGATGTTACTACTTTGCGGGCTGTGATCAAGGGTGGGGGCGGCCGTGAGCTTCAGCAGGAAGGCCTGGGAGGGGACTGGCGAGCTCTCAGGTGCTACATACATCAATGCCGCTTCTCCTGCGAGGGAGGTGGGAGAGGAAGTCGGGGCTACTCTAAGCTAAGGAGCCCCCTGCCACGTCTGATGCAAAGAAGAAAGTCACTCAGTCTGTCCGACTCTTTGCAACCCATGGATTGTAGCCTGTCAGGCTCCTCTGTCCATGGAACTCTCCAAGGAAGAATACTGGAGTAGGTTGCCATGCCCTTCTCCAGGGGATATTCCCAACCCAGGAATCGAACCCAGGTCTCCTGCATTGCAGGCAGATTCTTTACCAACTCACTGGGGATGGAAGAGCTCTGAGGGTCCTGGTTTCCTGCACTGGGGGAGCTACCTGGCTAGAGCATGATCCCTGGCGGGGGCGTGGTGGGGAGCAGCTTTTTGAGAAGAAACACCTTCTCCATCCCCTGAACTTTCTGAAGACTGCCCAATAGAACTTTCTGAAGGCTCTCAAGAGGAGCCTGGTGGGCTACAGTCCATGGGCGGCAAAGAGTCGGACACGACTGAGTGACTAACACCTTCTTCTTGGCATCAGACGTGGGGGGCGCCTTAGCATTTAGGGGCCTCGACTTCTTCTCCCACATCCCTCATGGTAGAAGCAGCTCTGATGTGTACGGCGCTCGGTCTCCAATCCTGCCCACCACACCCTCTGTCTGTCACCCGACCCACCTGTGGGCCACCCTCCCTGCTCTGCCCAGCTCTCTGGCCGCTCGAGGGTGGCCGCTCAGGGCTTAGGGCCTGCCGGACCACGAGGCTGCCAACCTGGGGCTCATTTGTACTCACTCTGCCCTGCAGGTCTGTGCCTCATGCCTGGAGCTGGCCTGACAGGCCCCCGCAGGCCACTGGCCTGGAAATCCCCTCCCTTTCACTGCCCCAATCGTCCAACACTACTTCTGGCTTAAAATTGGTCTCCCCTCAGCCTGATGCCCACCCTGGGAAAAAAAAAATAGGAGAGCTGCCTACTTGGCCAGATGTTTGTTGCTTAGTCGCTGAATGGCATCTCTTTTGCGACCCCAGGGACCGTGGCCCGCCAGTCTCCTCTGTCCAAGGAATTCTCCAGGCAAGAGCACTGGAGTGACTTACATTTCCTTTTCCGGGGGATCATCCCGATCCAGGGATCGAACATGCCTCTCCTGCATTGGCAGGTGTGTGTGTGTGTGTGTGTGTGTGTGTTTTTAACCACTAGCCACCTGGGAAGCCTGCCTACTTGGCCACAGGCTAGTAAAATCACACCTGGTCTTCCCTTCCCATCCTCTGCTCAGACCCCACATGGGTGGGGGACCCACACACACCTGCTGAAGGCAGAGAAGAAACACATGCATGGGGGTGGGCTTGTCTTGGCTCCCTGCCCGAAGCAGCAGTTCTGATTGTGTCACAGGGAGGAAGAAGGGGGTTGGTTCTCATAACAGACGGCTCGGCCCACGCTGGCATGGTTTGGGGCACCTGGGTTCATTTATCCCCAGGAAACAAAGGCTTGACCAAGCCGTGCCAGCCTGTCCTGGAGGTGTGTGATGGGCCAGCCCCCCCTAGAAGGTCCCTCCATGGCCTGGGCTGCTGGGAGAGCCTACATTTGGAAGCAGCACTCTGGACACCCGGGGCCCACGAGAAGGCTCCTGGAGCCCCAGGAGCATGTTTCCCCCGTTCACAATCGCTGGGAGCACGTCCGGCGTGGGGCACAGCCCCGGCTCAAGCCAGCTCCCCACAGCCTGCTGCTGCTGAAACCGCCCTCCCTTCCCCGATATCCTGTGTGAGGCCCGCGTGTGGCTTTGGCCTCCGTCTGCAGGGTGTGAACACGCCCCTGCACCTCCCACCCCGGGGGAATGGTAAGGCAGGGCTCTAAGCGCCCGGGGCAGCTGCTGACCCCTCCGGCATCTGCCCGTGCCAACTCAGATGCCCACGGCTGCTCTGCTGGCGCCTGAGTTGTCCTGGGAAACCCAATCCCCCAGAGGCACCAGGCAGCCCCTGGCCAGCAGCTTAGCAACCAAACCTTGGCTCAAAGGGCACCTCTGTGGAGGTGGGACTAAAACAGAGAGGAGGCGGCAACCACAGTACTGTCGTCGCTGCTGCTGTTAGGTAATAAAAGCGACGGAGGGAACTGTGGCCAGTTACTGCTTGAAGCACTCGACAAGCATCGTCTCATGTAATTCTCCCAACTACTTATGAAACTGCTAATTCTGAGCGCTAGCAAGCCTGAGAGGAGTCCAAGTCCCAACCTGAACTCCAACCAGACTGCACAGCGTCTGCTCAGTTCAAGCCTCACTCCCAGGACAATGGGGCTCCCCAAGAGCCCTCACCCTCCCTGGCTGGATCCAGGTCAGTCACATCCCAACGGAGCCACAGGCCAGTCCTCCAGCCCTGGGCGGGCCCTCCTGCTGGGTGCGGGGGTGGGAAGTCAGAATGCCTGCATCTCTCCACATCCCCATTCTGGGGGACTCAGTCCTCACCTGCAATCTAACCCCAGCCTCCCTCCAGGGAAGTGACAGACTGGGACTGGCCAAGCACGGGGAAAAGCAAAGCCATTCTGGGGAGAAGACAAACGACTTGCCTGGGGTGGAGGTGGGTAAGCTGCCTGGTTCATCCCATCAAGCTCCATAACATGACCTCCGACTTGTCTAAAACTTGAAAGGCCAACCCATGGAGCTTTCAGGATCTGTCAACCCCAGGACGGACATGCCTCACCTTCCATGGTCTTATCTCCAGTGCTTAGAGCCCTGAGACATGAAAGTGAAAGTGAAGTCGCTCAGTTGTGTCTGACTCTTTGCGACCCCGTGAACTGTAGCCTACCAGGCTCCTCCGTCCATGGGATTCTCCAGGCAAGAATACTGGAGTGGGGTGCCATTTCCTTCTCCAGGGGATCTTCCAAACCTAGGGATCAAACCCAGGTCTCCCACATTGCAGGCAGACGCTTTAACCTCTGAGCCACCAGGGAAGCCTCCCTGACACATGAGAGGCACCGAATTTTATTTAAAGAACTCCGTCACTTCCTGTAGGGCTTCCCCAGTAGCTCACCGGTCAAGAATCTACCTGCAACAAAGGAGATGCGGGTTCCATCCCTGGGTCAGGAAGATTCCCCTGGAGGAGCGCATGGCAACCCACTCCAGTATTCTTGCCTGGAGAATCCCCTTGGACAGAGGAGCCTGGCGGGCTACAGTCCATAGGGTCCCAAAGAGTCAGACATGACTGACTGAGCAAGGCAAGGCACCTTCTGTAAGCCTGTACTCATGTGTGACCTTTTTGATGAAGCCCATCCTGACCCCTTTTAAAGTTGCAACCTGCCTCCCTCCCAAGGGGTCTCAACCCCTCCTCCTCAGTTCTTCCTCTATAGCTCATATTGCCTTTTAGCAGATTATTTATTACCTACACTTATTCCTGGCCACTCAAGATTCCCATCCTTTAGAACAGGAGTCCTATGACAGCCGAGATCTTTGCTTGGTGCAAGGATTAGGCCTGGTGTCTAAACCACACCGCACATACAGAGACACTAACAAATACCTGTTGAATAAATGAACAGCTGGGACTGAATGGGGATCAAGTAGGCAAACATGTTCTCCAGGTAGGAGCCACTGATCCCAAAGAGCACTGGGCTGGGGCCCCAGGGGAACTTCCTGTTCTCGTCTCTGGCCAAGGCCAGGGCCATGTGCATACTACACCTGACATGGGGCTGGGGATACCCTTATGGACCCTGTCTTAGCCTGAAGTTTCAGAAGACCCGGCTCCTTGGCAAGGAGAGCCAACATTATTTACTAGAATCAAACAGTCCTGCGCCCAGATATCCCTCTCATCAAACCCTGGGAACACTGAGTCAGGTGTCTAGAGAAAAGTCTCCGGTCTCTGCTGGATTCCTGAAGGGTAGAGTCAGGTGCCTAGCTGCTTCCCTGTCCCCACGCCCAGAGGAGCCTCTCCTAGCTCAAGAATTCACTGTGGCTCCTGGGGAGGGGAAGGAATGGGGTGACTCCTCCGAGGACCAGTTTCCTCTGAGAGGCGGGGGGTGGTGGGGAGAGAAGGCCACCCCCAAGGGAGGTGGACAAAGGCCCACAGGGACAGCCCACAGGGAGGGGAGGCTCTCCCAGGGAACCCTGGGGAGCCGGGGCTGAAGAAGGGCAAACAGTGCTGGTGGCCCCATGGGGACCCCATCTTCTGTCCCACACCCCACTTCTCTCTGCAAAGGACTCCAGGGCCAGGAAAAACAACGTTGCCAGAGACCTGCCGAGCCTCGAGCCAGAAGGAGCCCTGATAGTGCTATCACCCGAGTGAGATAAGAAAGCCTCTCCGGGCTGAGTACTCAGGATAAGTGGGTCCAGGCGGCCAGTGCCGCTCAAAGCAGCCAACCCAGGGGCAGAGGCCATGGGCCTCCTGGGCCTTCGCTGGGCCCCTGATTCGTGTGTCTCAAAAGCTGCGGCTGACATGTCTGTGAGGACCCTTCTGCAGACGCCACATTGCCCCTGACTCCCGCCAGGGATGCTCAATGTCTCCAGTGGGGTAGACGGTGGGGTGCAGGCTGATGGCAGAGGATCCCACCCTTCCCAGCTCTGCACACCAGCTTCTCTATGGGAGGGAGGGTCCTGGGGCCAGGAAGTCCTGGCAGGAGACATCTCTTCCCTGAATGAGGTTGACAGAATGCACGACGGAGTTCAGAGAAAAATCACCTTAATGGCAACAGAGCAGCCCAGGAACACGCTTCCCCTACCCACTGACCCTGCCACCCACCCACCCACCCACCAGGCTGCAGAATGTGTAACAGTCAAGCCCTCCCCAGAGCACAGAGCAGAGGAGATTAGATTGTACACACACACACACACTCCCCCCAGGAAAGGCTGCCCCAGCTGGGGTCTGGCCATCAGGCCTCACTCCCGGCTTTTCTAAGCAACAGCAGAAATACCGAGAGCCACTGGAACCGAAGTGAAGTTAGGAGAGACCTCAGCTCTCCAAGAAGCAACAGCCTCATTCTCAAAGTTCTCATTCTCCAGAGGTTTTCAAAAATTGGGATTTCTGGACTGAGAAGCCAACTGCCCTCATGACCCGTCAGGGCTCAAAAGGCCCCGGCATCTGCCCTAAGGCTTGCTGCAAGTGATCTATGACTTTTATGCTTTGTGGGGAGGCTGAGCAGCCCACCCTCACCTGGCACCGGCCAGGACCAGGTGTCTATGATATTTTTCATCCTCTTGTCAACATCTGTAAAAACAAGGCTCACCGAGGTTTGGCATGGTTAAGTAACAGAGTCAAGGTCATGTAGTGAAAAATCAGCATGGCACAATTCAAAACTATACCTGAGTCTGGAAAGACACTAAAAACCTTACTGAGGGCTTCCTGGTTGTTCAGTGGTAAAGAATCCACCTGACGGAGACACAGGTTCAGTCCCTGGTCTGGGAAGATCCCACATGATGCATGGCAACTAAGCCCATCATTGAGCGTGTGCTCTTGACCTCAGGAGCTGCAATTACTGAGCCCACGTACTGCAACTATTGAAGCCCGTGCACCCTAGAGCCCGTGCTCCACAACAAAAAGTCACTGCAACAAGAAGTCTGCACACCACAGCTAGAGAGTAGCCTCCACTCGCCACGACTAGAGAAAAGCCCATGCAGCAGAGAAGACCTAGCACAACCAAAAAAAGAAAAAGCAAGCACTACACCTGAGGCAAGACTATGAAGCAAGAGGGAAGTTTTTCCCTCTTATTTTACTCTTTCTAAAATGCTTCATTTGCCCCAGGGAGCTCCTATTACCTTTTAAATTTTTGAACCTATTACAGGTTATCTGGGATTAAGACACTTTTTAAACGCTACTAAGAAGTTGCGTTTCCCTTGTGGCTCAGCGATAAAGAATCCACCAGCCAATGCAGAACACGGGTTCGATCCCAGGGTCTGGAAGATCCCCTGGAGAAGGAAATGGCAATGCACTCCTGTATTTTTGCCTGGGAAATCCCATGGTCAGAGGAGTCTGGCGGGTTACTGTCCATGGGGTGTGAAAAGAATCCAACAGGACTTAGCGACTCAACAATAACAAAGGACTAAGTTACTAAATGAATAAAACTATATTAATCTGCTGCTAAAGGGGATGCTTCTTTGACTCAGAGAAGGTTAGGGATGCAGGATGACCCAGACCTTTTAAACAACTGCCCAGGGGCTCCCACCGAGACTAGCCCCATCTAACTTTAGAGAACAGTAGCAGGCACTTGAAGCACCCAGAGTTTGGTTTGAGTCCTCACTGATGAAAGTGAGCACTGTGTGCAGATGGTTGAAGAAAACCAAATCTGAATGCCCTGTGCATAACATAAAGAAGCTGGCCCATCTCTTCCAGGACCATTCCCATGCTTCAGCTCACAAAACCCAGACAGTCTTCCTCAGAAGCCACTTCTGCCCTTGGCTCCCCGCTGAGCTGGGCCAGGGCTCTTCAGTACTGCTGCTCTGAGCCTCCCACCTGGGGTTTCCTGTCTCCATGACACACAACCCCTTCTTCTTCCCCTCTCTGCTCAGAATCCCCTCCCCAGATTGAAAAGACCCTGAGTTGTAAACTCCGGGAAGGGTGCCTAGAGCCTAGGTTAAGATGCCCTGCATCTGGCACAAGGATCCCCAAGGGAAGGGCGCTGATTCTACGCCCCGCCCACCTCACCCAAAGCTCACCTGTCTCAGGTGAGAGCCTCAGGGGGCCACTACCACAGCTCCTGGTAACCGTCAGTTCTCCCCGCAGCCCAAGCTCAGGGTGCCTGAGAACCGTCCAGCCCCGAGAAAACCAAGAGCAAACTACACTTTCTTTGACACAACAGAATTTCTCACTTCTCGCCAAGTCCCAGCGTCCCGCTGCGCAACCGCACCCCCGTGACTGTGGAAAAGAGGCTGGGTCTCCATCACGTCCCCCAAAGGGATCCAAAGCTGCCTGGGGCGGAGAAAGGCCCCAAGACCCAAGTACCTCCCGCGGGTTTCCTGCGTCCGGGGATTAGGAGGCACAAAGGGCCGGCAGGCAGAGGGCCCAGATGGCAGGGGCAGGGGCTAAGCCGCCGACGTAACGCGCTCCGGCCCCCGCGGGCGGAGAGAGGGCCGCCGGGGGCGCGCGTCGCCGGCCTCTCCGGCCAGGCGCCTTACACGTGGGGCCCGGGGTCCGGGGGCTCCGTCTCCGCCCGCGGTGACCCTCGCACTCTGCCGGGCCGAGCACCTGTTCCTCGGCTCTACCAAGCCAACACGATTGTGCAAGCCCGAAACCCAAGTTCTGCCTGTGATCGCCGGCGGATCGGGCACGGAAAAGTTCCCAGCCGCACTTTCTACAGGTGTCTGTCTCCCAGACGAGCGGGGCGACGGGATCCGGGGCAAGGCGAGCGGACCCGCGCGCAGCCCTCCCCGCCCGGGGAAGCCAGGGGTCCCGGCCCTCCCCTGCCTTCCCGCTCCGGCCGGCGGGCGCCCCGAGGGGGCGGCCTCAGCCAGGTGGGCCCCGGCCCGCGCTCACCTGGAACCCCAGGCCGGCCCCCGCCCGAGGCCTCCGAGTCCTCCTTTAGTCCCCGCCACCGGCTCCGCACGCTCCGCCGCCGGCCCGCAGGCTGCTGGGCGGTCGCCTCCTTCCTGCTCACCTCCGGCGCGGCGAGCAGGGGCGGGGCCGCCGCTATTTACATAAAGGGCGAGCCGGCCCTGAGCGCCGGGCCCCAGCGGCCCCGCCCCCCGAGCCTGGCCCCGCCTTCGGGAGTCCACGGCCGTGGAGGCGGGGGCGCCGCGCCGGCGCCCTCGGGGGGGCGGGGCCGCGCTCGGGCCAATCCGCGGCTCCGTCCCGCCCGGGGGCGGGGCCCCAGCCCGCGTGAATATGTACGAGGCACTGCCGGCCCGCCCCCAGCCTCACCTGCGCGCACCTTGGACCGCAGGACTCCCGCGCCGCGCCCAGTGTCCCGCCGCCTCCCGGAGGAGGAAATAGTTCCCGGAACACGCGCCTGCCCCGGGCTACCTCCCAGGCCCGGCTGCAGAGGGGAGCGGTCCCTCCCACGACCCGGCCCCGGGCTGCCCCGGAGGGAGGGGCAAAGCCCTGCCTGCTCTTCCTGAAAGCGCCCAACCCTATCAGGGAGGGGGGCCGGTGGACACAGGGCCAAGTTTCGGGACCGAGAGCTAGGTGCTTTGGGAACAGGGGCGTCGCCGAAGCACCTCCTCTCCGGGCGGGCCCCAAGCCTGAGCCCTCCTCCGAGTCGTCGACAGCGGCAGCAGCAGCAACCGGAGTTTTTAGCACAACGAGGGAGGGCAATTGGAACGACGAGAGGGGAGAAGAACGGGGGTGCGGAGGCCAGGCCCGAGGCCTGGGTCGTGGTTGGCACCCTCCGCCGCACAGTTTGAAACGACTAGCGTTCGAGCCACGCTGACGTGGCGCCTCTCCGCCGCCCCTCTACCCGGAGCCGGCTGCGTGGTGTAGTGCCAACCTCCCACCTCGGACTACCTTTCAGAAAGCCAAACTAACTAGAGGTCAGTGACTTCCCGGAGAAAGGCTTGGGGTCGCATTTCTGCCCTCCCACAGGCTGCTCCTAGCTCTTGCACCAGAGAAAGCAGCGCTGTGGGTGGGGAGGGCCTGGGGCCCAATTCCGAAGGATGGTGGGGTAGAGAGGACTCTTCTAGTAAATCCAGCTACAGCAGTAAAAGGATATATATATATATGTATTTTTTAATGGCTTTGGCTTTATCGCATGAAGCAGGCACACTCTCATTTAAAGGCACAGAGTCTTCTCTTCTGCCCCACCTCACTGGCCTCTTGGAATCTAGTCCTGAATTCCAAGGGGATTACTGCAAGGCAGCAGTCTCAGACCTGGGGCTTGGAAGTGCTGCAGCGGCCAGGTAGTGGGGCAAGGCTTTGCTCTCCTGTGGGCATCAGACACCCAAGGCCAAGGCCCAGACTAGCCTCTGAAGCTACAGGTCACAGTCTGGGTGTAGGAGGCAACTGCGATGGTCCCTGAGAGTGGACAGTCCAGGTCCCCCAGGGCAGACCCCAGCTGGGTGGTCAGTGTTCCAGATCCCTGGGCAGCGTGAAGTCCCTGAAGCTGTAGAAGGAGATGTCTCCATGATCCACCAGGGCAAAAATCAGAGGGACATCCCCACTCTGGTAGGACAACCGCTTGAGGGTGCGGAGGTCTGGGACCAGCTCATCAGATCTGCAAGAATCAAGGTTAGACTGAGACCTGGCCAGAGCCCACCCATAAGTTTGGGAAGCCAACCCTCCTAAACTCCCAGGGAAGGCCGATGTATGACAGGAGTTGGGGGGACGAGAAGTCTGGCCCCGGGCTCTCCTGTCTGCAAACCACATGGCTCTGATTTTCCAAGTTAACACCCAGGGCCCTGGTAGGGTAAGGAGACTGGGAATAGTGAGGGTCTTGCCTCTCTTTTAGCCCGGAAACCCCTTGTTCACATCCTTCTGCTGGCTGAGCCTGGAACTGAAATGGCCCAGGAGAGAAGCTACTCGAAAAGGACGGAGTGAGAACTGAGGATGAGGAAGCTTGGGTTCCCGTAGCACTAACTGGCTGTGTGACCTCTCTGGACCACTGGTTCTTCTCAGGGACTGACAGATTAGCGGGGGGCATGGAGGGGACGTCCACGTGGTTTACAAGAGGACTCGCAGCCACGCTCACTGGTCTCGTACCCGCTAATGCACAGCCGGACATAGGGCTTGCCAGGGTTATTCTTTCGGAAGGTGGCCACGGCGTCAGCCTGGTAGACATCAAAGCTGATCTCCAAGCCACCGGGCTTCTCCAGCAGCCTGAGGACAGAGTGAGAAACCTTAGGAGACAGGGGCACTCCTCTCCCACCTCTTCTTTCCATACCACCTTTTTCCTCCCTGTTTCAGGGAGCAGCCTCCTCCAGGGAGACTAAGGAGGGGCAGTGACCCTATCTCAGAACCGCTGGGATAAATCATCAATCTACTTGGCTCTTACTCCTGCGGACATACAGGAGTATTATTACCAGGGTAGGGGCCCCTGAAATGATCCCCCAGCTCGTGCCCAACCTCAGGAGTCAAATCCCAGCTGCCAACTCCTGCTGGCGCCCCAAGTACTATAGAGGTGGGCACTACCTGGAGACTCACCGGGCACCTCCATCAGCAAGGTGCGCTGTCTGCAGCACAGAGATCTGCTGAAGGACTGAGGCTACAAGGACGGTGAAAACAAGGCGCTCGTGAGGAGAGTCAACCATCCAGACCCCCTGACATCTCTGAATCTGCCATCTTGTTCGGGGTTGCCAGATTTAGCAGATTTTTTATTTTAAGTATAGGTATGTCTCATGCATGGAGAAGGAAATAGCAACCCACTCCAGTATTCTTGCCTGGAGAATTCCATGGACAGAGGAGTCTGGCGAGCTCCAGTCATGGGGTCACAAAGAGTTGGATACAACCGGGCGACTAACACACACGTCTCATGCAATATCTGAAACATACTTATACTTAAAAAAAAAAAAAAGTTATTTATCTGAAATTCAAATTTAACTGCTCTGGCAACCTCACTCTAGTTCCTTACAACACACCACATTCCCATAAGGATTGTAGTCCTGAATATATTAGCACTGTTCTTGTCTTATTCTCTACTCTTAACATGTAGGGTATATAGGAGATCTTCCTTTCATTTGGCCAACATATCGCCCCCTCGTTCCCCTCTAACAGAGGTGGGAGAGCAGAGGACCACAGCCATCCACATGCATCTCGTTTATGATTTTAAGGATGCGGTTGTAGTTTACATTCCTCCTCGCCTCTCCTCAGGCACCGACCAGGCTGTTTCTAAACCTTCCCAGGAGCCTCTTCGCTGCTTCCCGCAGTGGACAATCCCTGTGGGTTCCACTCCACCTACCACTCTCTCCTCCCCCATCTTCCTTAAGCCTCCATCAGCTGCAGTCAATGCACGCCGCTTTTAAAGGCGTGTGATCCCTCAGCTGCCCGTGGCCTAGGGCAGGGTGATGTGGTACCTGGGGAGTCGGCCTGACCGGGACTCAGCAAGGGGGTGACAGGCTGGTCCCACAGATGTGGGGGACGGCTCTGGGTCTTCTGCAGGTGCCGCCTCTGCAGCAGCTGCTTGTACTCCCACCAGCTGGAGCAGCGCTGCACCTGGGGGTCGGCGTTCACATCCTCGCGGAAGTGCTGGGCCTCTGCCTGCCGCTCCCGTTCCCGCCGAGAGAGCTTCTCCTTCCGCTGGTTGAGCCTCTGGCACCAGGACTCGGCGTCCGTCTCCCGTCCAGCCACGTTGGCCGGGAGCAGCTCAGGAGCGGGGGCGAGCAGGAGGGTATGGCGGCTGTCTGCAGCCATGTTGGGGAAGGAGATCTGCTCAAAGTTCCAGCGGGGCTTAGGAGCCCCCGTAACCCCGTCCTCTATTTTGCCATTCTCTGGGCTGCATTGCGCCCCCTCCCTGCCCAGACTAGGGCAGGGTTCCAGGGACCCCAGCAGCTGAAGGGGGCCCATGAGGCTCTTTATGGGGCTTGACTCCTGGGGTTTCTCCTCTGGGCGGCAACTGTTCTGGTTCTGGGGAGGTGGGCTGCAGGTTGCTGGGCTCTCGGGTGTCCCATCCATCCCCTGCAGGGGGTTCTGCAGGGCCTTGGGCTTCTTATTAATGGACCTGAGGGAGAGGAAACGCAGCCCATCTGCTCCTGACTGCTGAAGTGCATGTGACCTCCATAAGCCCTACTGCCTCCCTGAGCCCCTGCGGGAGCCGCCCCAACCCAACTTTTAAGCCCAGGCATTCTCCAAGGTCCCAAACACCAGTACTTCCACAAAACTCTCCCTGTGGGGTGGCCACGCGGGGAGCATTACTGAG